>NC_090322.1:167242284-167600571 GCF_040869045.1 Eurosta solidaginis
AAATTATTTTTTTGGGTATGCGTAGTGGAACTTTTTTCCTGAGCCCAAATCCTATCGAAAAATCGATGGCTTGATATCGGTTAATAAATCGACCCAGTCTAATGTTTATGCTATTTAAACATTTTTGTTCACAATATGGAGCAATCGAGCGGGTAAAGTGTAAATCAAAAACTGAAAGGACACGGAAGGGGAAAGGAGAAAGAAAAGGTTAAATAAGTTCGAATAGGAGAAAGAAAAGAAGGAGGATAGTAGGGTTGTCGATAAAGATGTGGACGATACTGATTATGATGTTAAAGTTATAAAGAAATGACGAAGACGAAGATGTAGATGAAAGTGAGGACGAAGGCGAAAATAAATAAATGTCCAAATACATACGTGTCTGTACAGTCACGGCACTTGTTGATTTCCAGGCGCATTAGACTATTGCAACAATGATCGGCGATGGCGCATGCCAACAAGCTCCCCCAGTGAATCTGTTAGAATGTCAAGGTTGAGGAGTTGATTCATCACTTTCTCTGCCCTTGTCCAGGACTGCAAACTAGACGACTCAGAGTTCTGAGCGCCGGTTTCTCCACAGTCTGGCAGGTTAGATCTTTCGCTCGACTTAAATTTGTCAGAGAAGGCAAGTGCTTGGTTGGGGATTACTAAAAAAGTAATCTGGTTGGACGAATATGCCGCCAAACTGCATACACTGAGGGCTTCACAATAGACACAAACTTCTTCCTTTGAAAGTGTGAGAAGTGCCCATGCATGCCCTTTCAAACTAACCTAGCCTAATCCTTCTCTATATACACAGAGAAAAACAATCGTAAATCGAACAAAGTTGACTTAGCTAAAGAATTTTGTATGGGACCCAAGAAACTTGTACATCCTACCAAAGTACTTACACAATTTATGCTCGACAATGGAAACAAAGCTTAGGCAATTTATTACCTAATTTAGTTATTATTTATTAAGATGATGAGAAAACTTAGTAGGTTATTTATGCCTAAGTTTTATTTATGGTATACGCGGTTTTAAGTTAATTTTACAATAGTTTTTCTCTGTGTGTAAGATAGAACATACGATACATATTGTTGTTTTCTAAACTGCAACATCATTCTCCGAAGGCTTAAAGAGTGTTACGGATATGGGTAGTACGGATCGAGCATTACAAAAAATATAACATCTCTGCAAATGATTAAGCAACAAACCAAAAAATTTGGGTAAAAAAAAAATTATTGTTGTGACAACACCAAAGAACTGGTTTTTTGTTTAATACTTTTAACCGTGCAGCACTACTTTCAGCACTCTTGGGCGTTTGTGCTGCTAACAACAAGTGACAAGCCACAAGTGGCGCAGGTGAGTTCCAGAGTCATCATACATAGAGCATGGTATGGGGGTGAGGACGTACATGAACGGAGATTGTCATGCAAAAGAAAAATAAAATAATATTAAAAGAGAATACGAACAAGTAAGGAAGGTTAAGTTCGGGTGTAACCGAACATTACATACTCAGTTGAGAGCTTTGGTGACAACATAAGGGAAAATAACCATGTAGGAAAATGAACCGAGGGAAACCCTGGAATGTGTTTGTATGACATGTGTATCAAATGAAAGGCACTAAAGAGTATTTTATGAGGGAGTGGGCCATAGATCTATAGGTGGACGCCATTTAGGGATATAGCCATAAAGGTGGATCAGGGTTGACTCTAGAATGCGTTTGTACGATATGGGTATCAAATTAAAGGTGTTAATGAGTATTTTAAAAGGGAGTGGGCCTTAGTTCTATAGGTGGATGCCGTTTCGAAATATCGCCATAAAGGTGGACCAGGGTTGACTCTAGAATTTGTTTGTACGATATGGGTATCAAAGTAAAGGTATTAATGGGGGTTTTAAAAGGGAGTGGTGGTTGTTGTATACGTGGTCGCCTTTTCGAGATATCGCCATAAATGTGGACCAGGGGTGACTCTAGAATGCGAAAGGTGTTAATGACTATTTTAAAAGGGAGTAATCCTTAGTTCCATAGGTGGACGCCGTTTCGAGATATCGCCATAAAGGTGGACCAGGGGTGGCCCTAGAATTTGTTTGTTCAATATGGGTATCAAAAGAAAGGTGTTAATAAGTATTTTAAAAGGGAGTAATCCTTAGTCCCATAGGTGGACGCCGTTTCGAGATGTTCGCCTTTTCGGGATATCGCCATAAAGGTGGACCAGGGGTGACTCTAGAATGTGTTTGTACGATATGGGATTCAATTAAAGGTATTAATGAGGGTTTTAAAAGGGAGTGGTGGTTGTTGTATAGGTGGTCGCATTTTCGAAATATCGCCATAAAGGTGGACCAGGGGTGACTCTAGAATTCGTTTGTGCAATATGAGTATCAAACGAAAGGAGATAATGAGTATTTTAAAAGGGAGTGGGCCTTAGTTCCATAGGTGGACGTCTTTTCTAGATATCCCCATAAAGGTGGACCAGGGGTGACTCTAGAATGAGTTTGTACGATATGGGTATCAAATTAAAGGTAATAATGAGAGTTTTAAAAGGGAGTGGTGGTAGTTGTATATGTGAAGGCGTTTTCCAGATATCGACCAAAATGTGGACCTGGGTGACCCAGAACATCATCTGTTGGATACCGCTAATTTATTTATATATGTAATACCTGCCAAGACTTTAAGGGTTTTTTATTTCGTCCTGCAGAACTTTTTCATTTTCTTCTACTTAATTTGGTAGGTGTCACAACCATTTTATAAAGTTTTTTCTAAAGTTATATTTCGCTTCAATAAAACAATCCAATTACCTTACCATGTTTCATCCCTTTTTTCGTATTTGGTATAGAATTATGGCATTTTTTTCATTTTTCGTAATTTTCGATATCGAAAAAGTGGGCGTGGTCATAGTCGGATTTCGTTCATTTTCCATACCAAGATAAATTGAGTTAAAGTAAGCACGTGAACTAAGTTCATTAAAGATATGTCGATTTTTGCTCAAGTTATCGTGTTAGCGGCCATGCGGAAGGACAGACGGACGACTGTGAATAAAAACTGGGCGTGGCATCAACCGATTTCGCCCATTTTCACGGAAAAGAGTTATCGTCATAAACTCTATGCCCCTACCAAATTTCAAAAGGATTGGTTAATTTTTGTTCGACTTATGGCGTTAAAAGTATCCTTGACAAATTAAATGAAAAAGGGCGGAGCCACGCCCATTTTGAAATATTCTTTTATTTTTGTATTTTGTTGCTCTATATCATTACTGGAGTTGAATGTTGACATAATTTAATTATATACTGTAAAGATATTAAATTTTTTGTTAAAATTTTACTTTAAAAAAAAATTTTTTTTAAGTGGGCGTGGTCCTTCTCCGATTTTGCTAATTTTTTTTAAGCGTACATATAGTAATAAGAGTAACGTTCCTGCCAAATTTCGTCATGATATCTTCAACGACTGCCAAATTACAGCTTGCAAAATTTTTAAATTACCTTCTTTTAAAAGTGAGCGGTTCCACGCCCGTTGTCCAAAATTTTACTAATTTTCTATTCTGCGTCACAAGTTCAACTCATCTACCAAGTTTCGTTGCTTTATCTCTCTTTTGTAATGAATTATCGCAATTTTTCGGTTTTTCGAAATTTTCGATATCGAAAAAGTGGGCGTGGTTATAGTCCGATGTCGTTCATTTTAAATAGCGATCTGAGATGAGTGCTCAGGAACCTACATATCAAATTTCATCAAGATACCTCAAAATTTACTCAAGTTATCGTGTTAACGGACGGACGGACGGACGGACGGACATGGCTCAATGAAATTTTTTTCGATCCTGATTATTTTGATATATGGAAGTCTATATCTATCTCGATTCCTTTATATATATACAACCAACCGTTATCCAATCAAACTTAATATACTCCGTGAGCTCTGCTCAACTGAGTATAAAAACAAATGCAAAACAGTAAGCTGGACTATCGGGTAACCGTATCATGCGCGTATTTGTTATTGACTTTTGATTTTATTTGTATACCCAGCTGTACTTGTGCACATGGTATTATAACTTTGATTGGATAACGGTTGGTTACACAGGTATAAAGGAATCGAGATAGATATAGACTTCCATATATCAAAATCATCAGTATCGAAAAAAAATTTGATTGAGCCATGTCCAGCCGTCCGTCCGTCCGTCCGTCCGTCTGTCCGTTAACACGATAACTTGAGTAAGCATTGAGATATCTTCATCAAATATGGTACACGAGCTTATCTGGAGCCAGAATAGATTGGTATTGAAAATGAGCGAAATCGGATAATAACCACGCCCACTTTTTATATATATAACATTTTGGAAAACACAAAAAACCTGATAATTTAGTAAATAATACACCTAGAATGTTGAAATTTGACAGTTGGACTGACATTGAGACTCTTGATAAAAATTTGAATAAAATTTTTTTAAATGGGCGTGGCACCGTCCACTTGTGATAAAATGAATTTTACAAATATTATTATTCATAAATCAAAAATTGTTAACCTATGGGAACAAAATTCGGCAGCGAGGTTGCCTTTACTATAAGGAATGCTTTGAATAAAAATTAACGAAATCGGTTGAAGACCACGCCCACTTTTATATAATAGATTTTAAAAGGGTCGTGGACGAATAAAATAAGCTATATCTTTGCAAAAAGAGCTTTATATCAATCGTATTTCATTTCCCTAGTGGATTTATAACAATAAAAAAATGGGCATGGCACCGCCCCATTTATGACTAATCAATTTTGTATGTTCGGGAGCCATAACTCGAAAGAAAAATTAACGGATCGTAACAAAATTGGGTATACAAATTTTCCATATAGCAGGATATATTTCTAGAAAAAAATGGACGATATCGCTTAAAGACCACGCCCACTTTTATATAAAAGATTTTTAAAGGGTCGTAGACAAAATTAATAAGCTGTATCTTAGCGAAAAAGAGCTTTGTATCAATAGAATTTTACTTTCTAAATTGAATCATAACATTAAATTGGAAAACACTAAAATTTTTGAAAACAGGTGTGGCACCGCCCTTTTTTTGTCGAAGAAAAATTTACATATCGTAACAAAATTGGGTACATATATTTTCCTTATAGCAGGAAATATTTCCAATAAAAATGGATAAGATTGGTTAAGGACCACGCCCACTTTTATATAAATGACTTTAAAAAGGGTCGTATGCAAAAATAATAAGTTAAATCTTAGCGAAAAACAGTTTTGTACCAATCGTTTTTAGTGCCATTATAACAAGAAATGGGAAAAAATTCAAATCTTGAAAAATTCCCGTGGCACTGGCCCTTTCTTACAATGCATTTTCCAACGTTTCTGGAGCCATAACTCGACGAAAAATAAGGTGTTTAACAGGAAATATTTTCAGTAAAAATGGAAATCGCCTTCTTTTATATAAAAAGTTTTATAAAAGTGCGTAGATGCAGGTAATAAACTATTTCTAGTAAAATATGGAAGATTTCGTTAATAACCCTGCCCTTTTTTTTGTAATAACGCTTTTTAGTACAATGCCACTTGTGTGTTTATGTTTATTGTTCTGTTATATCTTTATTTATTTTATAATAAACAGTAGGGAAATTTAACAGTCTACGCTGGTTATTTCGAATGAGCAAAAATCTCTGTAATTTCTACAGCTTTCGCTGTTAGTCTCATCTTAACATTAGATCTGTTAATATAACGGTTCGGAATATTTGTGCGCAGTTGATTCAACATCTTGCTGCTATGGATAAAAATTTACAGAAATTTCGGTTGAATTGACCCATATTACGGTTGATTTTACCAGTCTTTTTCTTGCAGTAAACTTATTTTTCGTACTTAATTACATGTAGTTCCGGTGCCGTTATTGCACTTTTAAGACGTTTGGTTTCTAATCTGATTAGATTCTTTTACATTCATAAAGTGCCGTCGAGGGCTTCTTCACTCTCTCCTCTACGTTGACCTGCCACGACACCTTACTATTTGGAATGATTCCTGTATATTTTCGCAAGGTTTCCCCTGCAAGGTCACCCCGAAAACGACACTGATGATGGCACAACGCCGAAACCGGTTTGTTTTAAAACCAAATTTGACAAGGGATGACGGAAAAACGTTCCTATATATATCAGTCACCCCTCCTAGCCTAGGCATGGTCTAATTTGCGATTTTGTACCTCTTTCTAAACTGGACCATATCCGTCTTCTTCGCGTTGGCGGTCAACCCGATTTTGTAGGCATTTCCCAATTGTGGCAATCGCCATGTCATCTGCGTATGCCGTAAGTTTGACAGGTTCCTCGCCGAACTACCTAAACAGTTGGTTAATGACCAGCGCCCACAGATGAGGTGACAATACCCCGATCTGCGACGTCCCACTGTCCACTGATTTCGAGGCCGCATACAACCCCTATTGTGAAGTAATCTTTCTGTAATTTAACATGCAGTCGATCCATCTGATTATAGCTGCATGTACTTCAATGTAGTTAAGACCGTCCATGATCGCAAATTTCGCAACATTATTGAAAGCCCCGGCAATGTCCAAGAAGACTCCTAAGGCGTACTTCTTATATCCCGAAGGCTCTCTCTATGTTTATATCCACCCAGTGCAGTGCCGCGTCTATCGACATGCTTTTAATGTTATGCGATGAAAGTAATAAATACTTCAATGAGTTTTAAGAGAAGAGTATTCATTTTTGCAGTTCATAATTGATGAAATAGGAATAAGCTTATCATCAGTTTTGCTGAACACAGTAAAAAAATAAAAACTTTATTTATCAATGAGGGGTTCTTCTGAACCCTGATTAGGATTAAAGTTTGGGCTCTCTACCTTAGGAATTTGCATGCTCCACACTTTCATTGCATATAACCAAAATTTTATTAAATCGCAATCAGTAACATTTATTTACAGTTGATACAAAGTACTACATTCCTTTATCGAAAAAAATAAAATACAAATATTTTAAGAACAATATTTCGACACTCTGATGTTTGCGAATTAACCATGTCTGTACTAGCAATATATAGTTATTACAAATTCGCGGACAATTGGGTTAGTACAACACCTTCCCTTTACCGCTACAGATATAAATTTTTTAATGGCTGAACGAGATAAATCTTCATATACAAACGGCAAATTATATGCATGATCTATGCTAAATTCTACGATCACACAAAGTCGTCCATTCACAACGCCCGGTGCTCCAAGACCTCCATAATGCGCACCAGCGGAGCGACCTGCACTGCATATCATTGATTTTTTTATGTTATCTCTAATTGAATCGGAGAAATACTTCAAACATTTGCGCCTTTGCATTATAGGCACGGTACTAGTTCGGAGTACCTGTTTAGATGTGCTAGTAGGGTATTTTATTGATGAACAGTAAATTGCTGTATTACCCCATCCAAAAACTTTCATTTTTTTCTCTTTTGCTAAATTAGTATTACATTCTTGTATTATGTTTATTGTAGGGCCCCGGATAAAGGGTGAAAGCACTTCAAGCATAGCTGGAAACAAATCAGCATCCGATGGCAAATATACGTTTCTCACTCTGCGACTATGTTCATTTGCATATAATTCGTTTGCCCCAGCTACAACGTACATTTTGTTCATTTGTTGATACACAGTTCTCCGACAAGAAACCACCATTTTCAAACTGAGCAATGCACCATGACCCAAATAATACCTAGTTTCTTCACGGTCCTCTGCATAAATTGTTACCAAAAATGGGCTATCTTCTATCACTGAAGGTGTGCCCACTTTATTCACCGATTGCGCACAGGTCAGAAAGCAACTAAGAACGGCAAAAAGGGCGAAATAACTGTGTATATTCATTGTACTTTTTAACTGTTTTCGCCGATTCGTTAAGTGTTAAGTAAGGCAAGATAAGTTTTGTGGGCGCTATTTATACATTATTGGGTCGTATCAGTAAAAAACAAGCAAAAGCTTTTTCTTCTAGATTTGAGAAAATTGACTAATTAAAAATACTTCAAAATTTAATTTGAACCTAAAAAAAACAACAAATTTTTTTTTATCCACTCGGCTCAGTATAGCTTGAGTAAATTTTACGGAGCGGTGTGATGATAGCGTGCTGCGCATACCGCACCAAAGATCCTGGGTTCACGCTCCGGGCAAAGCATTATCAAAATTTAAGTAAAAAGTTTTTTCAATTAGATGAAAGTTTTTCTAAGTGGGATTAGAGATTGGGCAAGCACTCCGAGTGTATTTCTGCTATGAAAAGCTTATCAGTGAAAACTCAACTGCATTGCAGATACCATTCGGAGTCGGCATAAGACATGTAGGACCCGTCCCGCCAATTTGTAGGCAAAAATTAAAAGGAGCAGGACGCAAATTGGAAGAGAAGCTCGGCCTAAAATCTTTTCGGAGGTTATCCGTCTTATATTTATTTTTTTTTGTTTGTTTATAAAGCTTTTTAAAATGACATTTCCATATAAATTTCCTACTATAGAAGGCCAGGCCGTAGCCAGAAATTGGGGGGGGTCCACATTCTTAAAATGAAAAATTGCTTTGCTTGGTTTTTGTTAAGTTTTTATTATAAATAATGGAATAAAAATTCATTGGTGCACAAATGGTAATGCATTTAAATGAAAACTAGTTATGCATAAATATAAAACTATCACAAGTATTTTGTTTAAAGAAACAGCAAAAAGGTTAAATAACAATAATACATATGTATTTAATTAGCGAGCTTTGCTCATATTGCTTTATTGTAATATATAATAATAATACATTTATTTTTACAACAACTAAGGCATGACGTGGCTGAATGCGTTTGTAACACCTCAACCATCGTAGAAGTGCGGGTTCAAGTCCCACTCCCGGAAGAAAAGGCTTTGATGAGTTTTACAAGGTATAATCGACAGCTGTCGCTTTGTCCGTCCTGATGTCACGTTATTTAAATTTTTCTCAAATTAATAAATAAATTATAAAATTAAAAATTGTTTCAAATAAATGTGTTCATACATTTAAAGCAATAATCCCCGATTAACTCATACCAATAGACAACATTGGTTAATTCGTTGTAGTTCTATAAATAGAACAAAAACAGCAACAATACCAAGTTTCATTGAAACCGCCTTAAGCGCCAAATACACGACACGAACATTTCCGCGAACATTCCGCAATCTTGTTCGCAGCTTTGGCCATACACCATACGAACTTTTGGCCGAACATTAGTTCTCTTTCATAAATTTTTTATTGTCCATTTTACTTTTCCGCGCACGTCTGTTCCGTTCAGAAATTACTACGATTATGAGCTATTTCGCCATACACGCACGAACAGTTCGCGCAAATGTTCGCCAAAAATTAAAATATTTTGATTTTTGGCGAACATTTGCGCGAACTGGCAAACACCACCATACACGACAGAAAAGGTCGCAGAAACATGACATAACGGGAATGTTCGCGGAAATGTTCGTGTCGTGTATTTGGCGCTTTACCAACAAGCATAACTTTAACACATAATTACATACGAAGTATGCAAAGAAGGTAATTGGGAAAAACTCTACAACAACTAAGGCATGACGTGGCTGAATGCGTTTGTAACACTTCGACCATCGCAGAAGTACGGGTTCAAGTCCTACTCCCGGGAGAAAAGGCTTTGAAGAGATTTACAAAGTATAATCGAAACAGCTGTCGCCTTGTCCGTCCTGATGTCACGTTATGTAAATTTTTCCCAAATTATTAAATAAATAATAATACGCTTCATATGTTACAAACTTAAAGAAATTTTTTAGTGTACATGTTGCAATTTCTAACTTATTATCCAAACATAAGTACTTACTTACTTACTTAATTGACGCTTAACCGTCTAAACGGTTATGGCCGTCCAACAAGGCGCGCCAGTCGCTCCTTCGCTCCGCCAACCGGCGCCAATTGCCAACAGCAGCGTGGTTGCCAAGGCGCGTATGCGCTGACTCTTTGCTGGATGACAGCAGGTACTTCGTTTTGTCCTTATCCACCATCAAACCCATCTTTACCGCTTCTTTTTCCAATTTGGAGTAAGCAGAACTAACAGCGCGGGTGTTTAGGCCGATGATATCAATGTCATCAGCATATGCCAGTAATTGCACGCTTTTATAGTATATTGTTCCAGTGCGGTTAAGTTCTGCAGCTAGTATAATTTTCTCCAGCATCAAATGAAAGAAATCGCACGATAGGGGGTCACCCTGTCTGAAACCTCGTTTAGTTTCGAACGGCTCCGAGAGGTCCTCCCCAATTCTGACTGAGCTGATGGTGTTGCTCAACGTCATTTTGCACAGCCGTATAAGTTTTGCGGGGAAACCAAACTCAGACATAGCGGCATATAGGCAGCTCCTTTTCGTGCTGTCGAAGGCGGCTTTAAAGTCGGCGAAGAGGTGATGTGTGTCGATTCTCTTTTCACGGGTTTTTTCCAAGATTTGGCGCATAGTGAAAATCTGGTCGATGGTAGTTTTACCAGGTCTGAAACCGCACTGAAAAGGTCCAATCAGCCGGTTCACGGTGGGCTTCAATCTTTCGCACAATACACTTGAAATGACCTTATATGCGATAAAAAGAAGGCTGATTCCACGTGGAATCGTGGAAGGTAAGTAAGTAAGGAATCTTTATTAGAATCGTGTGGAATTACGTAAAAAACTATTTAGCCTTTTAAGTGTTGAAAAAGATCTTTCAGCCGAACTTGTAGTTAAAAGCTTCAATAGCTCATGCTGGCCGCTTACAAGTTTCTCCGTGACTCCATTTGGGTTGTTAGAGGGGTTTGAACCACATCGCCCCTCCCCCTCACCTTGATAGGAACTTAATGAACCTATCTATGGTTTGAAAATTTGAAATCATGTGAACAAACAGCTTCTGATCTACCAAAATAACAAATTCAATATAATTATTGATATTCCAGCGAAACTTTATTCGTGCAAGTAAATATTTACTATACTTTTTCAAAAGAAAATTTCCTTCTAATTTTTTGTTTATATATTTGCACAACTGAACTGAACTGCAGTATCAATACGTTCAGCGTATTTTTAATGAATAAATAGAGAAAAGTAAATAGACTCCACTTATTAAGTTCTATCTGTTTCCAAACTGATAACATGGTCTATCGTATACTGCGACAAAATCAGATTTGGGAGCATTGCACTAAATTATTTATTTATTTATTTGGTCTATGATTTATAGAGAATCTTTCAGACTAGATTACATAAGAGTTCATGTGCTTCTATATAATAAAGAACCACTTAACTTAAAGCAGAAAAGAGCATATTTTTAAAGCATTGCCGCGATAAAGAAAAATCAATACAATGTTTATGATTAATTGAATTTAATAAAATTAGAGCGTGTGTGATTGGACCATTCAGCTCATAATTAGACTTAAAATTATCAACAGCAAACATAAAATGTTAACGCGAAGTACGTTGTGGAACATGGAAATTCAAAGATTCAAGAATTATTGGACAATCGATTATGCAATTAACAATATCATAAAGGAACATAATTGTGGATATTACCCTTCTACTTTCCAGGGAATGAATGAATGTATGGAAACATCAGACTCATTTTTAATTTTCAAAATGATTTTTAAATCATCAGCATAAATCGGTTAAATCCCCTTCTTTTATATAAAAAGTTTTATCAAAGTGCGTAGATGCAGGTAATAAACTATTTCTAGTAAAAGTTGGAAAATTTCGTTAATAACCCAGCCCTTTTCTTTGTAATAACGCTTATTAGTGCAATGGCACTTGTGTGTTTATGTTTATTGTTCTGTTATATCTTTATTTTAAAATAAACAGTAGGGAAATCTTCATATCTGAAGGAAAACTGCATTATTACCCACTCAAGGTCATTGGTGTTAGCCTCTGTATTCTTTTTGCTTCTTTTAAACGAAAATTAGTACATATTATTATTGCGCCTTGTAACACTATTAAGCACACAAAACAAACAACAACAGCATTTCAAGTGTACAGCTGGGTATGTAATGTTCGGTTTCACCCGAACTTAGACTTCCTTACTTGTTTCATTGTGAGAAGCGCATGTCGTACATGCGCATGCGCAGAATGTGCGAATTTGATTGGTGATTTCATGGAAACAACGTGCCAATCTTTTACAAAACAGCAAACGTACCTCCTCAATAACATTCCCACTGCCACCTTCCTCATCCATCAATCAATGCATGCAACGAATTCTTGGGCACGCTGCGTGACTGGCCGTTGCATATGGAACATCATTCTTGGTACTTCCATCAATAAAAAAAAAAAACTTGATTTCGCACGCTTTAGACCGCTGATCCCAAAACAAAAACAAAAACAAAAAGAAAAAAAGTAAAAAAAAGTTCTTGAAAAACTTCTTAGTGCACTTGTAAGAGCGTGTTGTATGCGCACGCAACTTTAACTGACTACAACAGCAGAAGCCAAATGTAGCAACAACAACATCAGACTCATATGCTCTGTGTTCTGTTCATTTATTCTCATTGAATTTATGAACAACTTAATTACATTTGACCAATTAAATACTGCGATGCAAATAATCAAAAATCACAATTGAACTAAGAATCACATTGACTATTTGTGCAGCAGTGCAACGTTGGATGTTTCACGCATGGGTTATATGGTAGAGAGCAGCCGCCGAATGTCAAAAAATCGGCGTGCCGCGTCGGCGGCGTCTAGCGCGTTACTATATTTTCTACTCGTTTAAGACTGTCTAGGCCTTTTGTTGTTCATGTCGAAAATTGATCGGATATGGTCGAAAGTCGTATCAACGGATGCGAATCAGTTATAAGTAACTAATTGCGAAATTTAACTCTTTCTAACTGTTCAAAAATTATTTAAAAAACCGGCGCTTTCGATGTCAGCTTAACACGGATTTTGCATCACCCAATTCACCAAGTTATTAAAACAAAACACTAAAAGAAAAGTTATATAATAAATTTATATGCTCACTTTGGATATTTAGTTCAAAAAATTAATAAGGAACATTGAATTCAAATAAAATGACCCAAGGCGAACATGTTTTCAAATTGTCCTCAGTTAAGAAAAGCAAATTACCCAAAAAGGTATCGATTTTTAAAAAAAAATTTATATTGCGATTGGCTGAAACAATAAGCGAAATCAACGATGCAAAATCCTTTAGTAGGTTCTAGGGGCATAAACACTCCTTTGAAATGATTCTTACCTGATACTTAAGTTCAGGATATATGTATATATGTATGGGAGAGGTTTGAAAAATCACTTGGGCTTACATTCAAACATCTGTTGTTTATTAGCGAAACTATACAATAGCGTCTGAAATGTAAATTTTGATTTTCACACTTCATCCTTCAACACCCAAGTCGGTTTGACATTTCCTAAAGTTGGCAGCCCAATCCAAAAATATTCCCTTGGAGTGAATCACATTGATTATAGCCTATCAACCAAGTTTAAATATCACCTACACGTTACGACTCCTTTTACAAATGTGAATACGTAGGCACATATATGTATTTACCAGGTGAGGCTTTGTCCTTCGCAAGAACACTCAAGATGGCGAAGCAAAATCTTTCCCAAGACAGTCGAACTAAAAACCGTGTATCCTACTACCCTAACGTAGTGGACAGTCGAACTAGTCTGAAAACTGAAACTACACGGTCATCCATAATGAGCTCTTATATCATAAGGCCGGAGAACAGCAGTTAACGTCTTTCAACTTTAAATCGGTCGACTTTAATTCTAAAATATCGTTTTGATTTAACGTATTGAAATCAATGTTGTGAACACAAACGTCTGCAAATTTTGATCTACATTTTAAAAATTTTATCCAGGGTCCTTGTAAAATTTTAATTATGTAGATGCGCTGAGGATTATACGATTTTCACCCATGAGTTACGCAATGACATCCACTTAAACTGCTTATGATTTCGAGGGCGGCATCCTTGGCCGAACAGTCACTCCCAAACGTTTCAAGGTGTTTCTCTGGTTTAGCTCGGCAGCATAGCGCGACAAAAACATCCGTTAGAAAGTCTTCGGAGCTACACCAACAGCTTCTAGGGAAGTGATGTCGACGAAGGTATGAGCTCGAAGTCGCAGTCCTATAGCTTCTGTGCTGGCATGTGGTGTGAGGGTCAGGAGGCGTGGTAGCGACTGATGTTCGGTATTGCTACTGTTCGCACATTGAGAATTGTAGCAATTAAAAACAGCCGAAAAAACTTGAGGCGACCTGTGCCGCGAGAGTCATGAGTATTAATAGACCATTAATAGCAACCGTAAGTCGCCTTTGTGCGTGACCGCAAGGAGCCACAAATGATTTAAAGAAGTTGTGTTCGCGTCGATTACTAGGAGTTAACCCCAGGTGAAACTACGCTTTTCACGAGATATACAGACAATAGTGCCACCAATTTATGTATCTCTATTTCTTTTCAGCAGACGCAGCAGTACCAATTCCAAAGACCGGGGTTAGGCTCGAAGTTTCTCTGGAGTAAGTGAATGAGGGAAAATTCCTCCGCAGGGAGCTACTGTTGTTGTTGTTGTGGCAGTGCTTCGCCCCATCCAATAGGTGTGACCGATCACAAATTGTATCAACATCCTCTAACGGGAGTCCAAGGAAACTTGCTGTTTCAACAGGGGTAAACCATAATCAGAGGGGTGTTAGAGGCGTGGGTTTCACAATACAGTTGAAGAGATGGTTGGTGTCATGTGGGGACACGTTACAAGCAGAACATATGTTTTGTATCTCGGGGCTGATTCTGGATAGGTAAGAGTTTAACCTGTTACAGTATCCAGATCGAAGTTGAGCTAGAGTGACTCGCGTTTCCCTAGGGAGTGTGCATTACTCTTCTGCCAGTTTAGGGTATTGTTCTTTGAGTACAAGATTCGCCGGGCAATTCCTGGCATAGATGTCCAACGCCTGTTTGTGGAGTTCACTGAGGACTGATTGTGTTTTTCGGCTTCATACGGCTGTATTCTCATGTGTCGTATTTCCTCATAATGCTTACGGAGATGACTCCTTAAGCCCCTGGGTGGTGTTAGCTCATCAATCAGATGTCTGTTGGTATGCCCAGGTTTCTGGGTATTCAACAGGAACAATTTGGTTAGCATTTCATTTCTCGCGCTGATGGGGAGTATTCTCGCCTCCTTATGTAGATAGTGTTCTGGGGGCATAAGAAGACAACCCGTGGCGGTTCTGAGTGCAGTATTTTGGCAGGCCTGTAGCTTCTTCCAATGAGGAGTCTTCAGGCTTGTCGACCATATCGGAGACGCGTAGCATGCAATCGGCTGGCCAATTGCTTTGTAAGTGGTAATGAGCGTTTTTATACTCAGTTGAGCAGAGCTCACAGAGTATATTAACTTTGATTGGATAACGGTTGGTTGTACAGGTATAAAGGAATCGAGATAGATATAGACTTCCATATATCAAAATCATCAGTATCGAAAAAAAATTTGATTGAGCCATGTCCGTCCGTCCGTCCGTCCGTCCGTCTGTCCGTTAACACGATAACTTGAGTAAATTTTGAGGTATCTTGATGAAATTTGGTATGTAGATTCCTGGGCACTCATCTCAGATCGCTATTTAAAATGAACGATATCGGACTATAACCACGCCCACTTTTTCGATATCGAAAATTTCGAAAAACCGAAAAAATGCGATAATTCATTGCCAAAGGCGGTTAAAGCGATGAAACTTGGTAGATAGGTTGACGTTATGACGCAGAATAGAAAATTAGTAAGATTTTGGACAATGGGCGTGGCACCGCCCACTTTTACAAGAAGGTAATTTAAAAGTTTTGCAAGCTGTAATTTGGCAGTCGTTGAAGATATCATGATGAAATTTGGCAGGAACGTTACTACTATTACTATATATGTCCTAAATAAAAATTGGCAAAATTGGGTGAATATCACGCCCACTTTTAAAAAAAATTTTTTTTTAATTCAAATTTTAACAAAAAATTTAATATCTTTACTGTATATAAGTAAATTAAGTCAAAATTCAACTCCAGTAATGATATGATGCAACAAAATACAAAAATAAAAGAAAATTTCAAAATGGGCGTGGCTCCGCCCATTTTCATTTAGTTTGTCTAGAATACTTTTAATGCCATAAGTCGAACAAAAATTTACCAATCCTTCAAATTTGGTAGGGGCATAGATTCTATGACGGTAACTGTTCTCTGTGAAAATGGGCGAAATCGGTGGAAGCTACGCCCAGTTTTTATACACAGTCCACCGTCTGTCCTTCCGCTCGGCCGTTAACATAATAACTTGAGCAAAAACCGATATATGTTTACTAAACTTAGCCCACGTACTTATCTGAACTCACTTTATCTTGGCATAAAAAATGGCCGAAATCCGACCATAACCACGCCCACTTTATCGATATCGAAAATTACGAAAAATGAAAAAAATTCCATAATTCTATACCAAATACGAAAAAAGGGATGAAACATTGTAACTGGATTGGTTTATTGACGCAAAATATAACTTTGGAAAAAACTTTGTAAAATGGGTGGACACCTACCATATTAAGTAGAAGAAATGAAAAAGTTCTACAAGGCGAAATCAACAGCCCTTGGAATCTTGGCAGGAATACTGTTAGTGGTATTGCATATATAAATAAATTAGCAGTACCCGACAGATGATTTTCTGGATCACCTGGTCCACATTTTGGTCGATATCTCAAAAACGCCTTCACATATACAACTAAGGGCCACTCCCTTTTAAAACCCTCATTAATACCTTTAATTTTATATCCATATCGTACCCTCACTAGGGTAGGCACCTTGTCGTTGGTGTGAGGGCTTAGCCGAACTCCATAGCTCCCGACTATGAGGCGGAGCTGTTTAGGACTGACATTTACGCCGTTTCGCCTCATAGGAGGGCGGCGGGATGTCGGTGACCAAGAACTGCCAACCCCCTAATCCAGGGTGTTATGCGGACCGTGCCTATTGGACGATTTGCAGCCAGGGGATAAATTCGGCTGTATTCGAACGGAGCCTTCCCGATACCGGGCCATCTCGGGAAGTATTTATGGCCTTACCGCAGTAAGGGGCGCTGCTGTGGCGGACGGTTCTTTCCCCGTATATAATACTGGACCGCTGAGCACGCCTTGTCGGGCAGGTGGTCGTACGACCAAGATGAACAACTCATTACCTGAATGTAATAAGGAGGATGTAAAGAGGAGGACTGAGTCGCAATCCAAGGACGACAAATACGAATTAAGCGATGCGTCGGACTCGGGGAGCGAGAGTAGTGCTGAATCAATGAACTCCGTGTTGGAGAAGCACACAAATGAAAACGGAGTAGAAGAGTGGAGAAGGGTACGGAGCAGAGGAAGTAAAAGAGCTCTCTCGCAGTACCGTGCAGCACTAAGAATTGTACAACGCTTGGGAGCAGTGGTCGACCCAACAGAAGTGGAGATTGAGCGCTTGCAATGAGCCCATGAAGCGGTAGAAGTAGGTCGAAGGCAGTTCAAAAGGTTTGCTGCGAGAAACCCTCGGTTCTGCAACCGGTACGAGGAGGAAGAAGCGTCGAATGGCAGAATGAAGAGGCGACGTTCGGCAGAAGGCGACAAGCCTGCTTTCAAGAGGCAGAAAGGACCCAGTCCTAGAGCCGCGAGGCAGGGCAGTCGCATAGACAAGACAACTAGGCCCAAAGCTGTAAGACAGATGGGTTCCAATAGCGAGGTAGCAACTACCTCGAAAGCTGCCAGTCAGAGGGAAGTTCCAACTACGGAAGTAGGAGATAAGCCAAAGGGAGATAACGCTAAGTCTCCGGCTTTCTCGGAGGCGCTAAAGGGAGTTAACGCGAAGACTCCGGTGTTCTCGGAGGTTCCAAAGGGAGATAACACTAAGACTCCTGCTTTTCCCGAGAAGATGAGTGATGTGGCAAAGCAGTCACTGACTGTGGCGCTGGTTGATCGTAGCAGTCCGTTCGGACAAATGACTACTGAAAGGTGGAGATCTGTGGAAAGGGAGCTTATTAGCTTAATGCTTAAGATGATGCGGGAACAACCAAGTAAGCCCCTTCCAACCTTTGATTCGGGGGGATGGTATAATGGTGTGAAGATGATAGCGTGCGACAACATCGCGAGCTTGCGGTGGCTGGAGGAAGTCGTTCCAAACCTCCAAAGGCAAGGCACGAACGCGCGGTTTGAGGTGGTGGATAAAGCGCAAATCCCCACGGTACCAAAAGTTAAGGTATGGATACCATGCGTGATGAAGTCGGAGGATACACGGCGACTTCTGCAGAATCAGAATCCGAACATACCGACACAGGATTGGAAAGTACTTACTGTATCTCGGCCTACCGAGGATGGTCAGTTCTACATCTTCCAAATAAACAAGCAGGCGGAGGATATTTTGTACACGCAGCTTGGCAAAATGTCCTTTGGCACTGGCAAAATTTACATGCGACTCAGGAAAAGAAGTCCCGAGGATCAAAATCCTAACACGCTGGAAGTGGGCGAAGTCGAAAAGGACCTCAGAAGCCTAAGGGAAAAAAGACAGGTGGAGGTCCCCGACGTCACCACGAACGTGCTAGAAGAGGACCAACCGCTAAATGGTGCTGTGACTCGCACAGAGGAACACACGGCACAACATTCACGAGGGGCTGAAGGGGGCCTCGAATACTCTAAACCAAAAGGGCAAGAGGAGGACGACGACGTCAAGACGAAGGTGCTGGAGGGGGACAAACAGCCCAATGGTGCTGCGAGTCCTACAGATAAACCTCCAACACAGTAAAGTGGCGTCGAGCGAACTCCTCCTAACCCTTGAGGAGGGTTCGTTTGACGTGGCGCTGATCCAGGAGCCGTGGCTCTCATCGGGCGGAAAGGTTTCTGGACTTAGCGCGCGCGGGTTTGGCGTTTACTACGCACAAACGGAAGGACGGGTGCGAGCTGTAGTAATGGTAAGGAAACAGCTGCATTCATATATGCTGCCTAATTACACCACCGAGGATCTCGTAGCGGTGGCCGTTGAGCAAAAGAATAAGCAGGCATTTATCCTGGCGTCCTGCTACATGGCCCATGCTGCGGAGGTTCCACCGATGGGGTGCAAAAGGCTAGTACAGGAGGAAGGGCGCAAAGGGCGGTTGGTCATAGGCGCAGATGCAAATGCGCACCACAATGCGTGGGGAGGAGCAGATACGAACGAGAGAGGCGAATCTCTATTTTGTTACATACAGCAAACCAATTTGCAGATAGCCAACAGGGGAAATGTTCCTACATACATTGGTCCAACATCCAGCAATGTTCTGGATATTACATTGAGCTCCGAGCGTGATATATCAAGGTATGATTGGATGGTTCTCGATAGACCATCCTTCTCCGACCATGCGTATATAAGCTTCAGCATCCCCCTAAAGAGGGTAGAGAAGGGAGGAACCTTTAGAAACCCTAGGGCAACGAATTGGACTAAATTCCAGAAACATGTAGAAACGAAACTGGGACAACCCAAAGAGGTTGCTAATGTAGAGGAACTGGAGGAGTCGAATGAATTCCTAACAAGGACGCTTATGACTGCGTATAACAAAGCTTGCTCTCTAAGAAGATTCAGAGGAAAAGCAAAGCCGCCATGGTGGAGCAATGAGCTGAGTCTTCTAAGAAGACAGGTAAAAGAAATGTTTAAACTCGCAAAGACCGCGGAAAGCGAAGCGTGTCGGGACGAGTACAGGGATCTACTGAGGATCTACAAGCGTGAAATTACCAGGGCGAAGAGAAACTCATGGAAAAGTTTCTGTACGGACATAGAGTGCTCCAGTGAAACAGCACGGTTGAAAAAAGCCCTAGCAAAGGGAAACATAGTCCAGGGACTAATAAAGAAAGAGAACGGGGAATGGTCACGTGATAGTGAGGAATCCCTTGAGGTGCTTCTCGATACACATTTCCCATCGGGAGACGGTTTAGAAGAACCAGCAGACATCACTCACACTTCGATCACGGAGCTAGTGGTGCCGGGCTTGGTGACCGATACCAAGATCGAGTGGGCAGTGAAGACGTTTTCTAAGTTTAAATCGCCGGGCCCAGATGGTATATTCCCGGCCATGCTACAAGTCTCAAGTAGGGCGGTCGTGGAATGGCTTAAAATAATATTCGATGGGTGCATTAGACTGAATCATGTACCGCACTCTTGGAGAACTGCTCGTGTAGCTTTTCTACCAAAGGCGGGGAAGATCGGTCACGTGTATCCCAAAGACTATGGACCCATTAGCTTAACATCATTTCTGCTCAAAACCTTTGAGAGGCTGATAGATGTGTACATAAAGTCCAACGTGGATGAAAAGCTGCTCTCCACAACACAGCATGCGTACACCAAAGGCAAGTCGGTAGACACCGCATTGCATAGGGTGGTAATAAGCATAGAGAAATCCCTGGAATATAAGGAGTATGCTCTAGGAGTCTTCTTGGACATTGCCGGGGCTTTCAATAATGTTGCAAAATGGGCGATTATGGATGGTCTTAATTACATTAAAGTACATCCTGACTTAATCAGATGGATCGGCTGCATGTTAAATTGCAGAAAGATTACATCACAATGGGGATTGTACGAGGCCCCGAAATCAGTGGACAGGGGCACGCCGCAGGGAGGGATGCTATCACCTCTGCTGTGGACACTGGTCATCAACCAACTGCTCAGGCAATTCGATGAGGGACCCGTAAAACTTACGGCTTACGCAGATGACGTTGCAATTGTCATAAGTGGAAAATGCCTTCCAACGATTAGTTCTTTGATGGATCGGGCGCTTCGGGATATTCATACCTGGGCATCTAATGTCGGGCTGAAAGTCAATGCGGAGAAGACGGATATGGTCTTGTTTACAAAGAGGTACAAGGTCCCAAATTGGACCAGGCCTAAGTTAGGAGCGGTGAACTTACAGGAGAAACCTTGCACAAAATATCTAGGAATCATCCCATACAGTAAGCTGTCATGGAAGCTCAACGTGGAGGAGAGGGTCAAGAAGGCCTCAACGGCACTCTATGCATGTAAAAGAATGCTGGGGTGTACGTGGGGCCTATCGCCCTCTCTTTCTCATTGGATTTTTACAGCGATTGTAAGCCCTATTCTATACTATGGAGTTCTTGTTTGGTGGAAAGCCACACAAAAAACAACATACCTCAAAAAATTTGAGGGGGTATGCAGACTATCGATGCTTTGCATTACGGGAGCCCTGAAAACAATCCCGACGGCTGCACTGTATGCCATTCTGCACATTCCACCTGTAGACCTGGTAGCAAAGAACAAAGCGTTAACGACCGCAACCAGGCTCGATGCTTCGGGGCAGCTTGAGCGCCGACCATATGGCCATAGTAGTATAGGGTCCTCAGTCACAAGACGAACAGACTACATGATTCCCTACCTGCACTTTGAGGGAGATCTTAAGGCCACAATAGAGGTGGACGGTTGGCGCAAGGGTGCGCAAATGGCGGACGAGGCGATACATGTGTACACCGATGGTTCCAAAATAGTGGAAGGAGTAGGGGCTGCGGTATACAGCGCTGATCCGGAATTAAGCAGATCCTACAGGCTGCCGGATTACTGTAGCGTTTTCCAAGCGGAAATATTAGCCGTAACCAAAGCAGTAGAAACCCTGGAAGAGAATAGCTTAAGCTGCAACCGTGTTAACTTTTATATTGACAGTCAAGCAGCAATTAAGGCAATAATCTCGCATAGCACAGCATCTAAATGCGTGTTAGAGTGTAAGCAGTCTCTGGAGAGAATCGGGACAGGGAGAAGCATACATCTATATTGGGTCCCAGGGCATATGGGAGTAGATGTGAATGAAAAAGCGGACGAATTAGCTAAAAAGGGCGCATCCCTTGAAGCTTGCTCCGTAGACGTCCCAATTAGATTGGGCGAGATTAAGCGAAGGCGAGAGGTGCACATGATCGACCAAGCAGAAAAGGCGTGGGTTCAAGCGCGGGGCTGTAAAGTGTCGAAGATTATGTGTAGGTCTTACAACCTTAGACTAACACAGTTGCTTCTATCATTAAAAAGAGAGGACTGTAGACTCATGACGGGTATTCTGACTGGACACTGCCTTCTGGCGTCACATTCCTTTAAATTAGGCTTGGTCAGTGATAGCAGGTGTAGGAAGTGCGGGTTGGAGGAGGAAACGATCGAGCACGTTCTGTGCTCGTGCCCTGCACTTGCCAGGCTAAGTCTCCAGCTATTAGGAGTGATACAGCTGTCAGATCTAGAAGCAGCAAGTGGCTTAAGTCCTAGGAAGCTTCTAGTATTTGCCAAGAGGACGGAGTTATTTTATAACATAGGTCCTGGTTTTTGATAGGGTTTTTCAGTTTGGTCGTTAAAACAAACTTCTGGTAACACTACGGACTCAATCAGTCTATGTGAGGTCCTCATGGACCGGCCAGTTCAACCTACCTACCTATCCATATCGTATCATTCTAGAGTCACCCCTGGCCCACCCTAATGGCGATATCTCGAAAAGGCGTCCACCTTTTTTTTTTTTTTTTTTTTTTTTTTTTTTTTTTTTTTGCGGGGAGGCTGAAAAATGCCTAATGCACCATAATTGCTGCCGTCGCAGCAACCGTGTGTCCGGTAGACTAAAAAACAGCCCCGTTCTGGAACCGTCGCCCACCCCGACACCACTTTCGCATTACTTCAGGGTGGCGTTCCATATTTCTCATTTTTTAAGAGCCTACTGTTGTCCCTGCGTCCAGGTTCCCGCTATTTGCTCTGAGTGTCCATTTAATCACCACTGCTTCGCATGCGCATTTCTCTGCGCTCCCTCTCAGCATCCATCAGGCGTGTCATTACTATAAATGCCATTTTGCTCACTGCAGTCCAGCATTCTTTCCTGCTGCACATATGTGAAACTAAATTTCTCGTGGTAGGTTCCTCCCCAAAGACTCCATGCAAGGTGAGTCTTTCTTCGTGGAAACGGGGGCAGTAGAACATGACGTGTTCTGCGTTTTCTAACTCTGTGGTACACATTGGGCAATGAGGATCTTCCTCTATCCTACGCTTCCATAAATACTCTTTGAAACCGCCATGTCCACTCATTATTTGCGTGAGATGGTAGTTCAGTTCGCCGTGCTTCCGCTCATTCCATTGAGCTACGTTCCAAACTAGTGTGAAAGTCCAACGCCCTTTACTCGAGGCCTCCCACCGTTCTTGCCACTTAGCTATTGTTTGTGTCCTTGCTCTTTTCTTGTCTTCTTCAGATGGTCGCTCGATATTAGTGTTATACAGATCGGCCATTTCGCTTGCCAGTAAGTCCACTGGGATTTTCCGGGTTAGAACCAGGATCGCGTCGTCGGACACCGTCCGATAAGCACTTGCTATTCTTAAAGAAGCAAGTCGGTACGCTGCTAATATATATTTTTGATGAGTCTGTTTAGATCCATACCACACTGGTGCTGCGTATAGTATTATTGAGCTGGTTACTGTGGACAATAGCTGACGTATAGCTTCGCGCGGACCACCAATGTTAGGCATTATTCGCATAAGTGATCCATTAACTTTGGTAATTTTCTCCCCCACCGCTCTGAAGTGCTCTTTGAAAGTTAACTTAGAGTCAATGTGCACTCCTAAGTATTTTAAGGAATCCTTTGAGGTGATTTGATGATCCCCGACAGTTAAGACTAACTCGTTCGCCGACCGTTTGGAGCTTACTAATACCACTTCCGTCTTTTGGCTAGCCAACTCCAGTCCTGTATTGGTCAGCCATTCCTTTATTCTTGCTACGGCGTCATTACATAATGCTTGAAGCAGGTCCAGTTTCTTGGCCACTACTACCACTGCAATATCATCAGCATATCCCACAATTTGCGTGTTTTCTGGTAGATCAATCTTTAGCACCCCGTCATACATTACATTCCAAAGCGTTGGACCGAGAACAGATCCCTGTGGGACGCCTCCTGTGATTTTGTACTCTTTAGCTCCTTGATCCGTGTCAAAAAGAAGTACTCTGTCTTTAAGATAGCTACCTATAATTCTGCGTAAGTAAGCTGGAGTGCCGAAGCTTTGCAGCGCTGCCATTATCTGCATCCAGTTCGCAGTGTTAAAAGCATTCTTGATGTCCAACATAATCAGTGCACAGAACTTCCTTTTATTTTGGCCTCCAGAGATAGCTTCTCTAGCTATATTGACGACTGTTTGTATTGCATCTACGGTGGATCTTGATTTGCGAAATCCATATTGACTATTCGATAAGCCACCTGGTCTTTCTAGAGTCAGCTGTAGGCGCTCACTAATTATACGCTCGAAAATCTTCCCTAGGGAATCCAGCATACAAAGTGGCCTATATGAGGATGGTTGGTCCGGCTGTTTACCACGTTTCAGCAATAGGACAAGTCTTTGTCGTTTCCACGGGCGAGGAAACACGCCTTCTTGCATACAGGCATTAAAAAGATCAGTAAATAATGTAGCCCTAGTTGTAATCGCGGCTTTAAGGGCTATGTTTGGTACTTCGTCGGGTCCTGGGGATTTGTTATCAGCAACTCTTTTTGCAGCGTCCAGCACCTCTTGCTCTGTAATTTGCGGAATTTCCGTACTTTCTAGATCCTCGCTTGGATAAGTCCAGCGATCATGCGCCGGGAAAAGTGTTTCAACAATAATATTCATCAGTATCGTGCACGTAGGTTGCTGTGATATCGGTCCTTTAACTTTGGCCATCACAGTTCTGTAGGCTGATCCCCAAGGATCTAGGTCGACATTATCCAGCAGTTCCCTAAAGCATAACTTCTTGCTCTTTTTTATGGCATTTTTAAGTGCCTTTCTTTGTGCGACATAGGTGCTGTGTAGCTCTGCATATCGTGGTGACCTATAGACCTAATGCCCACTCCCTCTTAAAATGCTCAGTAACACCTTTCGTTTGATACCCATATCGTACAAACATTCTAGAGTCACCCTTGGTCCACCTTTATGGCGATATCTCGAAAAGGCGTCCACCTATAGAACTAAGGATTACTCCCTTTTAAAATACTCATTACCACCTTTCATTTGATACCCATATCGTACAAACACATTCTAGAGTCACCCTGGCCCACCCTAATGGCGATATCCCGAAAAGGCGTCCACCTATAGACCTAATGCCCACTCCCTCTTAAAATGCTCAGTAACACCTTTCGTTTGATACCCATATCGTACAAACATTCTAGAGTCACCCTTGGTCCACCTTTATGGCGATATCTCGAAAAGGCGTCCACCTATAGAACTAAGGATTACTCCCTTTTAAAATACTCATTTCCACCTTTCATTTGATACCCATATCGTACAAACACATTCTAGAGTCACCCCTGGCCCACGCTAATGGCGATATCTCGAAAAGGCGTACACCTATAGACCTAATGCCCACTCCCTCTTAAAATGCTCAGTAACACCTTTCGTTTGATACCCATATCGTACAAACATTCTAGAGTCACCCCTGGCCCACCCTAATGGCGATATCTCGAAAAGGCGTCCACCTATAGACCTAATGCCCACTCCCTCTTAAAATGCTCAGTAACACCTTTCGTTTGATACCCATACCGTACAAACACATTCTAGAGTCACCCCTGGCCCACCCTAAAGACGATATCTCGAAAAGGCGTCCACCTATAGACCTCATGCCTACTCCCTCTTAAAATGCTCAGTAACACCTTTCGTTTGATACCCATATCGTACAAACATTCTAGAGTCACCCTTGGTCCACCTTTATGGCGATATCTCGAAAAGGCGTCCACCTATAGAAATAAGGATTACTCCCTTTTAAAATACTCATTACCATCTTTCATTTGATACCCATATCATACAAACACATTCTAGAGTCACCCCTGGCCCACCCTAATGGCGACAATTCGAGAAGGCATCCACCTATAGACCTAATGCCCACTCCCTCTTAAAATGCTCAGTAACACTTTTCGTTTGATACCCATATTGTACAAACATTCTAGAGTCACTCCTGGCCCACCCTAATGGCGATATCTCGAAAAGGCGTCCACCTATAGACCTAAAGCCCACTCCCTCTTAAAATGCTCAGTAACACCTTTCATTTGATTCCCATATCGTACAAACACATTCTAGAGTCACCCCTGGTCCACCTTAATGGCGATATCTCGAAAAGGCGTCCACCGATAGACCTAAGGCCCACTCCCTCTTGAAATGCTCAGTAACACCTTTCATTTGATACCCATATCGTACAAACAAATTCTAGAGTCAGCCCTGGTCCACCTTTATGGCGATATCCCTAAATGGCGTCCATCCATAGAACTATGGCCTACTCTCTCTTAAAATACTCTTTAATACCTTCCATTTGATACACATGTCATACAACCACATTCCAGGGTCACCCTAGGTTCATTTTCCTACATGGTGATTTTCCTTATTTTGTCTCCATAGCTCTCAACTGATTATGTAATGTTCGGTTACACCCGAACTTAGCCTTCCTTACTTGTTTATCTTATCTTTATTGCATCGATGCCTGCCGGCCACCCAGATAATTTGTGGTCCACCTTTTAAGACGTGGGGGAAGGGTAGACCATTCCAGGGCTTGCAGTAACGTGCCATTGTTGACGGTATCGAAAGCTTTTGATAGGCCTGGCGCAAAGAGTATTGTTCTATGGTGGGGGTTTTGATTTAAACCGCAATTTATCTGGGTGCTAATGGCATTTAGCGCGGTGGTTGTGCTATGATGTTTTCTAAAGTCATGCTGATGACAGGCTAGTTGCAAATTTGCTTTGAAATAGGGGAGCCAAGTGGCTTCAAGCGTCTTGGCTACTGGCGATAGGAGAGATATCGGGCGATATGAATCTCCTATGTTAGCTGGGAGCTACTCATAGGAAAAATCAAGCTTTTTAAAGTAAGAACACCGGCATATGCCGCCGCCGCCGATAAAGTGATCGGCGTAAACTTCTATTATATGGTTTGTAGCGCGCGTGTTGCATTATGTCAGCTGCTACTTTGCCTCACTCAATATTTGCAATAGTTGACAGCCTTTATTTATAACATATGTAAGTATTCATACCCTTTTCATTACAGCTGGGGCATCACCAGCAGCAGATGATGTATCAGGTACAGCTTCTGCTTTCGTCTGCCGATCGATGTTGCTTTCCAATGGCAATGGACAGCCACTCCATGCAATGTTTGCGCATCGTTAATTGGATACAAGCTTTGCAGTGGCACGCATGCGTGCATCGAAGACGCGTACACTCGTGTCGTACCTACCCGCAGCAGAAGCACTATAGTAGTGGTGCTATAGTTTTTTGGCGCATGCGCGATTGGGGAACTTTTTGTACGCTAACGTGTAACACAAGACACCCGAGACATGCAAACAGTTTGTTTTTTGGGGTTTCATAAAAGAAGACACGGAATATTTTAATTTCGTGTGTATGCACAGGGTAGGGGAAAGGTGTCCACTGCTCCACCAACAAATTTTGTGTGAATTCAAGTTTATCGTAGGGGAGTATCATTTAAGTCATTACACATTTGTGTTTGTGTATTGAGCATTGATAAGCATTAAATTAAGGTTAAAAACTATGCGATGCTTTCGAGAAATAAGCTGTCTACTGGAACACTCAATTTTTTGATATCCCACTGATCACGGACGCAAAAGAAGCGTTGTTTGTTGTCAAGATGATAATGATGATCAAAGATAGCATAGTGCAACATTTAGAATTACTGGAAAACGCGTTAAGTGTTTTTTAATTTATTTATCCCATCTTTTTTGGGGTTTTGCAGTTAAGAAAATTTATCAAAATAAAATAAATATAAAAAAACACACAAATATGATGCCGTTCTAGTATCTACAATCTACTTACTATATTTGATGTTGATATAGCCGTAGCATGTCTCCGCTATTAAGCACACCTCGTTTTGTAGCGAGTTATTTAAACACTGCCGCTATAATGGGTCTAAAGGCTCCCACTGATACTTAGCATAGACTTGACTTGACTTGGCGTAAACTTGGCAACTTAGCCTTGATTATAATCCACTTAGCGCATACAATCTGGCATCATAATCAATAAATGTCAATTTGTATGACAAAATGTCAAAATGAAATGGAAACTAACAAATGGCACCTCAAAATGTAAACGTCACTTAGAACTTACATAAAAAAAAAGGTAAGGCGCGATAACCTCCGAGGAGATCTAAGGCCGAGCTTCTCTTCCAATTTGCGTCGTGCTCCTATTGATTTTCCCTACAAATCGGCCGGACGGGACCTACATGTTTTATGCCGACTCCGAACGGCATCTGCAAGGAAGATGAGTTTTCACTGAGAGCTTTTCATGGCAGAAATACACCCGGAGCGCTTGCCAAACACTTCCGAGGGGCGATCCCGCTTAGAAAAATTGTCTTCTAATTGTAAAACCTTATTTCTAAAATTTTGATGTTGCTTTGCCCGGGGTTTGAACCCAGGGCATACGGTGTGATAGGCGGAGCACGCTACCATCACACCACGGTGGCAGCCAGAACTTACATAGAAAATCAAAATTCAACAGACTTCTAAGTCAAGTTAAGTGTTGCTAAGTTTTGAGTAATCAGTAACGTGCAATGTTCATTTAACAGAACTGTAAGTGACAGTTCTCAAGCGAAGTGAAGTCTATGCTAAGTATCAGTAATGGGACCCTTAACTTTCCTATGCGCGCCTAGTCGAGAGAGTTACAAGCATACATACGCGAGAAGCGTGTTAAAAATAACCCAAACTCTTATCACTCATACTTTTTGGCTTCACTCCTCTAAATCGACGTTTCGTTTGACGATAACGCTTAGATACTATCACCGCGCGTTATGCTGGTATAACACGGCCACGGTTGCCACACCATGTTTTAATTCGGGACCAAAATTCATTGAAAAAAATGATCAAATCTCATGAAAAATGACCAAAATTGTGTTTTATTTTATTGAGACATAATCAGGTTGGCAATTCGCAAGAAGAGTGGCGTATTCGTTGTAAAATATAAAATTTAAGGATGATTCCATGGTTTCCTATACATAATTTTACTAAAAATAGCAAATAGAAGGATTTGCTTTAATTGAAACTGCACGAACAAAAATAAAGTGTACTTTTATGTATTACATTTTCACATTTCTAGGATAAGTCTATGTCTTCTACCAACCTAAAGTTTTGAATCAATGAAATAAAATGTATAGGGCAGTTAGGTTTTAGTAAGAAACGGTTAAAAAATCTGCGTTCTGGTTTTGCTGAACTATGTGGCAAACTCAGTAAATCATAAATGAAACCAAGCAATTCTTCGAAGCAGTTTTGTTAATGCTATTATTATAGATGCTTAATTTAATTAGATACTACTCGCATTTGGTTAACAGTGCTGATATTGAAGTTTATGAGGTTCTGTACCTACGGGAATAACTTTTCACAAAACACTTCTTCCGAAATCAAATCTCTTTTACATTTGCTTCAAAATCTTAATATAAAAATAAATTGGTTTTAATCGCAATTAGTTGTTAGTTGACTTTTTTGTGGTAAGAATTCCATGGAAGTAAATTGAAAGTTATATGTGGGTTAATGAAAGTGTGGCAAATGTTGTGAGCAGTATTGTGAATGTTTACCTTCATAAAAAAGAAGAGTACCAAAATAGGGGCTACTGCCTAAAAAGGACCAAAATTGAAAAAAGGACCAACGGACCAAATGGGGTCGATAGGGAACAAAGTGGCAACCGTGAATATGGCTCTATACGCAGCTTACTTCATATTCGAGTAGTACCGTACCGCTGGCATTCCAATAGTGCTCAAAGTGGCGGTACCCTAGATGAATCATCTTTGCAATCATCAGCTCTATTTGACTACCATTATCAGCATCCTTAATTGACAATTCACCGCGATTATAGCCGCTTCTATCACTGCCATCAATTGGTAGCGCCATGGGAGGATAAGTATTCCTCTACCTGCCTCTGACAACTCAGTGGAGGTGCCCCCTTCCACTGTTTCAAAACTGCGGTATCGATTGAAATGCTTTCTTGTCCTAAGCGAATTCGTCCATTCGCATAACATGACCTAACCGGCGAAGCCTTTGCATTTTTTTAAATTCATACAGCTCATCATTCTACCATCTTCGATACTCACCATCCGCATCACGGACAAGATCATAAATCTTCCAGGGAACTTTTCTCTCGAACCCTTCAAGGGCCATCAAACTTCCCTAGACGCCGTCCATGATTTCGAGCCGTACATTAGGATAGGTATGATGAGCGACTTGTAGAGTGTGATTTTTATTCGTCGAGAGAGGACTTTACTTTTCAATAGCCAATTTCCTACTCAATTCAAAGGAGGACAAGAGTTATTCTCCGTTTGATTTCTAAGATGACGTTGTTTTTGCTGTTTCCCAAATAGACAAAATCCTTTACTTACTTACTTAATTGGCGCTTAACCGTCTAAACGGTTATGGCCGTCCAACAAGGCGCGCCAGTCGCTCCTTCGCTCCGCCAACCGGCGCCAATTGGTCACACCAAGGGAGTTTAAATCGTTTTCCACCTGATCCTTCCAACGGAGTGGGGGCCGCCCTCTACCTCTGTTTCCATAGGTGGGTTCCGATAGAAACACTTTCTTGGCCGGAGCATCATCTTTCATTCGCATAACATGGCCTAGCCAGCGCAGCCGCTGCGTTTTAATTCGCTGGACTATGTTGATGTCTGCGTAAAGCTGGTACAGCTCATCATTAAATCTTCTTCGGTACTCGCCATCGCCAACGCGTAGAGGTCCATAAATCTTTCGAAGGACTTTACTTTTCAATTGCCTACCAGTCCAAAGTAGCATTTATTGGCAAGATTGATTCTTCGCTGGATTTCAGTGCTAATGTTGTTGCTAGTGTTGATGCTGGTTCCCAAATAAACGAAGTCTTTTACTATTTCGAAATTATGGCTGCCAACAGTAGCGTGGTTGCCAAGGCGCATATGCGCTGACTCTTTGCTCGATGCCAGCAGGTACTTCGTTTTGTCCTCATTCACCATCAAACCCATCTTTACCGCTTCTTTTTCCAGTCGCGAACGGTCGCGAATTTATATCCGTTAACCGTGACGTGACTGCCAAGTTGCGAATGCTCCGATTCTTTCTTGGATGACACCAAGTGCTTTGTCCTGTCCTCATTTACCGCAAGACTTAAATTCTTGTTTCTTCAAGAAAGCAGAACTTTCTGCGTGTTTGTTCAGGCCAATAATATCAATATCATCAGCATTTGCTAGTAATTGTATGCTCTTATAATAGATTGTACCATCACGGCTTAGTTCTGCTGCTAGAACTATCTTCTCCAACATTAGAGGATATCGCACGAAATGGAGTCTCCTTGTCAGAAGCATCGTTGGGTTTCGAATGACGCAGAGAGGTCCTTCCAAATCTTTGTCGGTAAAAGTTTAGTTGAGAGGTCGACTGCTAATACGCTACCAAAAATATCGAGAGACGTGTCAAAAGAGGCGTATTGACCAACAACAACAATAATCCGAAGGCGGAAAAGAAAAATTGTATCTCTCCCGGGAGATATTTGCAGTTGAAGTTGGCTATTTGCATGTAGTCGTACCCACAAAAAAAATTGTAAACATAAGTGTTTTGCGCATATATAGTTTTGGTCTCCAAACCAGTGTTGGACCCATCCAGGGTAATTTTTTATAAGTGCGGCCGAAGGCCGCCAATGCAATATCGGTGGAGCCTATCGGCTGCTATTCAACTTTATAAGCAAAAGGACAAAGAAAATTCAAATGGCGATAATTAAGGATACAGTATTTTTTGGAAAAATCGAAGACGAGCATTTGTTTGTATTATCGATAGCTATCAAATAATATCTTTGTTGATCAAAAATAAATTATGACGTTTTTCGGTGATCACGTTCAGAAATTTTCACTCTGCGTCTTTAAATATAACATTTATTTACGTTGTTATTATTACATTGTTTTATTAAAATTATATAAGTATGAAATGTACACCACACCCAGTGATGATAAAAGTACCAAATAAAAAATTCAAAACAACAATCTATGCCCAATACGTAAGCTTGTGGTAAAATTTGATGTTGTTTGCTGTTAAAATGAGGCAGAAATGAGGCAGAAATGGCGAAAACCCTCTTATTGAACAATCGATTGTATAGGAGGTATATGCTGTAGTGGTCCGATCCCGTCGATTCCAACAAATGTCAAATCCCCCATCAAAATATGCCTGCTTACCAAATTTGATCAAGATATCTCAAAAATTGAGGGACTAGTTTGCGTTCAAACAAACGGACAGACGGACAGATGGACAGACGGATGGAGGGACGGACGGACATGGCTAAATCAACTTAGCTCGTACCCTGATCATTTCGGTATACTTATTGGTGGGTCTAACGGAAACATATACATAAAAAATGATTTGGAACCTTGAAAATGAAAAAAATCGAATTCGACCAAAACAAGTCCCAAAAACCAAAAAAAAATTTTTTTTTTTAAACTGTTAATGCCAAGGTTTTTATCGCATTTTAAGTGGAATAGGAACTATGAGACAAATTCGGTTTCATCGGCAACACTTTTGCACATTTCTGAAGAAACCCTTAAAAAAAAATGGCGAAAAAATAAATTTTTTCACCAAAACACTCCTCAAAACCCACAAAAAATATATATATTTTTTTCAATAAACTGTTATCGCCAAAGTTTTTAGCGGACAATTTTGAGTCGGACAAGGTATACATGAAAATTTTAAAATCAAATGAAAATTTTTTAAGTAGGTCATGAAAAAAACCTTAAAAATCAAAGGAAAAAAGTCAAAAAACTCAAATTTTACAGGCTAGAAAATTATTTTTTTTGGGTATGCTTAGTGGAACTTTTTTTCCTGAGCCCAAAATCTATCGAAAAATCGATGGCGCGATATCGGTTAACTTTCGTCCATGCAAATCAATCCAGCTTAACATACATACTTTCGAAAATACTTTGAAATCGTAAGCTTACATTTTGGTATTATTAAGCGCTGTACGCAGATCAAAAGTAAACATTCAAGAAAAATTTTGCATTTTTCTTGAGCATGAAAATAGCAGTAGGCATAAAATTTTGGCATTTCAAGATACATGTCAATTTATACATGAATACCGCTTTTATAAAAATAAAACAAAATTTATGAAACCTTTTGATACCGTCGATAGCGTCGTAGTAACGTCGGGGAAGGCTATGGTTATTCGCATATTCCAAAAAGTCCATATTTTGTAAATAAGCGCTCAATCGCAGTATGTTTTAACTTTTGAATGTTAGTATTCACTAGCATATTTACAAAATATTATTTGATTTTTAACAAACATGCGTGATTATGTTGTTGCTGTTGAAGGACTCGCCCCATCCAATAGGTGCGAACAATCACAAATTGTCATCAATTGTATCATCAGGTTTTTCGGCATTCAACAGAATTTGTTTGTTTACCCTTTCATTTCTCTCCCTAATGGGAGTACTCTCGCGTAGCATGCAATCGGCCGGCCAATTGCTTTGTAAATAGTAATGAGCGTTTCTGTGTCTTTACCCCAAGTGCTGGCGGCCAGAGATTTTATTACGGCCCTGGATTCTCGGTACAATTGCGGTTGCATGCTGTCCAAAATGTAGATCCTGATCGAACGTCACACCCAAGATTTTCGGGTGTAAGACAGTCGGTAGCGTGATGCCATCGACCTTGATGTTCATTATAGTCGACATTTGGCGCGTCCATGTTGTAAATATGGTCGCCGATGATTTGGTCGGTAACAATTTCAGGTTTCGCGAGTCGAAGAAACTGGAGAGATCATGGAGATAGCTGTTTACTATGTTGTAAAGCTCATCGATCTGTGAGCCTGGGCCGGTATCCATTATTGTGCGTCACCGGCGTAGGAAACGATAGTGACTCCTTCTGGTGGTGAAGGTAGCTTTGATATGTAGAAGTTAAACAGAAGTGGGGATACGATACCACCTTATGGCACTCCTTTTTTAATTCTTCTTGGTTTGGATGTTGCGTTCCTGAATTGCGCCGATACCTGCCGACCAGACAGAAAATTTGCGGTCCACCTTTTAAGACTTGGGGGAAAGTTAGACAGGTCTAACGCAACGAGTACTATCCTATGGTGGGGTTTTCTATGTCGGGATTGATTCTGGATAAGTAAGAGTTTAACCTGTTACAATACCCAGATCTAAGTTGAGCTAGAGTGAGGCGGCTTTCCCTATTGTTGTGTAGTCATCGGCATAGGAAACGATAGTGACTTCTTATAAGGGTTACGTGATTTTTATTTGAACGAATCACGAATCCAAAAATAAAATGTATTTTTTATAAATTTTTGTTGTTGTATTAGCCTACTGATTTGTAAGATCTCGGGTTCGAATCGAGCTCAAGGCCCAACAATAATTATTTTATCATTATTATTGTTATGATACATTTTTTTAATTGAAAAAATTTTAAAACAGAATAGAAGAAAGAAAAAATTTAAACTGCCAAAGCTCGTTGTATTGATCCATTTCGGGAACCTATTTTCACATCGATTCTACAACAGATGTCCCAGCGCTGTGTAAATCAATTGGCAAGAAACAGGATAGAAGTAGAAATAATGAAGACCTACAAAAAACCGCTGTGATATCTGAATGGTTATAGAAGCGGCGCCTAAATGTTGCCGATGAAGGAATTTAGCAGTTCCCGAAATGGATCTATACAACAAGCATTGGCAGCAGTCTAAATTTTTTCTTTCTTCTATTCTAATTTAAAAGTTTTCAATTAAAAAAATATTATCAAAACAATAATAATGATAAAATAATTATTGTTATTGAGCTCGATTCGAACCCACGATCTTGTTTTTGTTTTTATTTGAAAATGTTTCTAAATCAAATATACTTTTTGTTTGGTTCGGCATCCAAATAAAAAATAAATTTTATTTATTATTTGATTCTTCAGCGGAATCAAAGATGCCTTTTATTTTTTATTTGATTCCGGCATCCAAATCAAAGAGACTTCTTGTTATTTTGGGTGTGTTTGGGTGAGTTGTCTACCCTTACACGTCGGCTTTATCCCACTCGACTGTTTTTTGTTGTAGGTGCTTGCACCCTACCTCCCTCCATGCTGTAACCTGATCTCCCTTCTGGTCTCAACTTCTCAAATCGGTATCCATTTTCTCTTTCATTCACGGCCAAGTTTCTCATGGAGCTATTTTGAAGCCCAATACCTAAAATACGCGCTTCATGCTTTATTTTATCGTATTTGTGAGTTTTAGAAATGGCAACTCAATAAAACTCGTAATTGCCAGTGTTATCTAAACCGTTCCCATTAATCATTTCGTTGTACACACTTTCTTTTGCAAATATCAATTTTAGTATTATACGAATCTTAATTAAGTTCTACTTCTTGAATAAATGCTCGAATATCTCCTAAGATGTTTTTATTCACAACTTAAATTGTTAAGTTCTGAACATCAATTGCAACTTTCTGAACTAAAACTTAAAAAGGTTTAGTTCAGTAAGTTTCATTTGAAGTTCAGATAATGTTTCAATTGAAATTTCAGTTTATATTCTCTGAGCTTCAAATGAAATTTTCTGTACAAAAATTATAATTTTCTGAACTTAAGTTTTATATTCCGAACTTCAATTGTAATTTTCTGAGCTTCAGTTGAAATTTTCTTAACTTAAATTCGAACTTTGCGAACCAAAACTGAACAAGTAAAGAAGTCTAAGTTCGGGTGAAACCGAACTTCACATACCCAGCTGTACACTTCAAATGCTGTTGTTTGTTTTGTGTGCATAATAGTGTTACAAGGCTGCACAATAATACATATACATATGGTAATAAAAGAAGCAAAGAAGATATAGCCGCTAACACCAATGACCTTGAGCGGGTAATAATGCAGTTTTTCTTCAGATATGGGGATTTCCCTACTGTTTATTTTAAAATAAAGATATAACAGAACAATAAAAGTTAGATTGGTACAACACTATTTTTCGCTAAGATTTAACTTATTATTTTTACTAACGACTCTTTCCAAAGTCATTTATATAAAAGTGGGCGTGGTCCTTAACCAATCTTAAGCGGCAATTACCCACCGACGTGTGCCGTACGTACGGACGTTGGTCGTACCAATCACGTTTGACCGAACCCTGAAGCCCGTACGAATCAATGTGTGCGTCTGTGTACATGTACATAACATATTTGTGTGTGTATTGTTTACAGATAAGCACTGTTGCCATTGACCAGTTTGCATTCATGCTTATGGAAACATCAACTTTTTCCAATTTAATTTTTGATGTTGTAAAAGACTGGAATTAATATTAAATAAATATAAATAGGTTACATATTTATAATCTGCACTTTTACATAATTATTTCGAATTATTTTCACAATTTTTCAAACTTTAATTAGGTGTTTTGCATAAAACTGCAAACGGTCAAAAATTAGCGCACAAAAGTTTACTAGGCAACTCTGTCTAGTGAGAGAGCGTTCAGCTGACACGTTCTTACGGAAAAAATCTAAATTGTTTTGATTTCTACGTTCGGGGCTACGTACGTACGGGCGTTGCACGTCGGCGAGTTTTCGTTTACATTGCACACTCATAAGATAGGTCGTGTCAGCTGACACGTTTTTGGTACGTACGTTCGTCAGTAACTGCCGCATTATCCACTTTTACAAAAAATATTTCCTGCTATAAGGAAAATATGTGTACCCAATTTTGTACGATATGTAAATTTTTCTTCGAGTTATGGCCCCCGAAACATTGAAAATTGCTTAGACAGAAAAGGGGTGGTGCCACACCCATTTTCAAAAATTTTAGTGTTTTCCTATTTAATGTTATAATTCAATTTAGAAAGTAAAATTATATTGTTACAAAGCTCTTTTTCGCTAAGATATAGCTTATTATTTTCGTCTACGACCCCTTTAAAAATCTTATATATAAAAATGGGTGGTGTCCTTAACCGATTTCTTTAATTTTTCTTCAAATCATTCCTTATAGTAAAGGCAACCTCTCTGCCGATTTTTGTTACGATAGGTGTAACGATTTTTGATTAATAATATTTGTAAAATTGATTTTATCACAAGTGGGCGGTGCCACGCCCAAATTTTTATCAAGGGTCTCAATATCAGTCCACACGTCAAATTTCAACATTCTAGGTTATTATTTACTAAATATTCAGGTTTTTTGTGTTTTCTAAAATGTTATATATATAAAGAGTGGGCGTAGGTCCAGATAACCTCGTGTACCAAATTTGGTAAAGATATCTCAATATTTACTCAAGTTATCGTGTTAACGGACAGGCTCAATGAAATTTTTTTTCGATACTGATGATTTTGAGATATGGAAGTCTATATCTATCTCGATTCCTTTATACCTGTACAACCAACCGCTATTCAATCAAAGTTGTAATACTCTGTGTACAAGTACAGCGGGTATAAAAAAGTGTTTCAGAAAGTTTCATTGGAAGTTCAGAAAATGTATCAATTGAAATTGTCTAAACTTCAAATGAAACTTTTTGAACATTGTATGCCTTTTCAGGTTGACATGCCTCAGAAAATTGCAAATGAGGGCTCATAAAGTTACACAATTGAATTTCAGAATTTTCCATTGAAGTTCAGAAAACTGCAATTGAAGTTCAAAAAATTAAAATTGTACCTCAGAATTTTTATTTGTACACATTTTTCAGATTTAGTTCAGAAAGTTGTTATTGAAGCTCAGAAAATTACAATTGATGTCCAGAAAATTACAATTGTAGTTCAGAAAGTTTCATTTGAAGTTCAGCAAATGTTTTCAATTGTAATTTTCTGAACTTCAATTTTCTGAAATTCTGAATTTCAACTGCAATTATCTGAACTTAGATTGAAAACTCTGATATTCAATTGCAACTTTCTGAACAATTAAGAAAGTATACCTACAATTGCAATTTTTTGAACTTTAGTTGAAATTTTCTGACCTATATACAGAAGTTCAAAGCTACAATTGTAAATTTCTGAACTTCAAATGAACATTCCGAACTTCAATTGTAATTTTCTGAACTTCAATTGCAATTTTCTGAAGCAGATCTGAAAAAGGTGTAGTTGATCATTAAAGGAAGCAAAATCAAAGGAAAAAAGTCAAAAAACTCAAATTTTACAGGCTAGAAAATTATTTTTTTTGGGTATGCTTAGTGGAACTTTTTTTCCTGAGCCCAAAATCTATCGAAAAATCGATGGCGCGATATCGGTTAACTTTCGTCCATGCAAATCAATCCAGCTTAACATACATACTTTCGAAAATACTTTGAAATCGTAAGCTTACATTTTGGTATTATTAAGCGCTGTACGCAGATCAAAAGTAAACATTCAAGAAAAATTTTGCATTTTTCTTGAGCATGAAAATAGCAGTAGGCATAAAATTTTGGCATTTCAAGATACATGTCAATTTATACATGAATACCGCTTTTATAAAAATAAAACAAAATTTATGAAACCTTTTGATACCGTCGATAGCGTCGTAGTAACGTCGGGGAAGGCTATTGTTTATTCGCATATTCCAAAAAGTCCATATTTTGTAAATAAGCGCTCAATCGCAGTATGTTTTAACTTTTGAATGTTAGTATTCACTAGCATATTTACAAAATATTATTTGATTTTTAACAAACATGCGTGATTATGTTGTTGCTGTTGAAGGACTCGCCCCATCCAATAGGTGCGAACAATCACAAATTGTCATCAATTGTATCATCAGGTTTTTCGGCATTCAACAGAATTTGTTTGTTTACCCTTTCATTTCTCTCCCTAATGGGAGTACTCTCGCGTAGCATGCAATCGGCCGGCCAATTGCTTTGTAAATAGTAATGAGCGTTTCTGTGTCTTTACCCCAAGTGCTGGCGGCAAGAGATTTTATTACGGCCCTGGATTCTCGGTACAATTGCGGTTGCATGCTGTCCAAAATGTAGATCCTGATCGAACGTCACACCCAAGATTTTCGGGTGTAAGACAGTCGGTAGCGTGATGCCATCGACCTTGATGTTCATTATAGTCGACATTTGGCGCGTCCATGTTGTAAATATGGTCGCCGATGATTTGGTCGGTAACAATTTCAGGTTTTGCGAGTGGAAGAAACTGGAGAGATCATGGAGATAGCTGTTTACTATGTTGTAAAGCTCATCGATCTGTGAGCCTGGGCCGGTATCCATTATTGTGCGTCACCGGCGTAGGAAACGATAGTGACTCCTTCTGGTGGTGAAGGTAGCTTTGATATGTAGAAGTTAAACAGAAGTGGGGATACGATACCACCTTATGGCACTCCTTTTTTAATTCTTCTTGGTTTGGATGTTGCGTTCCTGAATTGCGCCGATACCTGCCGACCAGACAGATAATTTGCGGTCCACCTTTTCAGACTTGGGGGAAAGTTAGACAGGTCTAACGCAACGAGTACTATCCTATGGTGGGGTTTTCTATGTCGGGATTGATTCTGGATAAGTAAGAGTTTAACCTGTTACAATACCCAGATCTAAGTTGAGCTAGAGTGAGGCGGCTTTCCCTATTGTTGTGTAGTCATCGGCATAGGAAACGATAGTGACTTCTTATAAGGGTTACGTGATTTTTATTTGAACGAATCACGAATCCAAAAATAAAATGTATTTTTTATAAATTTTTGTTGTTGTATTAGCCTACTGATTTGTAAGATCTCGGGTTCGAATCGAGCTCAAGGCCCAACAATAATTATTTTATCATTATTATTGTTATGATACATTTTTTTAATTGAAAAAATTTTAAAACAGAATAGAAGAAAGAAAAAATTTAAACTGCCAAAGCTCGTTGTATTGATCCATTTCGGGAACCTATTTTCACATCGATTCTACAACAGATGTCGCAGCGCTGTGTAAATCAATTGGCAAGAAACAGGATAGAAGTAGAAATAATGAAGACCTACAAAAAAAGTTCAGAAAATGTATCAATTGAAATTGTCTAAACTTCAAATGAAACTTTTTGAACATTGTATGCCTTTTCAGGTTGACATGCCTCAGAAAATTGAAAATGAGGGCTCATAAAGTTACACAATTGAATTTCAGAATTTTCCATTGAAGTTCAGAAAACTGCAATTGAAGTTCAAAAAATTAAAATTGTACCTCAGAATTTTTATTTGTACACATTTTTCAGATTTAGTTCAGAAAGTTGTTATTGAAGCTCAGAAAATTACAATTGATGTCCAGAAAATTACAATTGTAGTTCAGAAAGTTTCATTTGAAGTTCAGCAAATGTTTTCAATTGTAATTTTCTGAACTTCAATTTTCTGAAATTCTGAATTTCAACTGCAATTATCTGAACTTAGATTGAAAACTCTGATATTCAATTGCAACTTTCTGAACAATTAAAAAAGTATACCTACAATTGCAATTTTTTGAACTTTAGTTGAAATTTTCTGACCTATATACAGAAGTTCAGAGCTACAATTGTAAATTTCTGAACTTCAAATGAACAGTCCGAACTTCAATTGTAATTTTCTGAACTTCAATTGCAATTTTCTGAAGCAGATCTGAAAAAGGTGTAGTTGATCATTAAAGGAAGCAAAAAAGGTTTATTTGTTAATTTATGCAGTTTTATATTTCCTACTTTTGATTAATTTGGGGTCAACTTATTCAAAAAAATAAAAAATAGTGCTTTTATAAATTTGGAAGTTCTACATATGTACTACTCAAACTTTCTTACCTGTTCAATTGGGCACAATTCTGAGAAGTTTGGTGGATTCGTATCTTTTAGGTTATTCAAGCGTTTTTGTTATTGTATTGTATTGGTCATTTACCCCGGGCCCGGGCTTTGGAAGGGCCCGGGAATCTCAAAATGCTATCCAAGCTTTTTGCTTACAGAAAATAAATAAATTATAAGTTGAGGCAGTTAAGCCTTTTGCAAGGATTGAAACAGGCACTAAACGAGTTAGGTACTTTGGCTAAATTTGACAGCGGAAACATATGGCATATGGTAATGTTAATGGCGTTATTCAATACATCAGCAAGTTTGAATGTATTTTGTTTGCCTCCATTTGGCTCAAGATTTTGACAGTTATTAATGAAAGAAACATTATTCTGCAAGCCAGGGATACTACGATCGATATCGAAGTTATAAACTTAGAAAGTTTGATCTCTGATTTAAATCTGATCAGAAATCAATGGGAAAACATTTTATGCGAATGCAAAACATACGCCACTGGATTGGGAATCTCACCAAAGTTTCCTGACGTTCGAAAAAGGAATAGTAAAATACATTTTTATGAATGTGAAGAGAAGGAGACAATCAGCGACGATCACGAGACTGATTTCAAAAACAACACCTTTTTGGTGATAGTTGATTCGGCTATTGCAGGTATTACCGAACGATTTGCTGTCATGAAAAATTTGAAGAACCCTTTTTCTTTTTTGTGGGTATTTGGATACATGAATGAGGTTTCAATACGAGAAAATACCGTTCAATTTGTCAGCAAATACAATTCAGCCGTTTCCGAGAGTTTAGGAGATGGAATGATCCACTTGAAGCACATTTACTCAGCAAATTTTAACGAAAATCTGTCACCATTTGAATTGTTGAATGCTATCTGTGCTCTAAATCTAGCTACAATTTTTCCCAACATTTGTGTTGCTCTACGTATTTTTTGCACGATACCTGTTACGGTAGCTAGTGCTGAACGTTCCTTCAGTGTTCTTGGAAGGAGAAAAAACTTCCATTGATCGTGTTCAACTCAAGAACGCCTTACAGGACTTTGCATGTTCTGTATTGAAGCACCAACAGCGAGACAGCATATAAATATGTAAAACAAGGTAATTTTGATTTTGAGAATTTCTTCATTTTAGTTTAGGGGCCTGTATTTTTTTTCCCCCGGGCCCGGATTTTCTCTCGGCGCCCCTGATTCACTAAACATTTTCTATCCTAAACGATCATTAGTTCTTAAAAATATTCATGTAATTAAAAACGTGCGCTTTCAATGCGGCATAAAATAAACTGTTAAAAAATTGCTAGAGTTGGGTCGTTTCGTTCTGAACTTGTTCAATTGACCGGGTCTCTCAACTGAACAAGTGAACTAGATCTTCGATTTCGGTTCTATTAGTTCTTTTAGTTCGTTTTATCTAATGTTATTCTTTCTCTCTTCTCGTTCGCGAACATTGTAAATTCATACATACATACGCAGAAATTCACAGTGAGCACGAATATCGAAGATGCCAAGATGTGTGTGGTAGTGATGGAAAACTATCGATGTCACTATTGATAGTATCGATAGTCGGGCAGCATCGCCACCATCGATAGTTTGGGAAAACCATCGATAGTTTTTCGACTTTTGTTACCATGCCTAAATTTTTTTTAAAAACGAAAAAATGGATAAATTTGTGATTAGAACCAACGAAGGTAAGTTAAATAAAGCATACAAATCTTGCGTTTCAATTTTATTTTAACCCAATACCATTATTGTAGAAAATGAGTTCCCTGTTACAAATGCCGATTCGGCCGAAGTTTAAGCCACTGACGAAGCTGGCGGAAATGGGAGGATTAAGGGACTATCTTTGGTAAATATTTATAATTCCTAACGTTTGCATGAAGATGTTAAAACGTTTATCTTAAAGGTGTGGAAATATTTTAAAAAGTCTACCGACAAGAAGTTGGCTAAATATCTTATATGCCAAAAAGAATATAGGACAAGTGGCAACACGTCCAATTTGCGTGACCATTTGAAGAGAATGCATCCCAACATGGAAAATGAAAATGATCGTTGCTCAAGCGGCTCCAGTAGCATCCTATCATCAATGCGTTCAATAGACTCGCATTTCAAAAGAGGTGCAGAATATGATCCTGCATCATCGCGAAAAAAAGAAATTGATAAGGCTTTGGCTAGACTAATTGGCGTTGACTTGCAGCCTTTCAGTATTGTTAATGATGAAGGATTTAGAGCCTATACAAAAATACTAGATCCGCGGTATGTGTTACCGAGCAAAACCACTTTAAAAAACGTACATACACAAAATATGCATGAGCAATGCCGGTCAAAGCTGCGTGATTTGCTCTTAGCTGTTGAGTACCTCCGCCACGGAAAGTTACATAACAGTAACGTGTCAATTTATTGATCCAGACTTTAGTATGCGAACGGCAGTACTATCAACTATGCCATTACTTGAAGCCACTAATCACAACGCTGACAACATTGCCAAATCTTTGCATGATATTTTTATAAACTATGATATTTTAAATAACGTTACATACATTGTTACTGATAATGCTTCTAATATGACTAAGGCGTGCGAAATTTTGAAAAAGAAGAATCTTCCATGTTTGGCCCACACTTTGAACTTGGTAGTACAAAATAGTCTATTGCAAGACAAGGACAACATACATCTGTCTCTCCTGCTACAAAAGTGTAAAACGATTGTCACATTCTATAAAAAAAGTTCAAATGCAACTGAACTGTTTAAGAAGGCTCAAAATACCGAGAACCCTCTGAAACTTATACAAAATGGCAAATAGAAAAGCACCTGAACCGTTTACTGAGGAAGAAATGGTTACGCTAAAGCAAGTCGAGAAAACACTCTCGCTTTTTTATACATTGAAGGTTAGGTGTTCCGAAAACGGGCTAACAATATCGCTTATAATTCCTTTGGTCAATGGGCTTTACCAAAATCTTTGCGAAATGGAAACTAAAATAGGTATATATGTTTTAATTTTTTTTTTGCCGTTTAAAAAACTAAAAATCGCTATTTTTACCCCAACCAGATAACGTTACCGCTTTACGTTTGTGTAAAATTTTAAAATAAGGGGTTGTAGAACGTCTCTTTCCATGCGAGAAGAAAACCGCAACTAAAATTTCAACACTACTGGATCCTCGTTTCAAGAAAAAGGCTTTCATCTCAATCCTGAACGCAAACTCAGCTGCTATGCTTCTTGAATTAGAAATGAACTGTATAACACCTTCAGTGAGCGAACGGCTGATCGAAAATATTTCCCAACCCGGAGGTGATCCACTAATTCAATTCTTAGAAGATGCAAGGAATGAAGAGGTGACATCCCGAAAAGTAGACAATATAATCATAAAAAGACAATAACTTGAAAGACCCAATTTAATTCAGAGAGCGAATATTTTAGATTTTTGGAGGTACATATTTTCTAAATATTGAGTCAATTTATACATAACATTTTTTTAATACTTCAAAAGATGACTTTATAACTATGAAGACGGTTGCTTTGAAATATCTCTGTATTCCGGCAACTTCGACAGAATCAGAACGCACATTCAGCAAATGCGGAGTTATAAGTTCCGAACGGCGAAACAGACTAAAGCCTAAAAATATGGATAAAATAGTTTTTCTCAATAAAGACCATTGGCTTTCTTGAAATACAAATCAAAATAATTGGGGTGTTCACAAGGTATTGTAAGATATTATATCATTGTATAGTTTAAAACCGCTTTTATCAGCATTGTTGTTTATTGTACATAACTTGAATATCACCGTGGCTTTCGTCGCTATTAAAATTTTTACAGCAAACAACAATGCTGATGAAAGCGTTTTTAAACTATACAACGATACAACACTTTACAACATATTGTGAACTCCCTAAATAGAAGTTAAGCGTTTATTTAAAAATACATACAGGCATATGTATATATGTAATGTACATATACGAAGTAAATGAAATGTAGATACATATGTATGTAGGTACGTTGAAAACCTTTTTGAAAACCACAATGTATATTTACCCTTCTCAAAATAGTTTTTAAAATCAAAACATACATACATAAAATTAACAATAAGTGTTTATTAGCAATAAATAAAAAAAAAAAAAATTAGCAATATTATTTCAGAAATCAACTTTATAATTTTTGCTATATTCATACATGAACTTCGCATAGTCAACTTAAGAAAACTATCGAAACTATCGATAGTTTATTCGATAGTCAATCTCAAACTATCGATAGGTCTGCCTATCGATAGTTTTCCAACACGAGTGTGTGGCACTGCTACAACAATATATGTACATATGTATGTATTATTTATGAAAAACATGTTTTGTAAGAAACTAATTATTACATTTATTAAACTTGAAAAGTTCATACATATTTACAATTTGTGTCTGTACTCTTTCAATTTCCTGGATCTTCCGAAATTTGAAACTTTTTTGAAGTTAATTATACATATATATATTTACTTATTTATTCATAACACATTTAAATACATATACCTACACAAAGCATTGCTGCATACATACCCCTATCTATACTTGTTGGCTTTTTTCGCGGGTGCGAGCAGAAGTGAACAAATTTGCTTGAAAAAAAAAGAACAGATGAACAAAAAGAACAACTTGTTCGTTCATCAGAAAAAGAACGAAAGATTCGAATCTCTGAAAAGAACGAAAAAGCACAACTCTAAAAATTGCACTAAATTCTCATTTAAAATCACGGCTAACTGTAAATATTAACTGTAAATCTATCTATATTAAGGTACATACGTACATATGTGTGTGTTTCTCCATCCGCATTGCATGCCGAAATCACCTGTTGATAAAGCAGTTTTCATATCTCTTCAAAGTCGGCTATGCAGGCCTCCACTCAATATTGAATACTCAATGCGCTACATCTACACACTAACATGTATATATGTATATTAACGTGTGCTTTGAAAAGAGTTGAGGTGGTTGATTGTGAAACAAGCAAACAACAACAATGTTTTCTCCTTCGTTTGATTGCATAAGTAAATAGGTATATGAACAAACTTATTTCAAAAGATGGCTTGTTGTGCGTTTGTTTTATGTAGAGAGTTAGCGCAAAATTTAAGCAAGTCTCCTGTAGCCGTGATCGTCTAGTGGTTAGGACCCTACGTTGTGGCCGTAGTAACCCAGGTTCGAATCCTGGTCACGGCAATGTGTAATTACATTGTCACGGAAGGAGAAAAAAAATTTTTTTTTAATTAAAAAATAATTTTAGTAGAATTTTTCGTATAATTTAGCAACTGCAAATTAAATCGAAACTGAGTAATCTTGTTTATTTTGGGGTTATCAATATGTACAATCTACATTGTACATATTCCATCGTGTCGAGTGACATATTGTATATACATACATATGAATGTATGTAATTATCGAGAAGAGATCTCTTTTATTCTTACAGAACTGAGGTCAGTTTTACTGATACATTTAAGATAAAAATACAATTAATTTTTTTACAGCTGCTATTTAGTACATTCGGATAAACTGAGGCCTGTGCAGTGTTTATAAGAAATTTTTGAGAAAAAAGAACCTAATCAGCATTTCAAACAAAACGCACAATGTAGGTAGCTAACAATTAAAAATTCGAAAAGTATTTTAACTTGAAATTTAGAAAGGTTACCAATAAAAAAGTCCTACTTTCTACCTCCTTTATTTTATGGAGTTTTCTATTCTAAAAATTCATTTCACGAAGTATTTTCATCTGGAAAAGGAAGACAGCACTATTTATTACCTACAATCTCAACTAATTTGCAGAAACCCAATTCAAAAGCGACGGTAACATCAGCGTAACAGTTTTTCGTTTCATGTTTTGCTGCAAAATTTCAGTGGAAAATTGGGGAATTTTGTAATCCGTTTTTGAGTAACTTCCAGGGGAGCTAGAGCCATGAAACTTCCAACACACGTCTGAATATGATGAAAACTTGGCATGAGAGACAAAATATTTCCTAGGTTGTCTAGGGATCGCGAATATTGAAAAAAAAAACGTTCGAACTTGGAAATTTGGCTTCCGAGTTTTAAGGACTTCCCGATAACACATTATCCTGAAACTTTCAACAAAGATTTGTGTTCTATAAGGTTATGACATTTTGGATAAAAAACGGTTTCTAGATGCAACAGGGATGGAGATATTTAGAAAGTCATTTAAGAATATCTGGAGTCTTCCGAACGATTTTTTAGTAACTTTCTGTGGAGCTTGATTCTTCAAACTAAGATCATACTTCAGAAGTTAATGCAATCACAATGCAACACAAGCAAAACAAAAAAAAAATAAAAAGGTGGTACATGGATCTTGCAAATTAAAAAAACGGTCCGAGCTTGGACACCGGTGTGGTAGGCGGAGTACGCTCCCACCACACCATGATGGCTGCGGAGAAAATCAAACGTAAAACTAGATGTTTGCGATTTTGAACGTAGAAAATCATTGTTTACTATATAGTTTGGTAGCTTAAATAGAGGCTATGTTGCGAATAGAGTGGAAGGCAGTGGACTAGGCGGTCGAATGTCATATAATGAAAGAATTGTGTTCGGAGTTTTTTCAAAGTTAAAAAAAAAGTGATAAAGGCCTTAATATAAATAAAACTATTGTTTTAATAACAACAACAACGTCTTATATATTCTATATACATAAATTCGTAAGGATTATCTCACTTTAAAATTTGAGTTAAATAATTTAAAGTTTTTTTTTTTTTTTGAAACTGAGTCGAGAACTGTGCGAGTGAATTTTCACCGATCAGCTGTTGGTTGCGCTACTTGGTAAAATTTACAATGTAGAAAATCGTACTGAAGGGGGAATATAGCGACCAATTTTCATAAGACTTGCCATTGAGCAAGGCGAATCCATACCAGGTGGTGGCAAAGCGAATTCAACCAATTCGCCGTACAGAAGAATGCCAAGTCAAAAGAAAATTTTCATTGATTTCGATTAAATGACATATTGCAGTACAAGGCGTTGTATGGAAAATTATCAAGAAGAAGCAATCAGCTGTTGGGATAACACCACCTCTACTGAATTCGCCTTGCAATTGAGTTACAAACTTGAAAAATGACCAGTGTGGCCAGAACTTTTTCAGAAAAAGGCTAGATGGACGAAAATAAAAAGCCAAATAAAAACTTTTAAGGCTAAGAAAAAAAGATAAAAGGTCAAGACAACTTTCCATGCGTTTTGTTAATTTTTTTCATAAAAGATAACCAGCCCAATCACGCAATCCACTGTAAACTGTTTTTTCGGGATTCGTAACATTCGAATTCGTTTTAAATATTTTTCGCGTTTCGTAAATTTTCTCCGTTGGCAAGAACTTGTAGAAAATTTCAAATAAAAATCAAAAGTTTACGTTCCGAGTGAATTCAGTGATGTCACTGTACGAATTTCGAATTTACTTATTTACTTTCGGAGACGTTCGGAAACACGGTCGAATTGCATGATAGCAATTTCGTAACTTTCCCGAAAAAACTTTCTACGATGGATTGCGTGATTGGGCTGAACAGAATAAAAATTTAAATTAATTTTTAGTCCAATTTAATAAAAAATAATTGTGTTTTAACTTAAAAGGGATGCATGATAAATAAGACCCCACTATAGTCTATAAGTTTTTGTAATATTTCTGAGGAAACTGGTTTTTTATTTGCAAAATAAGAACGCCGATAAAATTTATTTTCAATAAGGAAACCTACTTTTTGCACTTTCAAAGAACCCATGAAAGATGTAAGTTCCACATTTCACACCGAAAGAGAACCTCTTTTTAAAGTTTTTGCCATGTCTAACACCGACTCCAAACGATATATGGGCAATGAATCTTAAAAAAAAAAAATATTTTCATGATACTTTCTGGGCTGACCGAACCACTGCCGATGAGTGACCCCCGGTCAAACAAGGTTTTGAAATGGGTTATTATGAATATGAATAGGTACAGAAATTTTAAGTCAGATGGTGTCTTATTATAAGTCCAATCAATTTTATGTGTGAAATTTATAATTAGGTTACACTATGGTATACTTATCCTTATTCAACTTCTTATATAAGCCATATAGGTAAAAGTCTAGTTGAGGGGCCGACTGCTAATACGCGTTAAAAAATATCGATAGAGCTGTCAAAAGACGCGTATTGACCTCGACACCAATAATCCGAAGGCGGAAAAGAAAATTGTATCTCTGTCCGGAGATATTTGCAGTTGAAGTTTTTGTAATGTTTTGTGAAAATAAATGTTTTGCTCGGATATAGTTTTGGTCTCCAAACCGGTGTTGGACCCACCCAGGGTAATTTTATATAAGCGCGGCGGAAGGACAGACGGTCGATTGTGCATAAAAACTGGGCGTGGCTCCGCCCTTCTCCATTTAATTTGCCTAGAATACTTTTAATGCCATAAGTCGAACAAAAATTTACCAATCCTTGTGAAATTTAAAAACCGCTCTTAGTTTATAACACATCTCCACTTAGAGCTTTATTCGAGATTTTGAATTTGAATGGATTTAATGTTAAATCTTACAAGTTTTGTCATAAAAAACTAAATATGGAAACGCAAAAGATTTAAGTTAAGTTTGTTCAATCATTACAAATATTTCAGCTATGGCAACCTACAATTCATATTTCAAGCGATTTGTTGATAGGAAAATATTTCAAGGTAGGAGCGGTTTTTAAATTCATGTATTACAGATGTTTTTTGAAAATTTTCATGTTAAGATTTTTATAGTCAAATGTGAGTAAAATAAAAAAATTTATGAAAAAAGAATATTTATATAAGTTTTTGCCATGTAGAACATATGAAAATGTATGTATGTATTTGATTCGAAAATGTAAAATTTGTTTGTGGCTGAAAAATTTCACAAAAGTTGAAACTATGCTAATGGCTTCACTTCATAGTTTTTTCAATACGAAAAAAAAACTTCAAAGAAAACTACAGTGGAGACAGTTAAAATATGAGATTTAATAAATCTTCAGAGTTAAAGCTCTAGATAGAGATATGCTACTATGTAAAATATTTTCCTATCAAAAAATTACATGACATATGAAAAACTGCCAAGATTTAACGTTAATTCCTTTCAAAAGCCTAAATCTCAAATAAAGCGCTAATTGGAAATGATCCCAAAACTACTCTAAAATGACCACGACGGAGTCTTCAAATCATATCAAAATGACCACTGCAAACCCCTGCAAAGTCCCCAAAATCATCCTGAAATGACCTCGGGAGAACACCGAAGGAGTCCTGAAAATCATCCCACAATGAAATCGGGAGAATGCTGTGATAGTCCCCGAAATCATCCCGAGAAGAATTCCAAAATACCCCGGGAGGACCCCGAGGAAAACCCCAACTGACCTTAGGAGGATCCCCAAGGAAGTGCCAGAAATAATACCCGGAGGATCCCGAGGGCGTCGCCAAAACCATCTCGAATTGACCCCCAAATGACCCCGAAGGAGTCCCGAAATTGACCCCAAACGACCCTTGGAGAACCCTGGTGGAGTCCCCAAAACTATCCCGAAATTACCTTCACAGGATCCCGAGAAAGCCCCAGATCATCTGAAATTACCCACAAATCACTCGTGATTGCCTGGTTTGTGTCTTCGGGATTTATAAAAATTATCGGAACTATGTAGTGGTGGGATTGTGAAGTTGTGGTACACTTATACATGTACAATATATTTATTTCGGTTACACAAAAGGGCAATAATACGCGGCAATGAAAAGAATGTTCATGAAAATTTTTTTGCAATTGATTCCCAATCATACGACTTACATATGTATGTATACTTGCATACGTACATTTCAACCTAATGTACGTATCCTAAAATTTTTACCACCACCTCAAATAGCAAGAAGCCATTTTAAATTCTGCCAGCGAAAAATTTTTGTCTTCCTATTTTTAATTTTTAATATTTTCCACATAGATTACTACGCAAGATACAAGCCTAAATCTTAGCCTCGCTTTGTGAACTCTATGTACTACTTTAAATAACCCCCAAAATACTCCGGGAGCACCGCGAGGGAGTCCCCAAGATAGTCCCAAATGACCCCGTGAAGGTCTCTGGGCACCTCGAGCATCTATTTTTTTTTTACATTTGAATAACTGAATAAAAAATGCAATCTCATTGTTACTCCATATTTTTTAAATAATGAATACTATTTTCACCTTTTACTCAACATTTATAAAAATAAGAATGACCGGTTATCATTCAGAATATTTTGTATAAGAATACAATTTTATTAATATAAATTTAAAATGAGGAAATTTTTTTATTTTATTTGATTTTTTTAAATTCAAAATGGTTCACACAGGGAAAAACGAAATTTTACTAAATTTGTCTGGATTGTGTCTTTTCGGGACTTGGAGCTGTCGATATTTTGCGCAGTCGGGATATAATGTTGTCGGGAAATTGTCTTTTCGGGATTTAGTTACGTCGGGTTTTTTGTAGGTCTGGAAGTTGTTTTCGGGACTTCTAAAAATTATCGGGTTTATGTACCTACTGGCGGGATTATGAAGTTGCGGTGCACTTATATTATATTATTATATACAATATTTTGAGATCGATTACACAAAGTGCAATTACACGCAGCAGTGATCAAAAATGTTCACCTACACTTATTTTCCAATTGATTCCTAATAATTTTACTTACATATGTATGTATGTATGTATGCATGCATAATTATGTACATACATACATTGCAAACGAATGCACATCGTCGTATCCTAAAATTTTAGTCGACCATCTCAAAACGCACGGAGCCATTTTAACTTCTGCCAACGAAAATTTTTTGTCTTCCTATTCTTAATATTTGCCACATAGATTACTACGCAAGATACAAGGCAAAAGCTTAGCCTCGTTTTGTGAACTTTATGTACTTAAATGCTTCGGGGTTTCTAATTATTACCTTTACACTGCTCTATATAAAATACCTTGAATATATTTTACACATCCTTCTTTAACCTATGCTGCATTTTTTCGCAAGTTTTACTTGTTTCCGTTTCGTAAAGATTGCAAAAGTACATACCTACATACCAATTCGCCTAATAGAGTATTTATGCACATACATATATATACATACATATGAACATGTATGACTTCGTGGCGGCATAATTTGTGCCATCACTTCACCACGAACAACATTTTAATGTCGTTCATTGTTTTTTTGAACGATCCTTAGGTTCATAATAATTTTAGCCGACTCTTGAAGCCGAAGACGCCATTACTATGTCGTGCCACCATTTGCCGACTCTTGCGAAGAACACGGTACTTCATCAGCAAGTTCTATAAAGTTTTTAATAAAACGATTTTCCAAATATGCACATATATTAAACATATATATTTTAAAAAAATCTCGATTCCTAAACTATACCAAATGCGTTTTTTTTAATTAGATAAACATTTCCGTACAATTGCTAGCCGGTCTCAAATATTTTTCACACATGTATATACATACAAACATATGTATGTACATAGCTAAAATTAACTGTGCGAAGAGTTTTGTTATATTCTATATTCTTAGAGAATTCACTTACCTCTTTCTTTACATTTGTCTATTATTAATCGCTTTTTGTTTTAATAATCAAATTTGGCCTCGTTATTTTGTAATAACACATTTTAACTAAACACAATACAACACAAATCACAATTTCTTTTAAAACGAACTAACTAAACCGCACTCAAATCTACTGTTCACTTCGGCTAATCACTTTACGCAAATCATGGCGGCACTATATAAGGTGGCCGCATCTACAAACACAAATAAATGTTCCATGTACTTTGTTTTTGCAAATCGATGTACTCGATGTCAAAATCGTACTGCGCCGAATGTTGATGTATCAAATCAAATAAAAAAAGTACACATTCAGCTGTCCCGTGCTACCACAGTTATAGTTCCGCCATGATGCAATTTGAACTCTCTTCCGCTCCAAAGCGCGGTGTTCTGTTCCGGTAAAGTGTTGCCAAAGCCAATGCAAAAGAAGTGATCAGGCGACCACCGGAAATTATATGATTGGTACTTTTTGAATAAGATATGACACCAAAGAGGATAAAGATAATAAGAGCCACCAGTTTGCTAGAAGTGACGAGTAACTCGCTGGAGATAAAAAAAAAAAATGATGCCTAATGTTTTCTAAGAGGGACATTTTTATTTGTCTCACATTTATCCATGCCGTGTAGGCACCTTTTACAACTGTCATTTTTGGAAAGAGAATTAATTAATTAATTAAATGCAATCGGAAAAATAAACTCAAATACCCCACGAAAATGTATAGAAGACATTTTATGCACATCTCGCCAAAAAAAAAAAAAAGAACAGTGACTACCTCGAAGAAAACATTCAGCATATGGCCACAAGTAACGAGTGACGTCTCTTATTATATTTATCTTCTTTGATGACACTTCAATATAGTTCCGTCATAATAGAAATTCTGTTTTTTGAACGTAGAGTTTAACCAACTGCCAAATTGATTAATAATCTTTAATTTTAAGGAAAAAGACATTGTGAATTCATACAAGTGGAAAATCTTTCTATTCCTCCATTGCCATACCTCCTTGTCAAATAATTGCTGTCGCAAATAACCAGAGAATGGAAGAAAATTTTGTTTTTTGCTCGCGGTTTATAAACTTTTCTTTTGGATGTGTCTACAGAAAATGAGACTACAAAAAAAAATTGATTTTTAAAATCTAGTTAATAGAGAAAACATGAGCATCCACTTTAGCAAACATTTTAAAATGTGTAAGTAATGCAATGTCACAGTCGTCGACAAAAATGTTTGAAAAATACCACTGAGCAAATGATTTAGGTAATCGAACAGCGATTCAACAGATGATCCAGGCTGTTTACACATTTACATTCGCCACTTGTATGGAAAAAGACACACTTCACTATAATATTAAGAAGAAGAATTGCATTCACAAACAACTTTATAAAATGTCAAAGAACTGCCAAACACCCGAGTAAATATGTTGAGCGGATATAGCGAAAAAATATCTGCTCAATATTTTGACATAAAATGCCAACGGTTGAGTGGATCAAAAATACTTAACGGTGCATTCAGAGAGTTATCACTCAATGACTGATCAACAATTGTGTTTGCGCTCATTTATTGGTAGTATTAAATACCATTAGGGCTGGGAAGAAATTTTGTACACCAACATTTTCCCAAAATAAACTAAAGGCAGTTTTACATAAATGTCTTGGTGTTTTGCTTCGTTTTAAAGCGTCCAAAGCATTTATGTTACTCCGCCTTGAAACTTAAAACATGTATTCCGCGGAAATTAATCTGCCGTTTGGAATCCTAAACCCGTGTTTTACTTAGGACCCACCCCAATAAAAACATTACGGTCCGGCTATTCAGTACGAGTTAAAGCTATAACTATTCGAGTTTAGCTCAACCGCCTTGGTTGATTAAGGCGGAGTTTTAGAAGCGCTTTGGTCGTCTTGCCTCGCTTTTGGGCTTTGGCAGCTACAGAAGCGTTTGTGTAAATCCGCGTGAATATAAAAAACAGAACGCTTTGCTGAAGCGACCAAAGCGTCGCTTCATAGAGAATAAATATGGAACCCGGTCATTATAATCATCTATTGCTGTAAAAGCCTCAAAGCTAGGCTAGATTGTCCAGGGATCATGAAAATTAAAAAAATTATCCCAACTTGGAAATTTGGCTTCCGAATTTTAAGAAGCTTCCCGATAACCCAGTGATCTGAAAATTTGAACGAAACTTTGGGTTCTATTAGGTTGAAATATTGAGAATACAAAAGTTTTCTCGATGCGACAGGGTTCGCGATATATATAAATAAAAAAAAAAAATAAATGTAAGGCGCGATAACCTCCGTAGAGGTTTTGAGTCGAGCTTCTCTTCCAATTTGCGTCGTGCTCATTTATAAAAATTTGCGGGACGGGACCTACATGCTTTATTCCGACTACGAACGGCATCTGCAAGGCAGATTACTTTTCAATGAGTGGCTTTTCATGGCAGAAATACACTCGGAATGTTTGCCAAATCACTGCCGAGGGGCGACCTCGCGAAGAAACTTTTTTTCTAAATGAAAAATGAAAAATTTTTATTTCTAAATTTTCGGTGTTGCTTTGCGGGAGTTGAATCCACGATCTTCGGCGTGGTGGGCGGAGCACGCCACAAACACACCACGGCGACTACAGTCAATTAGAAAGTCAATTAAGAACATGTGGAATCTTGCGACCGATTTTTTACTAACTTGCTGTAGAGCTTGATTTTTGATACTAAGAAATGCCTTGAAAAAATTTCCATAGTGATCGTGCAAATTAAAAAAACTGTCAGAGCTTGGAAATTTTAGATATTAAAAGATATTTAGAAAATTCATTAAGAATATGTGAATAGTTGAGGAGCTGTATTTCAAAGAGTATCTTGTTATTTTTTAGTTTATTTCAAAACAAGTAAAAAAATTTCAAAACAAGTAAAAAACTGTCTACTCTAAGCTAAATATATACATATATGTATGTTATTTTTTTTTGTTTTTTACTGACGTGCTTAGTCTTTATGGTGATACAAGCCGTGAGTAAATTTTGAGCGAAACATTTTTTTAATTGTTAGTGTAATTAACAATAACTAGAAAAAGTGCCCTTTGGATCAAATTTATAAAACAGATATCAGGTTGCTCCAAGGTGATTAAATAAAGTACCATTTTGATTTAAATTAACATTAATATTGATAATAATTTTTAATTCATATAAAAACATTATAATAATAAGAAATATATAAACAAATTTATATAATTTACTAATAACGATAAATAAAGAATTATTTATTAAAGCTTTCAAAAAGATTTCCTTTAGATCTCAAGGGTAAATTTAATTATCATTTATTAGAATTTAGGATTTTCTGGCACATTCTAAAAAACAAAAATCGAAAATTTCTCAAAAGATACCCGTTTGTAATTCAGCTCCTCAGAGGCGTTCAATTTTTGAATAACTTTTCAATTATTCAAAGAAACAGTTGCGCTAGGTGGCGCACTGGTGGAGATAAAAACACATATTTCTGAGCCCAAAGAGTGTAAAAACCTATTAAAAAAGATCCCCTAGCGGGCTAACTATCGAGGTACTTAGAAAATCATCCGGAAGGTGGAATCTAGCGATCGACTTCGATAAGACTTGCCCTTGAACTACAAACTTGAAACTCGATATATTGTTAAGATCACCGAAACAATGCTACAAATGGGAAAATAAAAAAATAGAAAAAATTTTAAACTCTCACTTTATATAAAATTTTCAAAACGCAGCGGAAATGTGCCCTTAAACAAAGACATAATGGTGATGAATTAGATTTTGAAATTTTTACAGTAACTACTGCAAAGGTCGCGGCACAATGAAATAGATGCGTTTAACACAAGCCTATGCATTCCAGTAACATCGTTAGTATCAACCAAGATGTTGCGTTTATAAATATGAAGACACTTCAAGATTGGAAATTGAATTTTATTTCGCCTAGTCCATTCACATACAAAATTTCGCGAAACACTGTTTTAAACATTCTTCCTTTACAACAAAACTACTAGCTAACAAATTTTGTGTCGTATTCATTTGTTATATTGCAGTTTTTATAAACGAAAAATGTTACAAAGTTACCAACGAGTGGGAAAAATAATTTCACTTACAAAGTGTGCTAGCAACTTTAGGCAAAGCAAATTTGAAATTCTTCTTCTTATGCTTTGCTTGCAACAATATTAGCAAGGTGGCTACTTTTTCATGTCAGATGGCGCCAGTGTCGCTCAATCCGTTCCTCATAAAAATACGTGCAATCAACTCATGATGCATAAGATTGAGTAAAACGCTTCTATATGAAAAACTGCATATGTGACGGGGCTTGAAATATTCTGTACCTACCATTTATACGAAGAAATTGTTTAAAAACTTGTTGATGTTGTTTTTATTTTATATATATTTCCTTTTTAGTACTGAAAATGTGCTACAAAAATCATCATAATTTTTTTACAAGGAGAAAGTTGGTTGCCTAAGTAGTTAGGAATTTTTTGGCGACCTTTTATCTTTAAATATGTATTTATAGCTGGCTTTAGGTCCGTGTTTTATAATTTAAAAATTAAAAACACCCTTTTATTCTTATTTTAAATCGATATATTTCGATTGCTCAACGGCAATCATCTTCAGGATTGTAGTAACTAACAAAAATAATAAACATAACAATAAACAAATTTTGCATTTTACATATCACATAAATACATACTTTTATTAACACGTCTGCTTTATCTGACGTGGAGTATGGTACTGTTTTTTAGTGAGCAGGTGTTTGTAGATATGTGCGCTGTGATCTACGTCGCTCTTATAGTTCAGTCGTGTGTTAGTCGGAATATTAATAATATGTAAAATTTCTAGTGTGAAGCGTTTGTTATAGTGTTGTTCTTGTTGCAGTATTTTAGTCTCATCAAAGTTTGGTGTGTGGCCGCTGTCTGCACAGTGGGCCATGAGTGCTGTTTTTTGATTATTAACTTGATGGCAAAATTTAAAATCAGACTTATGCTGTGAAATTCTCGTTTTGAGTTTGGACTTTGTAGTACCTATATATATATTATTGCACGTTTCATCGCTATTGCCTTTACATGGTATCTTGTAAACTACATTATTTTTTTCCATTATTGGTATTTTCGATTTTGTTTTGTTGAATATGTTTTTTAAAGTGTTCGTAGGTTTATGCGCAATTTTTGTAGTTTCTGTATCATAGCAGTCAGATTTTGCTAAACGTTCTGATAGCTGCGGTACATAAGCCACCGACTTGAAAATAATTGGTTTATCGGGAGTTTTTGGTCTATTTGAATTTTTGGTTTTTCTTAATAAAGTTTTTATGGTTTATTATTATTGAAAAAATCTCGAATGTATCATACAGTAACATCTTTCCACGGACTGTAATATTTTTATTATATTAAAATTCGACGAAAACATATTTTAATCTTCGAAGCGCAGAAAGAGACAAGGCGTTATCTTATGGCGTGATTAAAATGTCAAAGCGAATCCACGCCACCAAAAAGTTCATGTAAAACTGCCTTTAGTTTATTTTGTGAAAATGTTGCTGTAAAAAAGTCCTTGGCAGCCATAAAAGGTGTCTACTACTGTTCAGTCATTGAGTGATAAATTTCTGAATGCACCGTTGAGTATCCCCACTCAACCGTTAGAATTTTATGTCGAAATTTTATGTTGAGCAGACATATTTTTTGCTACATTCGCTCAATATAATTGCTTGGCTGTTTGGCAGTTCTTCTTCTTAACATTATAGTGAAGTGTGAAAAATAATTTAGGAAGTCTTTTTCCATTGTGAATTCATACAAGTGGCAAATGTTTGAAAATAATGTTCACAATAGTAAACAGCTTGGATCACCTGTTGAATCGCTGTCCGATTACCTAAATCATTTGCTCAGTAGTGTTTTTCAAACATTTTTGTTGACGACTGGTACATTGCATTATTTACACATTTTAAAATGTTTGCTAAACTGGATGCTCATGTTTTCTCTATTAAATAGAGAAAGTTTATTAACCGCGAGCAAAGAACAAACCTTTCTTCCATTCTCTGGCCATTCGCGACAGGCGTTCTCCCTTTCAGAAATTATTTGACAGGTAGGTATGGCAATGGAGGAATAGAAAGATTTTCCACTTGTATGAATTCACAATGCTTTTCCTTAAAATTAAAGATTATTAATTAATTTGGCAGTTGGTTAAACTCTACGTTCAAAAAACAAAATTTCTATTATGACGGAACTATATTGAAGTGTCATCAAAGAAGATAAATATAATAAGAGACGTCACTCGTTACTTGTGGTCATATGTTGAATGTTTTCTTCGAGGTAGTTACTGTTTTTTTTTTTTTTGGCGAGATGTGCATAAAATGTCTTCTATACATTTTTGTGGGGTATTTGTGTTTATTTTTCCGATTGCATTTAATTTATTAATTAATTCTCTTTCCAAAAATGACAGTTGTAAAAGGTGCCTACACGGCATGGATAAATGTGAGACAAATAAAAATGTCCTCTTAGAAAACATTAGGCATCATTTTTTTTTAATCTCCAGCGAGTTACTCGTCACTTGTAGCAAACTGGTGGCTCTTATTTTCTTTATCCTCTTTGGTGTCATATCTTATTCAAAAAGTACCAATCATCTAATTTCCGGTGGTCACCTGATCACTTCTTTTGCATTGGCTTTGGCAACACTTTACCGGAACAGAACACCGCGCTTTGGAGCGGAAGAGAGTTCAAATTGCATCATGGCGGAACTATAAATGTGGTAGCACGGGACAGCTGAATGTGTACTTTTTTTATTTGATTTGATACATCAACATTCGGCGCAGTACGATTTTGACATCGAGTACATCGATTTGCAAAAACAAAGTACATGGAACATTTATTTGTGTTTGTAGATGCGGCCACCTTATATAGTTCCGCCATGATTTGCGTAAAGTGATTAGCCGAAGTGAACAGTAGATTTGAGTGCGGTTTAGTTAGTTCGTTTTAAAAAGAAATTGTGATTTGTGTTGTATTGTGTTTAGTTAAAATGTGTTATTACAAAATAAAGAGGCAAAATGTGATTATTAAAACAAAAAGCGATTAATAATAGACAAATGTAAAGAAAGAGGTAAGTGAATTCTCTAAGAATATAGAATATAACAAAACTCTTCGCACAGTTAATTTTAGCTATGTACATATGTTTGTATGTATATACATGTGTGAAAAATATTTGAGACCGGCTAGCAATTGTACGGAAATGTTTATCTAATTAAAAAAAACGCATTTGGTATAGTTTTGGAATCGAGATTTTTTTAAAATATATATGTTTAATATACGTGCATATTTGGAAAATCGTTTTATTAAAAACTTTATAGAACATCAGCAAGTACCGTGTTCTTCGCAAGAGTCGGCAAATGGTGGCACGACATAGTAATGGCGTCTTCGGCTTCAAGAGTCGGCTAAAATTATTATGAACCTAAGGATCGTTCAAAAAAACAATGAACGACATTAGAGGGACTCATGATAGCATATAAACTTATAAAGTGTAAAATTATATCCATTTACACACGCGGTTATATGAACGCACCTAGTAATACTCTTGATAAACTTGATTGTTTTTCAGCTGTATTATTCACAAACAAAATTTTTTTGATTGTTATACAAATTAAAAATGCCAAGATTAAGTGAAAAAACAAAACTAAAACATCTTTACTTGCTGATGTTGGAGATTTCTGATGAAAATGCCTGCTGTAATGTCTGCAAGGTTGCATTCCTTTGAGTTTATCGCGTTTACACAATGAAATGTGCGCGTAAATTTATACAAATTGTGTAAATGATTTTTCATACAAAATTTGACAGTTCGTTTACGCACTAGATAAATTTATACGTTTACACACTTTATAAGGCATTTATACGGTTACATGAGTCCCCCTATTAAAATGTTGTTTGTGGTGAAGTGATGGCACAAATTATGCCGCCACGAAGTCATACATGTACATATGTATGTGCATAAATACTCTATTAGGCGAATTGGTATGTAGGTATGTACTCTTGCAATCTTTACGAAACGGAAACAAGTAAAACTTGCGAAAAAATGCAGCATAGGTTAAAGAAGGATGTGTAAAATATATTCAAGGTATTTTATATAGAGCAGTGTAAAGGTAATAATTAGAAACCCCGAAGCATTTAAGTACATAGAGTTCACAAAACGAGGCTAAGCTTTTGCCTTGTATCTTGCATAGTAATCTATGTGGAAAATATTAAAAAAAAATTAAAGAAAAAAAACTTTTTTAAAAATAAGCTTTTATTATTTTGGTTAATAAAATTAACTAAAAATTAAACAATAAATTGACTCTAAAGAAATATAACACTTTATAAGTTCATTGTAAGCTTAAACGATAATTAGGATTTTTCGTCTGCGACAAAAAAATTCTATATTGTACATAATTATATATTTTTAACATTAAAACTTTACACCTAAATTATTAAATCTTACAGTTTATATCACAGTCCAAATTGTTCTAATAAAAAACGTGTTAAATTTTGATGGTATAATTAAGAACATTTTGGATCTCATTTTCTTGCTATCGCAATGTAACACGCTTTTATTAGAACAATTTGGACTGTGATATAAACTGTAAGATTTAATAATTTAGGTGTAAAGTTTTAATGTTAAAAATATATAATTATGTACAATATAGAATTTTTTTGTCGCAGACGAAAAATCCTAATTATCGTTTAAGCTTACAATGAACTTATAAAGTGTTATATTTCTTTAGAGTCAATTTATTGTTTACTTTTTAGTTAATTTTATTAACCAAAATAATAAAAGCTTATTTTTAAAAAAGTTTCTTTTCTTTAATTTTATTTTTTACTTTTTAGTTCGTTTTATTAACAAGTAATAGAAGCTTGTTCTTAGAAAAGCCTTTTTCTTAAATTTAATTTAAATATGAATTTTTTTTTTTTAATTTTTAGTAGGGTAAATTATTATGGCTTTGGCCGTGTAAATTATTATGGTGTATTTGTATATTTTAGATTTAATGCACAATTAATATGTGTGTGTTTGAGCGGCCAAATAATAACAGTAGTATTGCTAAAGTGCTGCTTAGTTGATGGAATGTCGCTAATTTCCTAGCGATGATCAGCAGATTGTCAATATTTCGTTCAACGGACGCGCGAAATTGCCACATCTGCTCAAATTTTCCAAGATTTTCCATTCTTGATTTAACTTAAGCTGTTATGCCAATATTTTTCAGCCAGCTTTTTTCAAATAGGTAATTTTTCCAAAAGCAAAATAAATTACAGAAAAGATTACAGAGTTAAACAGCCTTAAAAATTCAGCTATGTTGGTTATACACAGAAAGACAACAGAGGGTTGTGTCTCCGCTTTTCGCAAGCGTTGAGATTCACCACGCGTGACACGCGTGATTCACCACGTCCGAATATCACAATCCACGGATAGGTACCGGCGGGTTTGTATGGGACTTAGGCTGTTATGCCAAAGTAAATACAAATCTTTACCGATAACTGTGTTATCGATTAATTTATCGAATTCTAACAAAGTAATATTGCATTGTCATCGGAGTTATACATGTGTGCAAAATTTCAGCTCAATCGGACACCGGGAAGTGTATCAAATTTAACTTGCAAGATTCCATTACAGACAACAAAAGTGAAACTAAATAAAAGCTTATAATAGGAAGACAAAATATTTTCGTTGGCAGAAGTTAAAATGGCTTCGTGCGTTTTGAGGTGGTCGACTAAAATTTTAGGATACGACGATGTGCATTCGTTTGCAATGTATGTATGTACATTATGCATGCATACATACATACATATGTAAGTAAAATAATTAGGAATCAATTGGAAAATAAGTGTAGGTGAACATTTTTGATCACTGCTGCGTGTAATTGCACTTTGTGTAATCGATCTCAAAATATTGTATATAATAATATAATATAAGTGCACCGCAACTTCATAATCCCGCCAGTAGGTACATAAACCCGATAATTTTTAGAAGTCCCGAAAACAACTTCCAGACCTAAAAAAAACCCGACGTAACTAAATCCCGAAAAGACAATTTCCCGACAACATTATATCCCGACTGGGCAAAATATCGACAGCTCCAAGTCCCGAAAAGACACAATCCAGACAAATTTAGTAAAATTTCGTTTTTCCCTGTGTGAACCATTTTGAATTAAAAAAAATCAAATAAAATAAAAAAATTTCCTCAATTTAAATTTATATTAATAAAATTGTATTCTTATACAAAATATTCTGAATGATAACCGGTCATTCTTATTTTTATAAATGTTGAGTAAAAGGTGAAAATAGTATTCATTATTTAAAAAATATGGAGTAACAATGAGATTGCATTTTTTATTCAGTTATTCAAATGTAAAAAAAATAGATGCTCGAGGTGCCCTGAGACCTTCACGGGGTCATTTGGGACTATCTTGGGGACTCCCTCGCGGTGCTCCCGGAGTATTTTGGGGGTTATTTAAAGTAGTACATAGAGTTCACAAAGCGAGGCTAAGATTTAGGCTTGTATCTTGCGTAGTAATCTATGTGGAAAATATTAAAAATTAAAAATAGGAAGACAAAAATTTTTCGCTGGCAGAATTTAAAGTGGCTTATTGCTATTTGAGGTGGTGTTAAAAATTTTAGGATACGTACATTAGGTTGAAATGTACGTATACAAGTATACATACATATGTAAGTCGTATGATTGGAAATCAATTGCAAAAAATTTTTCATGTACATATATTGTATATGTATATTGTACATGTATAAGTGTACCACAGCTTCATAATCCCACCACTACATAGTTCCGATAATTTTTATAAATCCCGAAGACACAAACCAGGCAATCACGAGTGATTTGGGGGTAATTTCAAATGATCTGGGGCTCTCTCGGGATCCTGTGAAGGTAATTTCGGGATAGTTTTGGGGACTCCACCAGGGTTCTCCAAGGGTCGTTTGGGGTTAATTTCGGGACTCCTTCGGGGTCATTTGGGGGTCAATTCGAGATGGTTTTGGCGACGCCCTCGGGATCCTCCGGGGATTATTTCTGGTACTTCCTTGGGGATCCTCCTAAGGTCAGTTGGGGTTTTCCGGGACGACTCTAGTCTACACCCTCGGGGTTCTCGTTAGATTAATAGGGCGATCTTTCGGGATGATTTGTAGGACTCTTTCGGTGTCATACTGTGGTCATTTCGGTATGACTTTGTGGACTCCTTCGGGGTCCTCTTGGGCTTATTTGAGAGTCATTTTGGAATGATTTTGGATACTCCCTCGGGGTCCTCCCGGGATCATGTGGCGTTCATTTTTCGATATTGTTTTGGGGACTTTCTCGATTACCTCAGGGGGTCATTTCGGAATAGTTTTCGGAACTTCCTCGGGATACTCGTTTCGGGATGATTTTGTGGAGCCCTCGGGGTCTTTTAGGAGTCCTTTCAGGTTAATTTCAGGAACTCCCTTAGGGTCCTTCCCAGATAATTCAGGGGTAATTTTGGGATGATTTGTGGGAATATCCCTGAGTCCTTCCGGAGTCATTTTGGGATGATTTTGGAGACTCCTACGGGGTCCTCCCGTGGTTATTTAAGAGTAATTTTATAATGAATTTAGAAACTTTTTAGGGGTCTTTCATTGGTCATTTGGGGGTAATTTTGGATACTCTCGGAGTGACTTGGGGTCATTTGAGGATTATTTGGGGGTTTTTGAGGTACACTCGGAATCCTACCTGGTTATTTAGGGTTGCGTCCGCTTTAATATCAGAAGGCTCAATCTTTTATGAGTTTCTGCAATAACTTCTATTTAGTGAGTATTGCATATATGTAATACTCCTATATTGCTAATAGCAAATGCTCGCAATGTGTTTTGAATTCGAAATCAAAACAAGATAGCCTATAAAATTTTTGTAATTGTAGCAGCATAAGTAAGACAAGAAAAAATTTAAATTTAGCTACATTCGATTATTGAATACAAAAACGTTTAAACAACAATATATCGGCACTCTGATGTTTGGGAATGCACCTAGCCTTTTGTAGCAATATAGGAGTATTACATATATGGAGTATTTTAAAAATCTTTGGCTCTTGGTGGGTAACGGTTGGTAACCACGCCACTTTATATTCCAAATATTTTCGTAAATAGAATTCTTTGATATTTCAATACCCAGTGCAGCTATTATCTTCAAATTTAATACTTATATTGTCTATATGTCCCAAATCAGCGGCTGTTACGTTACATTCGTCCATGTCTATCAATGCCTAGAGGTTGGTACATCGATTGTTTTGTATAAATGATTTTAAAAGTAAATGCTTTAATTGACATATTTAATTCTAACAAAATGTTGTAGGGTTCTCTTTTCAAACGTTACTAAGATTTGAACAATGACTGTTACGTTACATAAATTAAAGAGTAGGTTTCGTAGTTGCCTCACGTCAGTGAAAAACTCTGCTCTATTCGCAAGTTAATGACAGCGTCAAGTAAATTATTTACAAGCTTTATGATGAAAGTAATGGATAAAACATCAAACATGTTGAAACAATTTTTTTTCTTAAATTTTCGAGGAGCATAAACGTTAGAACTGTACGTTACACAAGATGACTGTTACGTTGCAGAAGATAAATTGCTTTACTCTGCATAAATAACACTCAGTTGCAAACATTAAAAGCATTAGGACAATTTAGGATCCGTAAATATTGTAAAATAGTTTCCAACTTTTCTGGACTAAATTTAACACGCATAGAGTAAGTAAAATTGATTAAAGCTCTTTAAGGAAACAAAGCGTTTTGTTATGGCAGTTACGTCGCTCGAATACGTATAACCACACGGTTAAAACTTTAGTTTATTTTTTAAACCCAGCAAAGTTTACTGCTAATTTTAAATTTTCTTATACTTCTTTTAAAAAACACTAAGTAGTTTTAGCTTAGATATCTTGGTTTTATTTTTAGTCCAGATACTTGAAAAATATAATTTTCAATGAAAAGTTTAAAATTAAAACCAAAAAGTTTTACCCGCACCACGTTTTAAAACTTTTTAGTCTATGCTATAAACTATGAGAGGATAATGCAATTAATTACATATTTGTGTTAAAATTTTAGAGCAAAAGTTTGAAAAATTGAAAATATCTCGACTTTAAAAATGTTCAAATCAAAACGAGTCATATGAGGTCGCTTCTTTGCCTGGGCTGCATTTAAAACCAAGAAAGTTTAGTCATACATATATGAAGACCAAAAAGCTTAGGTACATTTAAATTTTTACATATTCATTGAAGAAGTCATTCTTCAGACTTCGGTAGCGTTATCTAAAGAACTGTTTAAGTTGTAATGATGAAATTTGGTATACGTTTTATCTCTACAGAAAGGACGTCATTTGCTACAAATAACGTGATTCGGTTTAAAACCAAGTCCACTTTCTAGATAATTAGATAAATATAGGAATTTTGACACATACGACCACCTCGTAAGATTAAGATAAGATACCTATTTGCAAAATTTCGAGAAAGAGGCGTGTCACCGCCTTCTAAGGGCCTTGAATTTATTGAAAGTTAAGATTATATGGTTTGAAATAGTGAGGAAATTTACTTTTAACTTGATTTTCCAATGCTTTTTGACATTTTTTGGAAAACGAAAACTCCAAGGCTCATTTCTCTTCCACTAAAGGGCAGAATATATGTATAAGTCTGATTTACTTATTTTCTTCCTTAATTGGTGCTTAACCGTATAACGGTGGTCACCTGAAGCCCCATTTAGGTTCGAGCGGCTCGGAGAGGTCTTAACAATTCTGATTGAGGAGGAGATTCCTCAAAGTCATTTTGCTCACACATATATAGTTATGCGAGGAAACCATATTCACACACAGCAACCAGAGTTGGGCGCAACTCCCTAAGGGCCAGATCATGTATGAAGCCGTGAAACTTTGCGTCGCAATCTCTCCCATTGAAGTTCACCACTACATAATACTAAATATTTCACAAAGGCCATCAGGTTTATGGCTGAGCCACAATGAAGTTTTTCATATAGATGCGTTTAACGCAATCTTATGCATTTCAGTAACATCGCTACAATCAACCAAGAGTTGCGTTTGTAAATATAAAAGAACTTCAGACTTGGCAAATGAAATTTATTTCGCCTTGCCCACTCACATACAAATTTTCGCGAAGCACTGTTATAAACATTCTCACTATACAAGAAATATACTTGCTACCATATTTTGCGTTCTACTCATTTGTAAAATTGCAGTTTTTAACTTTGAAACATTTTAGAAAAGTACCAACAAGTGGGAGAAATAATTATACTTACAAAGTGTGCAAGCACCCTTAGCCAAATCAAATGTCAAATTCTTCTTCTAATGCTTTGCTTGCAATAAAAGTTGAAAGATGGCTACTATTTCATTTCAGATTGTGTTAAACACATCTATATAAAAACCTCTTATGTGACGGGGCTTTTTTTTGAGGTTAATGAATGCTGCGTTATACGTAATATGCCCCTCAATTTTCAATTCCACTGTCAATAAAACTTTAAAAATAAAAAAAAGTAATTTTTTCTCTTGCACTGAACATTTAGTACTAGAAGAATGCTTATTGCACCAAAAATTTGCGTCGAAGGCGGCTTTTAAATTAATGAAAGTTGATGTGTATTGATTCTTTTTTACGGATTTTTTTCTCGATTTTGCGCATAGTGAAAATCTGATCCATGGTAGATTTAGCACGTCTGAAGCTGCACAAAATATAAGTCAAATTCGCCAAGTCACAGTGGGCTTCAATTGCCTTCGCACAATACGCTTGATAGGACCTTATACGCAATGCTAAGAAGGTTTGAGGTCCTGGACGCAACACATAGAGTTGCCGATAATAACTCCCCATGTCCCGATGGAGCGCCATATATTGCCCTTAAAGTAGCGATAAGGTCTAAAACATCGATATAATCAGTTTGGATTTCGAAAATCAAGATCCACGATAAATGCAATACAAAGAGTTGTGAATTTAGCCCGTGAAGTCATAAACGAAGGTCAAAATAAAAGGAGCTTCCTGCACACTGGTTATTTTGGATATTATAAATGCTTTTAACACGGGGAATTTTATGCAGATAACGACAGCGCTACGAAATTTCGACACACCCGCTTGCCTGTGTAGAATAATTTGTAGCTATTTTAGAGACAGAGTACCACCCTTTGATACGAATGAGGGACCAAGAAAGCTTGATTTCACAGGCGGCATCCCTCGCGGATCTGTTCTAGGGCGATATATGACTGTGAGCTACTAATTGACCTTTCCGGAGGTATGCAACTTGACGCCTACGCAGATGATCTTGTCGTGGTAGCAGTGGTCAAGAATAAAGGATCTGCTCCAAGCATTATGTAAGGACGATGTACAAAGAATAAAGGACGAGTATGGGGCTGGATATTGATAGCAGCAAGACAGGAGTGGTGTTGTTGTGCTCAAAATCGACTGTGTATGAATTAGTATTAACCATCGGAGATTATCACATAAATATTGACTCAAAACTAACTTTTAAGGAGCACTTCAGGGCGGTGGGAGAGAAGGTTTCTAAAGTTAGTGTGGCCCTATTGCGAATAATGCCCAACATTGGCGGCCCAGGTAAAACTACCCCTCAGCTATTGTGCAACATATGTAACCAGCTCGATAATATTATACGCAGCACCAGTGTAGCACGGATTTAAAATATTCCATCAAAAGGATATTAGTTGAGATATTGAGTGAGCAGGGCGGTTTCAAGGAGTAAGTACATAAGCATAAGAAAGAGGAGGATCCTTTCTGTCCACACTGCCCCAGGTAATTGGAAAACGCAGAACCAATTATGTTCCATTGCCCCTGTTTTCTAGACAAAGACTCTCTGTACACAGAGTTTTTGGACAGGAATCTTCCATAAGGAATTTAATTCCGCTTATTTGCAGACATAAAGATGGTTGGACTGCTGTGAACAAAATGGCTTTTCTAATTATGACGCGAGAAATGCTTGTCGAAAGGGAGGGTAGGGATATGCGCATAGGAAGTGGCCTTTTCCTCCGTGATATTATGCCTAACGGCGGTTCCACCGGGGTGTGGCCTCATGAACATGATTTGCCTTGTTTCATTGGGCCACGTTGCTGCCCAACTTCCCAGAAAGAAAGAGAAAGAAGGCTGAACCCATGATAGTTAGTGCAGTTTGTACGATTTGTACCCTCTTTGTTGACTGGGCAAAGAAAACATATTCACTTGTTTTACATATCAATATGGGATTTAAATTAATTTAATGACAAGATGTCCTTAAACTTATTCTCCTGACAAATTTAAAGTAAAATTTCACTGAATGTCTAAATCAGCAAGTCAGTCAGGCACTCACTAAATCTGATGGAGCAGCGCGAGAATCATTGATGCAAGTGAAGTGTCTTTTAATTGGATTCATTTATCAATGTGCAGCATAGAGGAAAAATTGATGGAAATAGCAAAAACAACAACAATTATAATGACACTAACAGCGGCCACCGTGGTGTGATGGTAGCGTGCTCCGCCTATCACACCGTATGCCCTGGGTTCAACTCCCGGGCAAAGCAACATCAAAATTTTAGAAATAAGATTTTTCAATTAGAAGACAATTTTTCTAAGCGGGGTCGCCCCTCGGCAGTGTCTGGCAAGCGCTCCGATTGTATTTCTGCCATGAAAAGCTCTCAGTGAAAACTCATCTGCCTTGCAGATGCCGTTCGGAGTCGGCATAAAACATGTAGGTCCCGTCCGGCCAATTTGTAGGGAAAAATCAAGAGGAGCACGACGCAAATTGGAAGAGAAGCTCGGCCTTAGATCTCTTCGGAGGTTATCGCGCCTTACATTTATTTATTTTTTAACAGCAGCAAGAATAATAAAATGCAATTTTTTTCCAGCTCAAAGTAAGAAACAAAAAAAAAACAATATTAGAAAATTAATAAAGTAAGATATTTGCTTTTGATTTGTTTTTGTTGTTCATTTTTCAGCGTACGTTTGCACGGATGCCGCGTATGTGAACGCCGAATAGCATATTTAAATATTCAATACACTTTAGTACACTACAATTCAATAACAACAACAAAAACAAATGAAAGCATAAACTGCATATGTATGTGAAATTGAATGTGTGTAGGTGTGTTGTTGTTTCGTGTTTGTATTTGTGTAAAGGTCCTGCTTTCAATGCACTCAACATCAGAAGCATGTCCTGTTTAATTACGATATTTTTCCGTAGCGAAAAAAATGAACTAAAATTAAAAGAAAAAAATAACTTGCAAAAAAAAATTGAAGGCAACCATAAAGCATTTTCTGCGCTTCACTTTGTACTTTCCAATTCAATTATTTTGCCGCAAAACATGCACATGCAAAACAGCGGAAGAGGGTGAGGAAATGTAGGCGAAAGAGGGGAAATTGGCACTGAAGGGGGCGGGAAGACTGTTTGAAAATTAAAGCAAACAAATGCGAGAATATATGGTCAACGGAAAAAACAAGCTCACAAAAAAACAAAAAAATAGGAACTTTATAACGAACGAATCAAGCGTAACGGGAAAACCCATACAGCAATACAAAACTAAATTGTTGTTGTTAATATTTTTCCCTTTGTCAGTATTTATGCTTGCTATGCTAGTATGCACTTTGGAAAGCTTGTTCTCAGTATGAGCAAAATCGATTCAATTCGATTCAGTTTGTCCAGTGGAAATACACAATTTTTCGTAAAAATTCAAAAATGTTCGTCAATTGAAACAGTTTTAAGCAGAACTGCTCAACCCTTTAACACTTACAGCACATTTGTTTTTGTTTTGCTCTGAAGAACAGGCACAGACAAATTCACACTTTGAATAAAAAAAAAAAATCATAGCACTCCCATATGCCCTCACATATAAATTCGATTCACATGAAAATGCCTGAATTTCATATGAAAGTGCAAAGAAAAAGCACTTCCATATGAAACAAAGGCACTTCGATTTTATATTCAAATTTACACTAACCAATTGACAACAAAATTTTTTTCAAAAATATTGCAGCACTGTGAAAAATTTTAATTCAAAATTTATTCATTAAGGCGACCATTAAAATTCTTTAAACATTTAATATAAATTTTTTTGTTTTCAATTTAAAAAAACCTTTCAGTGTATATATAATTTTGTATATGTATTGTGATTCGCGCCACTTCAATATAAACATTTTTGAAAAGCCCTAGTTTTAAAATATCTTCATTCTTCGTATTTAAAAAAAATAAAATAGAGTTTAGTCGGAAAATTGGTTGGCCTACATTTTAAAATAAGCCTTGCTTGCTCCGCTTCTTCGCTCCCTGCACTATTCTCTTCTACTTTATCTTCCATTTTTGTCTATATGTATCTTATTCCAATTATCTTCCTTACACTCCCAAACACATTCCCACTCCCGATTCCACTTCCATTCCCATGCCTACTACAACTCCAACTCCCATTCCGATTCCTACTCCCACCAGACTCCCACTCTTACTCCCCTCCAACTGTCGCTCTCACTCCCACTCTGACTCCGCAATTTTTAAAAGCGCATTCATTTTTACGTATAAGATACTAGAAGACCCGGCAGACGTTGTTCTGCCCTAAATTGGCCTATCTGCATACATTTTAATAAGCTTTTTCCGTCTGACTGTGCCCTCCCCCCTCTTCACTTTTTCCTAATCCTTTTATTCACCCCTCCCTCCGTCTTTTTCGCTTCATCTATCTACATCTTCGTCTCATTCACTTTCTAAATCTCCTTCTCATTCTCTCTTTTCTCTATTTCTTATCATTCATCTGCATCCCTTATTGCCTGTATTTTAATCCAGTCCCAGTCCCAGTCCCACTCCGAGAGTCAGTCCCAGTCCTAGTCCTAATCCCAGTCCCTGGATAATATATTGCTCTGTACTAAAGCACTCATCAACAGTTTTCATTTGTTATCCATATTCTATAAACACATTCTAGGGGTACTCGGGTCCACGTTTCGGCCTATATCTCGAGACCCTGTACGTCGATCGCAACCAAACCGATGTAGTAACCACCGCGTGAGGTTTACGCAACCTGTGTGAAAGTTTGAACAAAATCGACAGACGCAACTCTTCAAACACCGGCGACCAACTAACACACATTTTAACTTTTCTTTTTATATATATAGATTTTTAATTTTTCATAGTTCACTATAATATTAAAACGAAATGCAGATTTTCGTTGCTTTTGAAATTCGATTTAAAAATTGCACATGGAACAACTAAAGACTCTCCTGAATTAAAAAAAATGTTATAGTACCTCTAAATCGCTGGCCCCCTCAGAAACTCCGGGGCTAATCCGTATAACCTATCCTATATTTCAAGTTGGATTGAACTACACACGGGGTGCAAAACAAATTCAAAATCGGTTCAGTAGTTTAGGAGTCCCCCGGGAACAAACATAGTGACACGTGATTTTTATATATTACGATAGATAGATTACTCTCCTGCCCGATAATATTCCTCCCGGCGATGCTACTTCTCTCCCAATAAACAGAGGTACATATTTGTCATATTGCAGCTTTCGCAACAAAAACAAGTAAGGCAGGCTAAGTTCGGGTGTAACCGAACATTACATACTCAGCTGAGAGCTTTGGAGACAAAATAAGGGAAAATCACCATGTAGGAAAATGAACCTGGGGTATCCCTGGAATGTGTTTGTATGACATGGCTATCAAATGGAAGGTATTAAAGAGTATTTTAAAAGGGAGTGAGTCATAGTTCTATAGGTGAACGCCTTTTCGAGAAATCGCCATAAAGGTGGACCAGGGGTGACTCTAGAATGTGTTTGTATGATATGGGTATCAAATTAAATGTACTAATAATGAGGGTTTTAAAGGGGAGTGGCCCTTAGTTGTGTATGTGAAGGCGTTTTCGAGATATCGACCAAAATGTATACTAGGGTGAGCCAGAACATCATCTGTCGGGTACCGATTATTTATTTATATATGAAATACCACGAACAGTATTCCTGCCATGATTCCAAGGGCTTTTGATTTCGCCCCGCAGAACTTTTTCATTTTCTTCTTCTTAATATGGTAGGTGTCACACCCATTTTACAAGTTTTTTCTAAAGTTATACTTTGCGTCAATAAACCAATCCAATTACAATGTTTCATCCCTTTTTTCGTATTTGGTAAAGAATTATGGCATTTTTTTCATTTTTCGAAATTTTCCATATCGAAAAAGTGGTCGTAGTCATAGTCCGATTTCGCTCATTTTGAATACCAAGATAAAGTGAGTTCAGATAAGTACGTGAACTAAGTTTAGTAAAGATTTATCGATTTTTGCTCAAGTTATCGTGTTAACGGCCGGGCGGAAGGAAAGACGGTCGTGTTTGTAAAAACTGGGCGTGGCTTCAACCGATTTCGCTCATTTTCAAAGAAAACAGCTAGCATAGAAGCTATGGCGTTCCCAAATTTCACAAGGATTGGTAAATTTTTGTTCGACTTATGCCATTAAAAGTATTCTAGACAAATTAAATGAAAAAGAGCGGAGCCACGCCCATTTTGAAATTTTCTTTTATTTTTGATTTTTGTATTTTGTTGCACCATATCATTACTGGAGTTGATTGTTGACGTAATTTACTTATCTACTGTAAATATATTAAATTTTTTGTTAAATTTTGACTTTTATACTTTTTTTTAAAAAGTGGGCGTGTTCTTTATCCGATTTTTCTAATTTTTATTTAGCACATATATAGTATAGGAGTAACGTTCCTGCCAAATTTCATCATGATTTCTTAAACGACTGCCAAATTATAGCTTGCAAAACTTTTAAATTACTTTCTTTTAAAAGTGGGCGGTGCCACGACTACTGTCCAAAATTTTACTTATTTTCTATTTTGCGTCATAAGTTTAACCCAGCTACCAAGTTTCATCGCTTTATCCGTCTTTGGTAAGGAATTATCGCACTTTTTCGGTTTTTCGAAACTTTCGCTATCGAAAAAGTGGGCGTGGTTATAGTCCGATTTAGTGCGTTTTAAACAGCAATCTGAAATGAGTGCCCAGGAACTTACACACCAAGTTTCATCAAGATACCTCAAAATTTACTTAAGTTATCCTGTTTAAGGACAGACGGACGGACGGACATGGATAAATGAATTTCCTTTTTCGCCCAGATAATTTTGATATATAGAAGTCTATATCTATCTCGATTAGTTTATGCCGTTATGGGGTACCGTTATGCGAACAAATTAATATACTCTGTGAGCTCTGCTCAGCTGAGTATAAAAATATTTGATCCCTGTTTCTCCTCCGTATCTTATCCCGTTCTAGATTTTTCTCTACTCTACTCTTATTTTCTTCCTTCTTCCTCTATTTTACTTCATCTCTTTTCTTTCACTTGCTTCATTTCCTTTTCCTCTCCCTTGTACTTTCTTCAAAGTAAGTTTCTCCAAAATCGCATCAATAATACGATTTAAAAGGAATAGGTCGAGCCTTGTATTTCTGAACTAACAAGCAAGTCAAGTCCCAATACCAAATTTCAAGCAAATCGCATCACTTTCCGTAAATATAAGAAAGCATCCCCTAGTCCTCCTTAACACATACACAAAATTTCACATAAACTGGTCCAGTCGTTTAGGAGGAGTTCAGTCACAAACACACATACAGAAGAAATATACATATGTATATATTTTAGTTTTTCTAAATTTGAACATCAATCCGACTATCCGACACCTGAAATTTTGGATGTAACATACGATAATGACCTGCATTTTGGCGAGCAAGCAGCCGCAAGTGCACCTAAAGTTCAGAGACGTAGCAAACTCCTCAACCCCTCGCTGGTAGCACCTGGGGTAAAAATACAGAAGCGCTCGCAGCTACTTATACTTATTGGCCAGCTACATGCGTGCTTAGCATCTTCACTATGGTCCCAAAGTTTAAAAGAAACACACTGGAGGAAGCTGCAGACCTGTCAAAATAAACATGACCCCAACCATATTTTCAATTGCAATGTTGAACCAAATGCCGCTAATACCGTCCAACCCTTTAGAAATATTGATAATAGTTTGTGAGTGATCGCACCTAATGGATCGGGCAGAGAACTGCTTAAAGAAGAAGAAGACTGTAAGATCTTACTACTAAGTAAACACGATCACGACAAAACGAAATTGAACCCTGAAGATGGCACAACGCCGAAACCGGGTTGTCTCCAAACCAAAAATTAAAAGTAATGAGATTTGGGCCAATTAAAATCTTAAATCCAAGTCCCGTATAGGGGTGCGCACTGCGCTGGGAATTCGCCAGGTAAAACTTTTTCCAAAAAAACAAAAGTCTTACTAAGTCTCGTATGAGATATCTTTTCTCTGCTGGTCCGCTCAACAGACTATGGTTAAAAGCCAAGCGATATAAGGAGACGTTAGGAGGAGGTACCAAAACCCGGCAGTTTTGGCTTGTTGATGACCTCGTGAAGGCAAATACCAACATCACCTCCATTTAGGAAAAAAAGGACGAGGCAAGACAAGAACATAACAAATAATTACTATATGAGCCATATGGGCAGAAGCGCAATTAAGAGCCAAGGAATGGGCTTTGAGGTAATCATCTTGCCCTTGATTGTCATCCAGGGGAAGTTTTTCCAATATAATAAGGTCTTTTCTTCTTCTCGTACCGGGAAGCCGCCCCATCTGAAAAGTGGGTCATCGATGTGTCATCGATACCCTCCAACGGGATTCCTAGGAATATGGTCCACTGCGGTACCAAGTGTCAGCACAAAAGAGTACACCAAATAGCTTGGCTGTCGCCTAATCGAAGAATATGAAATCAATTGAGTGATTCAAATATTGGCTCGGACCATTCTTGCAGCGGCCAAAATACTAAGACGCTTGTGTGCAGCGAAGAAAGTGTACGCAGTGACACAAGGCAAGTTTGCCGCCGAGAAGCTGCTCAGACAGAACAGACATCTGGTGTTTATTCAACTCGGATCTAACACCTGCTCACTAAGTGCAATCTTCGACCCGACAATGTAGCCGAGCAGTGGGAGCATATTTCTCTCTTATTATGTACCACCACTGCTGACTTCATAGAATTCCAGCGAGGCCGAAAAAACAACTGGTGTAAAGAGTTACTGGCTACCTCAAAATTAAACAACAAAGCCTATAGGACCACTCTGGGTACGGATGCAGCAACTCTCGGTGTGTTTGACGCCAAGAAGGTTGAGACAGCCTACTTAGAATAAAAAAACGGCATGAGTGCTAGAAACATCAGATTTCTATGTTCAAAATATAGTCGCAAAAGCGAATGCCTCAAGATTATAATCGTGCTGTGTGCTCTGCCTAATAGACCAGAAAGGCGACTCCACAATTATCAATATCGTGTTTAAGGGTCTATTCCGCATATTTTTAATTGGGCTTTAGTCCCGGTAAATGTACTATCGGTCAGATTTTCACACTAGACCAACGGCATGTCCTATACTATGGACTCCTTGTTTGGCGGACAGCCACACAAAAAGATACTACCTCGAAAAGTTAGAAGGGCTATGGAGGCTATCAATGCGTAGCGCAATGGAAGCACTTCAACCAAAGCCGACTGCTACACTGTATGTCATTCTCCACATCCAAGTGGTTAACCTGGTGGCGAAGAACATAGCTTTAACAGCTGCAACAAGACTCAACGCCGCAGAACCATACGCAGAGCATACGCAGTAGAACCGTATATAGTAGTACCGCGTTATCAAATATTGGACCAACAGACAACCTGATTCTTTATCTGCGCTCCGATGGAGATTCGTCAGTGATCTCAGATGTAGGAAGTACTGTGGTCGTGTTCTGCGCTCACTAGGCATAGGTTTAAGAGAGCTTCTAATACTTGTCAAGAGGATGGAGTTTTTTTATAACGTAGGTCGTGGTTTCTGATAAGGTTTCTTATTTTGATCGTTGAGCAAACTTCTGGTAGCACTATGGATTCATTTAGTTTATGTGACGTTCTAATGTTTCTGCCACTTCAACGTAATCTAATATTTTCCAAAAGGGTTAGAGCGTCCTTAGGTGCTTCAAGTGTTGTTCTAATCAGTAATAACAAAAAATAAACAAAGTAAGACTCCATGTCTTTAGAAGTCTTTCCACCGACTATGGAAAATGAAATGAATACATTGGAGGGTCCTTTTTCCTCATTCGTATATTTATGTAAATGCACATATGCAGAGCATTTTTTTTCATATATGCCACATGCCACATTTTTCGTTGCCATAGGTTATTTTCACGATTTTATCCCCACGAACTCACGCTTTTTTATTACTTCTACTTTGCGTCCCTCTCGACGCTGATAGGAATTTTAAAATTGATGCACGAATATTCGTTTGTATCGAATATTAAGCTAGAAAACGCCAAAGGAGGCGCAGCGGGATCTGCTGGTCAGTTGCCACAACGACTAAGTGGAGGAGTTAGTAAATGAGTGAGAGCAAAGCGAATGCGGATATAAGGAAAATGAAAGAAACTAATAGCAGCCGAGCAAAAAAAGTATAAGGCGATTTTCTAATGGGCGTATACAGACGGGGGAGGTCAAAGGGTGGTGCTGTTGCAGCTCCAAGGTTGGGTTATGTCTCTATCTCTAATAATGCCTTGGAGCTTGTGCAGATTTCACTTAAATTATCATCTGGAGGCATTGGACCAGATTTCGCGTAGGAGGGCCAACCCTCTTCCCCTTCGTATTTAAACAGCTTTCTTGGATAGTCCGTCGTTACCCGTCACCTTTTTATCCTTTAGCCGTGATGTTACCATTGGCACTAGATCAAAGTCTGTGGCGGAACTTATATTCCGTCATTAGTGGTTGTTGTATTCCTTTTGTCATCTTCTTCGCTGTTTGGCCAGAATAAGGACTCCCTCCACAGCTCAAGTACACTCTGTTCTCGTCAAGATTATTGTTGCAGGAATCTCCCTTATCTTGAAACCATCTTTCATCTTCCGAACTTTTGGTCAACTTTTCGGACGTGACATTCCTTTTCGTTGCAGATGTTTACGCGAGCTCGCTGGAAATGTATGGTGTCCACAGCGACGGTATGTAGTGAGAGAAAAATGTGCTCCCGTTGTTCGACAGTGAGCTCGTAGTGTGAGCAGGTCTGAGAGCCATGAGGAGAAATCATAAGCGGTCTGCTCGTGAGCAGCTTCTCGACGCCAAATTTTCCTTGCGTGTACTTTTTTCGCTGAACATAGGCACGGAAGCTATGCCTGCCGTCGATAACGACGTGACCGATTTCGTTTCGTATTTTACGATCAGGAGACAGCTAATTATCTTGGTGTATCCCGGAAACTGTTACTACAGATGATCATATTTCGAGTTGCTGAATTTTCAGGCTCCAGGATCAAACACCCTTTCCTAGCCCACGAGGGCATTGAAGTCGGCAAGCATGGCATTTATATAGTGACGGCAGTAATTGACTGCTACGCAATGCGTCTGATGTCGGCATTTGCCTAGACGAGTATATCAAGCGAAACTAGCCGAAACAGCTGGATATCGATTCCTTCTCCTGACAGGGTCTAGATTTTTCAGTTAGATGCCCAAAGATCGGGGTCCTTTAAGTCGCAGTCCGTTAAAAGCTTGAAGGGGTGGTCATAAAAAAAAGGAGATCTCATCTCAAGCTTATTTTGTTTGTTCATTGCGTAGCGTTTTGACCTGGCGTTTCCAAGGCCGATACGGGACTTTGATTTTAGTCACCTCCTTCGGCGGGCATCGCTGTCACGGGTATATTCTAAGTCCTCTCATTCGCAGGGGAAAGGGAGAATTTGTATACTTTATAAAAGCAAAACTGCGATTGTAGAGATGCCATTAAAAAGCCCTCTTAATTAATATATATAAAGCAATCCGTGAAAAATGGAAAATGGCAAGGATAATTCCACTACTAAAGCCTGAAAATCCAGCTCACAATAGCGAAGATGTTGGAAATCGTCCTGCTCTCTCATTTCACTATCGCACTGCGAATCTGCACTTAGCCACCCATCAGCATGGTTTCCACAAAATGCACAGTACTACCACCGCGCTAAACGTCATAAACACCCAGATAAATTACGAACTATACCAGCAAAACCCCAGTATATGACGGTGTTCGTGGCACTTGACATGTCAAAGTATCAGAATGGTCGGCAAGCAGTGGTTTTTTTGGGGAACGAAACCTCAAAGCTTAGGAGAATTTAATAGGGGGTGCCACAAGATGGTGTTCTATTCAGGACCGTGCCCTCCAACAGACGAATTACTTTCTAAAATAAATAGCTATCCCCCCGTATTTCTCGTTTCTTCACCTCGCTCGACCTGGTACTATCACCGACCAAATCCATGGCCACTTTTACGGTGTGGAAGGAAAAGATGACGCAAATATTGAACGTTCAAGTCGATGATATTACGCGGCACCAGTCGCCCAATGATGAAAGTACAAAATCCTCAAGTTGCGGAAAATGTGAAGAAATGCTACTTATTTCCTACAAAGCAATCGGCCGGCCGCTCATGTGTCACGCGTCACCTGCCTGGTAGCTTAGTCTTAAAAACATATACTGGCAAGTGCTGCAGGCCTGCCAAAACGCTGCACTCAGAACTGCCACTGAATGTCTTTTTATTTCCCCTGAACATCATCTTCATTGTGAGGTAGAAGAGCTCCAAATGAAAGAGCACAGTGAAATGCTGAACAGACAGTTTTTCTCCTAAACTGGCAAAAACCGGGACATTCTAGCAACCAAGTGCTTGAACCTTCCACATAGAATCGGCAAACACTATTTCCAGATCGCGCATGTTGAACTCCGGTGCAGAAAGCAGATTATGATGTGAGACACAAGTCAATCTGGTCCAACTTCGGTCAGGATACTGCAGTAGTTAAAACTCTTACTTGTCCAAATTTACCCCTATATACGTAATTTATATCCAGCATGCGATGTGTTCGCACCTGACACCAAGCATCTTTTCAGTTGTAAAGTGGGAACTACCTTTCTAACAACAACATGCCTATGGTCCAAACTAATGGAAACTGCTAGTTTCCTTGAACTCTTTTTAGAGGACTTTGATGACAATATGTGAGTGGTTGCACTTATTGAATGGGGCAAAGCACAACACACAACACCAACAACGAGGAGCTATGCAAATACAATTTTTTGTCAATTCGTCCCCCACCCATTGGCGAATCCTGGCTACGCATCTGTTTTGATCAAATTTTTTTACAACTAATTATACTGAAAATTTATTGCAATTGTTGTAGTACGCTTTTATCGGTTTTTGGATATTGCTGTTGTTGCAGCAAGTGCAAACGAGAACGAGAAAAGGAAAATATAAATGAAAAGAAGCTAACCAAAAGGACGAATACCAGCGCGCATATCCTTTTGTGTGGGCTACAGTAATTAATGTGCAACACCGCAATGTGTGCACCAATGTAAATGGATATGTGTAGGGAAAAACGCCCACATGTGTCCATATATGTATATATGTATGTACTGAATTGTGATTGATGAAAAATGCGGCTGTATAACAGCGGCCAACGGAAAAGGAGTACGATACGATAAGCGCTGCAGGTTGCACATTCTTGTTGTGTATATTTCCTTTAATCCTTATTCTCAGCTCCTTCTACGTTGAATGATTTTGATTTCCATATACATGCATGTAAATGACAGCATGCGTGTATATATAAGTGTGTGTGTGTGTGTGTGCGCATCCATGCACCGAACGCTGCTATTGGTTAGTGTGGCCTTTTATCGATGAGCGTTTGGCAAAAAGCAATAAAAATAATAACAAGAACATAAAAAACGTCAATGTTTTGCATATTAAACGAACGAATTGAAGGCGGAACTCTTTTGACCACATACAAGCATACCTAAATGCAGTTATTGGCTAAAAAATGTTGGAATGAAGCAAACGAACTAAAAACGAATTCAAGCACCAGCAATGAAATCTATTAAGGACGGTGCGAAGGGCAGTTTGAGCAACGGTAATGAAACGGCCGCATAGCGCATAAGGTAGATTTGGTCACACACACACACACACACACACACACACAAAAGAATGCGATACTTAGCGCATGCATATCACATGGAGTCTTACGCGCTTTAATACTCGTACATATGTATGTGTACATATACATACTTATGTATATTTTACCTTCCCCCAAAAAATATTCTCGTATTCAGCTCAGCCGTGTTGCAGCAACATCATCACTTCGTCATCGCACAAAAACTCGTGGAGGTTTGCACAGTTAACTTTAAGGATAGGCTGTCACCCACAACGCTAATATCCTGGTTGCTAGGCTAACGAGTATCGAATATTGCGTTAATACAACTACACTCACCATGCACTCATTTGTAGTTATTTATTCATTTACATATGTATGTACGTACATTTGTATGCGACATGGACCGTTGAATGTTTTGTGTTCATCGCATCGAATATAGAGCATCATGCAATGTAAGAACATATTGATATAATGTGAGATGTGGAAGGTAATGGGTTTTGATACCGATTACTCGAATTCGTGCGAGCTCACATTTTGGTGTATTGTTGCTGTAGCAGCTCTATATAAGTCTACAGGTAAGCGGGAGGTCTATAGATAAGCGGGAGAAAAATTGCTGTTTTCACAGCAAGGTTAAGTCTTTTTTCCTGCACTTAACTGACAGTCGAGGTTTAGTTGGCAGTTTTGGGAGATATTTGAGAAAAGCTTTATCGGCTTGTTAGGAGTTACAATGTCGAGTTATCGGGTTGTTATCGGCGTGGTATCACCTCGTCATCTGCTTGTTGTTGGTTTCTCATCGGCTTTTTATCGACAATTTATCGATGTGCTATCGATTTTGTATTAAGTGGTATCGGTATCGTTTTAATAACCAGCAGATAATTCTTCGATAAAAGTCGATAACTGTTTGAGAGCAAATCCATACATTTTCCATAATTTTTGAGTAAAAAATCGCTAAAGTTATGATATAAATTCGATAAATAATAATAACTTTCTTATAACAAGCCGATAACTAACCGATAACATTTGTTATCGATAACCAACTCACAACTCTTAGACAGGTACTCGATCACTCGTCTATAACGGGTTCGTTTTCGGTTTCAGTTTTAGTCTCTGATCTTATATTTCCTCTACCTCTTTTCCCTTATCACTCTTTTCCTTGTCTTTGCTCTTCTTCCCCTCCATTTTCTCCCCACAGTCCCAAACATTTCGTTTAAACTTGCATTCTGTATTCCCCCATACAGCATACCAGTTCTAAACATAATGCTTACGCTTCACTTACCTTAAGGTTCATACCGTTAGCAAAGAGAAAAATTCAGTACTGTAGGATCAAATTCGCACATTCCGCTTTTCGGCAAATGTTTCATTTTGCGCACGAAATCAGTGAACAAGGCCACCCGTACTGCGTGGTACTATCTGCTGTAGAAGCTGATTATCAACGAACTCCCGAGAAGGGTCGACGAGGGTCCGTCAAACTTACCGCGTACGCTCATGACGCTGCAGTCATAACCGTCGCTATATACCAACGAAAAGAAATTTTACCTTCATCACTTAAGTCTCTCTGCTCTTCGCGGCCTTTACTGTTAGTTATGGAATTTGCGATAGTCTTATAATCTTCCGCCATCTATGTCGTGGTCCTTTTAATTTTCCGTACAAACGGGGACGGGACCTACATGTTTTACGCCTACTTCGATCGGCATTTGCAAGGCGTTTGAGCTTTCGCTGATATGTTGGCGAAATACCCATTGGGAGTATTTGCAAAACCCCGCCGAGTCACGACCCGGCCTGGAAAAAAAGTTGTCAAAATATGTTGATGTTACTTTTGCCGTCAACTGATCTGGTCCTGGATCTTCGTTGTAGTAGGCGAGCACGCTACCCCACGTAACTGGGGCAGAAGATATATACATTGCGTTATGTAGAACATTAGAGACCTTGACAATGTATAAGGTGTTGGTCAGAGTTGATATTTAGAGAAGCGACGAAGTCGAACAACTCCAATTGTTTGGGAGATATTACAGCATGAAAGCTGAATTTTCTGACTTAAGAAGCAAAGACTCCTCATAGCGACGGCGGATATCGTATGTTCTATCATGTTTATCATATAACGAGTTTTTAATGTCATCACAGCTTTGTCGTTTGCTTTGCTTTTCTTTGTATTGCGTTTACTTTTTCTCCTGATCATTTGTGCAAGTCGCATGAATATATTGTTCCATCATATTTTCTATATGCAAGTTATAACAGCAGTATTCAGCGGTTGACCCATTTACTCACGTTGCTGAGCATGTGACCGCGCTATGTTGCGTGTTGAAGTTTCGCTGACGCAGCACACGCGCACAACAAGCGGAAGTTAATTGGGACAACGATTGGTGTAGTTGCAGAAATTGTGATGGAACAGCATAATCTAGTTTTAGTTAAGTAAACTATTTTTTATACAATAATTGTTTAGCATAGCATAATTACTTTAACACAAGAACTTAGCTGCTAGGTAAATTACTTTGTTCGAGTCAGTTCAATTTGGATAGTGCAAAAGCACAGAATAAATTTTATAACGTTGACGAAATTCTCGTGTTTATTTTAATTCGGTGAACGGACAGTTCACCGCAACTTTAATTTTTTATCGCCTCGCTTGTTGAGAGGCTTAACTGGCGCCCGAGCAGTTCTCGGTGCAGAGTGATAAAAAAGGACCAATTAATAAAAGTCTTTAAATCGAACATAAAAAAGTAAAAGTGAAAGTAAAGTGAAACTAAATTTGATTAAAAAAAGTGACAATTAGCAAAGAGTATTCAAATCAAACACAAAGGGGAAGTAAATTGAAACGGAATAATTAGTAAATCGAGCACGCAGGAAAAACAGCGAGTATTCAAATCAAACATAAAGGGGAAGTAAACCCTTGCAGTGAAGATAAGAAACAAAGAATTTTTTTTATTCAAGAAAACAAAAAAGATACAAGAATCAACTAAAAAACCCTTGCAGTGAAGATACGAAACAAAGAAATTTTTTTTTTTTTTTTTTTTCAAGAAACCAAAACAGATACAAGAATCAACTAAAAATCCTTACAGTGAAAATAGGAACAAGAAAACAAAAAGGAGACAAACATCAGCAAAACTTACCGAGCCCAAATGAAGTGGTGGTTGTAAGTAACAAATCGTAAGCCTCATTGTATATCTTTTCATTCCAGCATGAATCCAGAAAAGATGAAAAACTCCTTAACGGAAATGAATGACGCCGTTAACGCAATTCTCGCCCAACTTAGAAGGTTTGAAGAGCATTAGATGTGTTCATTAGAGGCCTAAATGGTGACCTCCCCACTTGGCTACTAGTGCAAAACCCAAATCGTCGCCCGAGACCTACTCGGCATGCCTCACGTTCATGAACTTCAACCGCAGGAACGCCATATATCGCCAGCCCCGCCCAAATAGGTATTTAAATAACAACTCCCAATAGCCCCTCGGTATTATGTAAACCCAAATATAATGACGCCGGTCAGGTTAGGGTAGCTCCAAAGCAACCAAGAGCATTTACAAATTTCTCAGGTATACACCAAGGCCGGGCAGGACCAAACTGCAACTACCCGAACTCCGGTCAAACGAGAAATAGCAATCAGACTACGCAAAATTGGCGTAGCAACTCTACCCCTTCAGGATTTATTAGAACAAATCCTAGTCCTTCCCGCCAAACCAGAATATCAACAATTTAAAAAGGGGCACACGTTCGGGAAAGTTTTTATTCCAATCAGGCAGGGGGCCAAGCAAACAATAGAAGTTGTTTCACTTAATACCAGTGGATGAGGAAGCAGGAGAAGACACTACGATCGAACACGGTCAGGAGCAAGGCGATGGCGATCAACTAAATTTTACGGCAGGGGCCTCGTGTCCGGTGTACCATACTTAGAGTATGCCACTCCACATCAGGGAACTCTAGAATTCTTGGTATACATGGGGGATAACAAGAATTACACTAGCGAACGAGCTGCACAAAATTCCACAGCGGTGGAAAAACCATTCACAATCATTTCGGCGGGGGGAATATTAAAATACATAGAAAAGTTCGTGGACATTTTTAACGTTTGTGGGAAAGGACATCCCCACTACATTCTTTAACCTTCCGGGGCTAAAAGTCCTTTGATGGAATCCTTGGAGACGATACGCTGACAGAAGTCAGAGCAGTTCTTGAGGGGGAATTGAACATATTGATATTAAAACCAGACACAGTAATATCTCTTAAGCGCAAAACGGCACATGTTAATAGTATCTACACGGACCTCCCTATCGATCTTAACATTTCAGAGCCTGCAAAAGAGTAAATCCGTAGAATCCTTAGCAAGCACGAAGAGATGTTTGGCCAAGTTGATAGGAGCATAAGAGGGCTCACCGCAATGCCACTGAAAATAGCAGATTTTAGAGCGGTATTATTTCCCGAGAATGCGTGCTCAAATTAGGAAATATGTACTGGCTTGTAAAACATGCAAGTTTAGTAAGTACGATAGACACCCTAATAAACCAGAGTTACAGGCTACATCAATCCCATCACAACCTTGCGAGATCCCTCACATAGATATTTTTGAAACAACAAATTTTTAAGTTTTATTGACAAATTTTCAAAATTCGCAAAGCTTTTTCAAGTTAGGAACAAAGGAACTCTGCACCTTAAACACAAAATTGTGAAGCTTCTCCACTATTTTACAACTCCAAAAATTTTAGTGATAATGAACGGGGATTGATTAACCCAATAATACAGAACGTATTAGAATCATTGGGAATTCTGCTTTACCGCACTTCATCTCAGAGAAGTGAGGTAAATGGCCAAATTGAGAGATTCCACTCCACGTTACTAGAAATTTATAGATTCCTGAAGGCGGAAAACTCTGATCTCAGGACTAAAGGACTCGCTAATATAGCAGTAGATCGCTATAATAATTCAGTTCACTCTGTAACGAACAGGAAACCTTCGGATATATTTTTTAATCGCTCAGAAGCTTCTAACTATCAGGAACTCCTTGACAAAAGCAGGAAAATTAATAGATACATAAAAAATATTATTAAAATAGAAACAGATGGCTAAGGTTGAGAGACATAATAGGAGAAGGACCATGTAGAAGCGTTATAACAAAAATGATGTTATATACGTCAAGGATAAGCAAATAAAGGGGAAACAAAAACAAATTTATAAAAGGAAATAGTTGCCAAGGAGAACGAAGTTTCTGTAACCACACTTAGTGGGATAAAAATTATAAAGCACATATAAAAAATGTAAAAAGAAGGGGACAAAATACCCCCACATAATGAAACAAACAAACATACAAAAAACATGAAAAGAAATTATAAAATATCTGGCACCAAGAGGGAGTTTATCTAACAAGAGCGGGCTTGTAAGTGGGACAAATCGTGCCTTAGTAGGCTCGTAGTGCCATCGAATTTGACAAATGGCTACACTACTTCCAAACGGGATTCTGGCGATCTCCCCATAGCTGGTTCGAGAAATGTTAACACCTCTGGTCCAGGAGAAAAGAGAAAAATTTAAGCTTATGCGCCTAATCCGCTAAGCCAATATACGAAATTATAATACTCTGCGTCTAATCCGCAGAAGGAAAAAAAAAACAGAAGACAAAAAAAAAAAAAAACAAAAAAAAGAAAAAAACATATTTCCGAATTTCGTTATTACTTCCTACAACCAAAAAAGAAAAGAAAAACCAAAGAAATGTATTTCTGAATTTTGTTATTACTTGCTACAACAAAAAACAAAAAACAAAAAAAGAAAGAGAAAAAACCAAAAATCACCAAAGAAATGTATTTCTGAATTCCGTTATTACAACATTGAAATTATTAGATACTACTATGTAGCGTAAACACAAAACCAACAAAGAACAAATATACAAGGAACCGAAATGATATGTACAAAAAAAAAAAACAAAAAAAAGAAATTAGAGTGAAAAAACGTCCCTTTTCTAACAATTTTTTCACTCCCACTAATATCCTAACCTCACAATAACATAAATAACTTCCAACAACCACTAACCTACTAACACCAATAATGTTAGGTATGGTCTTTCCAATTGCAGACTCCCACTGTTGACGTCGGCCATCAGCGGCCTCCACATTTTCCACTATAAGGCACCAATCGTTAGTATCCAGAGCGGAAATGGGTGGATCATCAGCGGATCCTTCAAACTTATACATGCTATCAACCTCCGGCAGTACGCTACTATTATATCGAAGATGGAAAAACTGGCTTACCAACTACTAAAACGAACTGACGACCAGCTCCTAGCACAAGTCTATATCAACCAAACTCTGCAGCGCCTCGAAGAGCTGACGGGGAACACGAAAAGAATCAGACCCTCCCGATCTATTGACTGGATAGGCTCTGCGTGGAAATGGCTAGCGGGATCACCCGATGCCACTGATTGGGACAATATCCTCCACAGCCAGGGTGAAATCATAGAAAACAATAATCACCAATACAAGGTAAACAAAGATCTATTCACGGCAACTTTAGAAATTTCCAAAAAAATTAATGAAATTGTAAGCCGCACCAATTCGGTAATGAAGGAAGCTGAGGCAGAACAATTCGAGCAGAGCGCCCTTCATAATATCGTGCTCGTCCGAGAAGAGGTCAATGAAGTAGTACGGGCATGTCAGCTAGCTAAACGTGGAATTATTAACACTAACCTACTCGACATGGACGAAGTTAATCAGATCCTGTCAGAAATAGAAACATTACCTTAGCAAAATATAATTGAGGCAATTGAATACGGAAAACCATCAATATATACAAATGGGACAATGCTCCTATACGTTCTATCAATACCCAAGGTAACAGAGAAGAAGTATAACCTATTAATTACTCGCGCCGGTATCTACGAAGGCAAACAACTGGACCTTCCATTCGATAAGATGCTCGTCAACCAGGAAGAAACATATGGACTCAAGGAAAATTGGTTGACAATCAGTTCATCTACGGTATGTGAATCAGAGTCCTTGAGCAAATTGGAAGAGATTACCTGCCTACCTCGGTTGCTGAAAGGAGGTGACGCTAGCTGCCAATTCATCAGGCGCAATGGAAACATAATCGAATTGATAAACGATTATACAATTTTTATCTCAAACTACCAAGGTGTAGTGGAAAGTAGTAACGATACCAGCAATATAAATGGCACCTACGTTATCCAGTTAAGTAACGAAACGATAAAAATTGGCAACCAAGTGTTCTCCAGCAACGAAGCAATCACAGCTCAAGCCTTGCCAGCCGTACTAGCAAACGTCAAAAACCACACTACAAAGATCAATCTGGAGTATGTTCATGATATCACGATGGAAAACGTTAGATATCTAGGGTATGTAAATGGGAAAACTAACTTCTCGTTGGTCACGGAAGCTGCCTCAATATTCGCAATAGCCCTCATCGTCACCATGCTATGGAAATGGTATACTAAGAAGCTAAATATTCCACCAGTTCAAATTCCGATGAAATGGGCCACAAACCCGAAGATCTTCAAGGGCCAATCTGCCCATGAAATCCGTAACCTGGACGAAAGCGCACCAGTGAAGCCAGTCAGAATCAACATTACGCCAAATAGCCAGATCGACTCCATAAAAAATATATCCACTTCACATATTTCATGCTTCGATCTGCGGGACGCAGATCTTTAAAGGGGGAGGAGTTATAACAGCAGTATTCAGCGGTTGACCCATTTACTCACGTTGCTGAGCATGTGACCGCGCTATGTTGCGTGTTGAAGTTTCGCTGACGCAGCACACGCGCACAACAAGCGGAAGTTAATTGGGACAACGATTGGTGTAGTTGCAGAAATTGTGATGGAACAGCATAATCTAGTTTTAGTTAAGTAAACTATTTTTTATACAATAATTGTTTAGCATAGCATAATTACTTTAACACAAGAACTTAGCTGCTAGGTAAATTACTTTGTTCGAGTCAGTTCAATTTGGATAGTGCAAAAGCACAGAATAAATTTTATAACGTTGACGAAATTCTCGTGTTTATTTTAATTCGGTGAACGGACAGTTCACCGCAACTTTAATTTTTTATCGCCTCGCTTGTTGAGAGGCTTAACTTGCATGCTGGTCTTTACCTCCACTAGGCATCAACCAGCCGAGTTACTTACATACTTACTTAATTGGCGCTTAACCGTTTAAACGGTTATGGCCTTCCAACAAGACGCACCAGTCGCTTCTTCTCTCTGCCAACCGGCGCCAATTGGTCAAACCAAGGGAGTTTAAATCGTTTTTCACCTGATCCTTCGAGCGGAGTGGGGGCCGCCCTCTTCCTCTGCTTCAATAGGCGGGTTCCGATAGAAACATTTTCTTGGCCGGAGCGTCATCTTTCATTCGCATAACATGGCCTAGCCAGCGCAGCCGCTGCGTTTCAATTCCCTGGACTATGTTGATGTCTGCGTAGAGCTCGTACAACCCATCGTTAAATCTTCTTCGGTAGTATTTTCTTTTATAGGGTTCCGAACATTCCGGGAACATATTTATTTATTTATATATTTAAATTCGACGACAGAAATCAACTCGATGCCTGATTTATAAAATTATACTGCCGGCATGAATACGATTCCGGTCAATGACTCATGAGGAAGCATGTTTTTAAAGTTGTTGCAAGCACCAGATTCCAATCATCACAATACTGTATTGTTTCTTCTCAATGATACACGAGAGGAAAATATTCTCAAACCTTAGTTTTTAAAAAGTTTTGCGTCGGTCGTAATCAGAGAAGTCGGTCCTTATCCGTACTTTTGTATAGCTAGTTTTATTGAAAGTGCGTTTCATTTGTTCCGGGCACAACCCGACTACGAGACCTAAGCATTCTAAATTTATGTAGCGAGCGTCTGGGCCCCGCTTATAGCCACATTTCTAAGTGAAATAATGCTTAAATAAATCCAAGTTTTTGGGTGAGATCCCAACATGCCTTACGCTAGCAAAGACAGCACATGCCTTGAATAGCGTACCTTGCACTTCAGTTGACAGCTCACGTTGCTCAGAGTGATCTATTGAGCTGCCGAGCGCTCGATCAGCGACATAGCAACAATCTATCACATCACAGAAGCTTTCAATATAAAGCACTGCTAATATGGTACGTGAATAGGTTGTATATTAATGTGTATTCACGCAAAACATAAGTAAAGGGTGACAGGTTAAGGCCCATTTTAAAAACACCAGTGTCTACGGCGCCTATAACTTTCCAGACTTTGGCATTTTGTATTAACTCCTCAATCATGAAAATGGCACACTGATAAAACTACGACTCTGTACCTTGCTAGTTCCGCGAAGTTTTCCATTGTTCACCTTATGGAGCAGGATAGGTCAAAGATCTAAATATTGTTAAGAGCTGGTCCGTTTGCGAAGAGAAATTGCATGTATAGAGCTATTTCACCTTACTTTTATTTCAGTGAATGCAATCCGAGAGGCCGAGCAGTGATCACATCAGGGAAGCAACATTTGTTTTCGAGGACGTATGTATATTGGCTTGATATGAATAGTAAAAGCCAGAGCATTCCGTAAAACGGGCAGTCTGCTTTACTGAAGGCATTGTAAAGGCGACTGCTCTCAATCGCAAAAGCGGTTGGTGTTTCCATTCAGATGAGAATGGTAAAATTTTATGAGCATGGATTGCGACATTATGGTATTTATCAGGCCGGTCCTGCAAATGTTAACATCGATGAGACGATCCTACACTGTATTGTGGCAAAACCGATTACCAATTACTATGAGCCCAAAGTTATGACAAACCTAAGGATGCATAAAACATGAAACATGCACCCTTGTGGCACGTACACATGCGACCAATTCGCCAAAGCGTATGAATATGCCAATATGCAAAAATAATGCAAAAAAACGCAATAACGGCACCAATGAGTGGCAGGAACGGCGATGCGAGCAAGAGTAATAAAACAAATAAAACAACAGCAACACACGTAATAAGAACAACAACTAAAAAACGAATGAAAATGTCTATAAAAAAAGTGGGCGAAAACTGTATTGAACGCATTGAATGTCACAACTCACAACAAAACTGCGTTAGAATGCGGCTGGATGACCAACCAGACAACCAACCAAAGTTCATGTTCGTTAACATAAAAAAAAATAGGCAGACAAATTACCAATAGGGAGCTGAATTTGGATTTGGCGTAAATGGATTTAGCAATTGAGTACGTAAACTGGGTTGAGGTGGACGAGGAAAAGGCGTAGATTGCAGCAATTTAGAAAGTCGGAAGTGGATGTGGCATGCAACACTGAGGCTCCCTTGAGTGAAGTTGTATATGTTTTTTTGAGAGCAGTAATTTTTGTGGCTGCAATTAAAAAAATCTTAGCAAGCAGAGCGTGTAGTACTTTGAGCAAGTTTTGCGGTATATTTGTATAGAACTTGCAACATTCAAATGGAACGTCATTTTATAGACACTTCAAATTGCTGAGAAATTGCGCATATTTTGGGAAAATTATTTGGATATAATGTCACCCAATGCATATATTACCAATATTTATATAGTTTAAAGCATGTCACATGTAAAGTAATTTTGGTGCCACATTTTGTGTGCTACTTGAGTTGTGGCAAAAATTTAAAATATCGATTATTTTGCTGTTAAACTGAATGCTGTGCTACTAATTTTTACTGCGTGTTTTTTTTTTTTGGCACGTTGGTGTTGTTGTTTTTATTTTACTTTGCATAGTCTAGCATTGCATGGGCTAACTGAGGTTGAGTAAATAGCAATTGTTGTTAAAATGATGGCCAGCAAATGCTTGAATAACTTCAAAAACAATAATAACAAAAACAACAAACAAAACAACGACACATTCTAAAGCAATAAAAGGCAGACGGCGAAAAAAATTTGCCATCAAATTTAAGGTGTGGAGTTAAATTTGCAAAAAAAATGTTAATTTCTCTATTGAAAAAGAGTCATGCAAAAGCTGGGTAGAGCGTTATACCCCCGTTTGCGGTGGCGGGAAATGCTTGTAAAAACATCAGCATCCGTTATTGATATTTCAATGATGTGTAGATGCCACATGCCACACCAGCCGGGCCACATGATAACGGAAACGGAATTGCTGCCAGTCAATGCCAGCTACATATGACAGAAAACCTATAACCTACAACAATAAAAATATAAAAAATTAAACACACACACACACAAAGTCTATATAACGTTCGATGCTACATAAAAAAATGCTACAAAAAACAAGTAAGGAAGGCTAAGTTCGGGTGTAACCGAACATTACATACTCAGCTGAGAGCTTTGGAGACAAAATAAGGGAAAATCACCATTTAGGAAAATGAACTTAGGGTAACCCTGGAACGTGTTTGTATGACATGGGTATCAAATGGAAGGTATTAAAGAGTATTTTAAAAGGGAGTGGGCCATAGATCTATAGGTGGACGCCATTTCGGGATATCGCCATAAAGGTGGATCAGGGGTGACTCTAGGATGTTTGTACGATATGGGTATCAAACGAAAGGTGTTACTGAGCATTTTAAGAGGGAGTGGGCATTAGGTCTATAGGTGGACGCCTTTTCGAGATATCGCCATAAAGGGGGACCAGGGGTGACCCTGTAATGTGTTTGTACGTTATGGGTATCAAATTAAAGGTATTAATGAGGGTTCTAAAGGGGAGTGGCCCTTAGTTGTATATATGAAGGCGTTATCGAGATATCGACCAAAATGTGGACCAGGGTGACCCAGAACATCATCTGTCGGGTACCGCTTGATACATAGAAATCTATATCTATCTCGATTAGTTTATGCCGTTACGGGGTACCGTTATGCGAGTTAGTAAGTTAGTATACTCTGTGAGCTCTGCTCTTCTGAGTATAAAAAACAAAAAGCTAAAGTTCGCAAAAGAAGTCGTAACAAGCAATGAGCGACAGTACAAAAACCGTATCAGGCTGCTCCATCGTTGCCGCCACCGCTACCGATAAGCAAAGGAATTTAATTTTGATAAAGGTAAAAATTCATTTTTTGGTAATGGTAAAATATTGACGATACATTGGAGACCAACTGGCGACCACAAAAAAATACGTAAGCCTTTCTGTTAGTGGGCGCGTGCAACCAAGCAGAATGAACGACAGCGACATAAGAGAGCAGCTATGGCGGAGTGGGCTAGTGGAAATTTTAATAGATAAAAAATACATGGTACAACTCCCTAACTACTCGCTGACACAGAGTTGCTCTACCATTCAACTCACATACACGAAGCACCCTGGGTCTAGACAAAGCAGCCACACTCAATGAGGCTGGCTTTAAGAACAAAGAGATTATGTACTTTATATTGCCAATTACTTCAAATAAAAATTTAAAAATTCGACTTTAAAAGGATCTTCAAAATTCTGCTTTATATAACTAAGATATCTTTATTTGAAAGTAGTTGTGAGCACGGATGACATGGTAGTGGTTGTGCAACAAAGTATTGAAACGCTTGCTGAAATCACTGTCGCAAACGCTTCTAAATATTTTTGATGTTTTTTAGGAATACTATTTCACAAGCGGAATTTTAAGTTGTGGACTACTCTCGTCGAAAGCTACCGCAGAATGCTGTTTCCTCTTCATAATTAGACGATTAATTTCAAAGTAGCACTCGTCATACTTGTAGTGGCGCAGCAGCTTGGCCTTCAGCTGTAATAAGACAAGCTAAGGCTCATCTTTATAGTCCTGCCAAGGACTGCTAAGGGCACGGCGCTAGAAGTAGGAATCGTATGCTGTTGCCACATACGCTCAACCCAAAAGATGGCGCCTTTGACGGTTATGCTTTGGAGAGTCACTTCCACCTCGCTGCGTAGTCCGATTGCCAGTCGGAATACTGTTGCGTCCGGAGGTTTTTCCTTCTGGTGTTGAGGCTCGGATGTAGATGCTGAAACGGACAGGTGTCTCAGCGCTTGCGCAGGTGCTTCCAATTCCGCTACGCAGCCACCAAGGTTTCCATAATAGATTTTAATACTCCTAACATCTGCCGCCATTTGCACTAAGAAGTCCCATGGTCGCCGCCGTTCGGCTCAGTTGCTCGACATTGATTGCGGCTTCAGTGCATTTGTATCGCCAGAAACCATTGGTGGAGCACTCCCCGGCGAAACATCGCCCCCTTGAACAAACGGATATTTGGCTTTCCAGGGCCTGAGCGTTGCTCATAGTAATACCCCCCTCGGAGTCTGAAATCCCTACACGCCCAACACGATTCTTGGCCTTCTTGCCTATGTCATACAAGCTCTTACAAAAAATCTCAAAAAAATGAAATCAATGCTATGAACGCAGGTCCTAAACCAACTGCTTAAGCGGCTTGACACAGGGCCACTCAAACTTGTGGCATATGCAGTTGACGTTTTAGTTGTCATAAGTGAAAAATGTTGAGCGTGCAAAAAACTGTTCCAGACTTGTTTACTCGGAAATAAAAGCCCCAAATTGAATTAAACCTAAGCTGGGAGGGTTAAGCCTTCAATTAAAGCAGATCATAAAATATCTAGGAAGTATACTAGGAAGTAAATTGTCGTGGAAAATCCTTGTTGAAGAGAGTTCGAAGAAAGCTCCCACGGCACTGAATGCATGCAAGGGTACCACTGCCAAACTCATCTTTGTCTGGTGAACAGTCACAGGAAAAAAGAGGGGGCATGGAGATTCTCAAGAGCATAAGCGTTTTAGCGATAACAGATGCAAAAAGGCTTGATGCCTGTGGCAGCTTCAGTATATGCGGTATAGCGTCATTTAAATAGGGCCAACAGATCAAATGGTCCGGTGCTTGATCTTCGAAAGAGCGACAATTGAGATGAAGGGTTGGAGAAAGAGTACGGAAATGGCAGAACATATGGAACATTGGATCTGGTCTACGGTATACTGTCGAAAAGGCCGATGAGTTGAAGAAGAAGAATTATGCAGCATCTAGGAATATACTGTAACCTGCTTGAGATAAGGTTGTTTATATCTCTAAATACAGGAAGTGACGGTAGTATGAAGAAACGGTTGAGCAGGTTTGCTGTTCATGGCCTGCGCCCACGAAGTCCAGACGTCAGCTACGGGTAGCGACAGGGTTGTCAGATCTAGCTAAGCTGGGTCCTAGTAGTCTTCAAATGGACGCTATTAGTTTATAACAAGTAAGGAAGGCTAAGTTCGGGTGTAACCGAACATAACATACTCAGTTGAGAGCTATGGAGACAAAATAAGGAAAATCAATCTGGGGTAACCCTGGAATGTGGTTGTATAACATGTGTATCAAATGAAAGATATTAAAGAGTATTTTAAGAGAGAGTAGGCCATAGTTCTATGGATGAACGCCATTTAGGGATATCGCCATAAAGGTGGACCAGGGCTGACTCTAGAATTTGTTTGTACGATATGGGTATCAAATGAAAGGTGTTACTGAGCATTTTAAGAGGGAGTGGGCCTTAGGTCTATCGGTGGACGCCTTTTCGAGATGTCCCCATTAAGGTGGACCAGGGGTGATTCTATAATGTGTTTGTACGATATGGGTATCAAATGAAAGGTGGTAATGAGTATTTTAAAAGGGAATGGGCTTTAGTTCTATAGGTGAGCGCCTTTTCGAGAAATCGCCATAAAGGTGGGCCAGGGGTGACTCTAGAATATGTTTGTACGATATGGGTATCAAATGAAAGCTGTTAATGAGTATTTTGAAAAGGAGTGATCCTTAGTTCCATAGGTTGATGCCGTTTCGAGATATCGCCATAAAGGTGGACCAGGGGTGTCTCTAGAATGTGTTTGTACGATATGGGAATCAAATGAAAGGTGTTACTGAGCATTTTAAGAGGGAGTGGGCATGAGGTCTATAGGTGGACGCCTTTTCGAGATATCGTCATTAGGGTGGGCCAGGGGTGACTCTAGAATGTGTTTGTACGATATGTGTATCAAACGAAAGGTGTTACTGAGCATTTTAAGAGGGAGTGGGCATTAGGTCTATAGGTGGACGCCCTTTCGAGATATCGCCATTAGGGTGGGCCAGGGGTGACTCTAGAATGTTTGTACGATATGGGTATCAAACGAAAGGTGTTACTGAGCATTTTAAGAGGGAGTGGGCATTAGGTCTATAGGTGGACGCCTTTTCGAGATATCGCCATTAGGGTGGGCCAGGGGTGACTCTAGAATGTTTGTACGGTATGGGTATCAAACGAAAGGTGTTACTGAGCATTTTAAGAGGGAGTGGGCATGAGGTCTATAGGTGGACGCCTTTTCGAGATATCGTCATTAGGGTGGGCCAGGGGTGACTCTAGAATGTGTTTGTACGATATGTGTATCAAACGAAAGGTGTTACTGAGCATTTTAAGAGGGAGTGGGCATTAGGTCTATAGGTGGACGCCCTTTCGAGATATCGCCATTAGGGTGGGCCAGGGGTGACTCTAGAATGTTTGTACGATATGGGTATCAAACGAAAGGTGTTACTGAGCATTTTAAGAGGGAGTGGGCATTAGGTCTATAGGTGGACGCCTTTTCGAGATATCGCCATTAGGGTGGGCCAGGGGTGACTCTAGAATGTGTTTGTACGATATGGGTATCAAATGAAAGGTGGTAAGGAGTATTTTAAAAGGGAGTAATCCTTAGTTCTATAGGTGGACGCCTTTTCGAGATATCGCCATAAAGGTGGACCAAGGGTGACTCTAGAATGTTTGTACGATATGGGTATCAAACGAAAGGTGTTACTGAGCATTTTAAGAGGGAGTGGGCATTAGGTCTATAGGTGGACGCCTTTTCGAGATATCGCCATTAGGGTGGGCCAGGGTGACTCTAGAATGTGTTTGTACGAGTATCAAATGAAAGGTGGTAATGAGTATTTTAAAAGGGAGTAATCCTTAGTTCTATAGGTGGACGCCTTTTCGAGATATCGCCATAAAGGTGGACCAAGGGTGACTCTAGAATGTTTGTACGGTATGGGTATAAAACGAAAGGTGTTACTTAGCATTTTAAGAGGGAGTGGGCATTAGGTCTATAGGTGGACGCCTTTTCGAGATATCGCCATTAGGGTGGGCCAGGGTGACTCTAGAATGTGTCTGTCCGTCCGTCCGTCCGTTAACACGATAACTTGAGTAAATTTTGAGGTATCTTGATGAAATTTGGTATGTAGGTTCCTGAGCACTCATCTCAGATCGCTCTTTAAAATGAACGATATCGGACTATAACCACGCCCACTTTTACGATATCGAAAATTTCGAAAAACCGAAAAAGTGCGATAATTCATTACAAAAGACAGATAAAGCGACGAAACTTGGTAGATGGGTTGACGTTATGACGCAGAATAGAAAATTAGTAAGATTTTGGACAATGGGCGTGGCACCGCCCACTTTTACAAGAAGGTAATTTAAAAGTTTTGCAAGCTGTAATTTGGCAGTCGTTGAAGATATCATGATGAAATTTGGCAGGAACGTTACTACTATTACTCTATATGTGCTAAATAAAAATTAGCAGAATGGGATGAAGAACACGCCCACTTTTTAAAAAAAAATTTTTTTTAATTCAAATTTTAACAAAAAATGTAATATCTTTACTGTATATAAGTAAATTAAGTCAAAATTCAACTCCAGTAATGATATGATGCAACAAAATACAAAAATAAAAGAAAATTTCAAAATGGGCGTGGCTCCGCCCATTTTCATTTAGTTTGTCTAGAATACTTTTATTGCCATAAGTCGAACAAAAATTTACCAATCCTTCTCAAATTTGGTAGGAGCATAGATTCTATGAGGGTAACTGTTCTCTGTGAAAATGGGCGAAATCGGTGGAAGCCACGCCCAGTTTTTATACACAGTCCACCGTCTGTCCTTCCGCTCGGCCGTTAACACAATAACTTGAGCAAAATCCGATATATCTTTCCTAAACTTAGCCCACGTACTTACCTGAACTCACTTTTTCTTGGTATAAAAAATGGGCGAAATCTGACCATAACCACGCCCACTTTATCGATATCGAAAATTACGAAAAATGAAAAAAATGCCATAATTCTATACCAAATACGAAAAAAGGGATGAAACATGGTAACTGGATTGGTTTATTGACGCAAAATATAACTTTGGAAAAAACTTTGTAAAATGGGTGTGACACCTACCATATTAAGTAGAAGAAAATGAAAAAGTTCTACAAGGCGAAATCAACAGCCCTTGGAATCTTGGCAGGAATACTGTTAGTGGTATTGCATATATAAATAAATTAGCAGTACCCGACAGATGATTTTCTGGATCACCTGGTCCACATTTTGGTCGATATCGCGAGAACGTCTTCACATATACATCTAAGGGCCACTCGCTTTTAAAACCCTCATTAATACCTTTAATTTGATATCCATATCGTAGAAAAATATACCAGAGTCACCCCTGTCCCACCCTAATGGCGATATCTCGAAAAGGCGTCCACCTATAGACCTAATGCCCACTCCCTCTTAAAATGCTCAGTAACACCTTTCGTTTGATACCCATATCGTACAAACATTCTAGAGTCACCCCTGGCCCACCCTAATGGCGATATCTCGAAAAGGCGTCCACCTATAGACCTAGTGTCCACTCCCTCTTAAAATGCTCAGTAACACGTTTCGTTTGATACCCATATCGTACAAACATTCTAGAGTCACCCCTGGCCCATCCTAATGGCGATATCTCGAAAAGGCGTCCACCTATAGACCTAATGCCCACTCCCTCTTAAAATGCTCAGTAACATCTTTCGTTTGATACCCATATCGTACAAACATTCTAGAGTCACACCTGGCCCACCCTAATGGCGATATTTCGAGAAGGCGTCCACCTATAGAACTAAGGATTACTCCCTTTTAAAATACTCATTACCACCTTTCATTTGATACCCATATCGTACAAACACATTCTAGAGTCACCCTGGCCCACCCTAATGGCGATATCTCGAAAAGGCGTCCACCTATAGACCTAATGTCCACTCCCTCTTAAAATGCTCAGTAACACCTTTCGTTTGATACCCATATCGTACAAACATTCTAGAGTCACCCCTGGCCCACCCTAATGGCGATATCTCGAAAAGGCGTCCACCTATAGACCTAATGTCCACTCCCTCTTAAAATGCTCAGTAACACCTTTCGTTTGATACCCATATTGTACAAACATTCTAGAGTCACCCCTGTCCCACCCTAATGGGGATATCTCGAAAAGGCGTCCACCTATAGACCTAATGCCCACTCCCTCTTAAAATGCTCAGTAACACCTTTCGTTTGATACCCATATCGTACAAACATTCTAGAGTCACACCTGGCCCACCCTAATGGCGATATCTCGAAAAGGCGTCCACCTATAGAACTAAGGATTACTCCCTTTTAAAATACTCATTACCACCTTTCATTTGATACCCATATCGTACAAACACATTCTAGAGTCACCCTGGCCCACCCTAATGGCGATATCTCGAAAAGGCGTCCACCTATAGACCTAATGTCCACTCCCTCTTAAAATGCTCAGTAACACCTTTCGTTTGATACCCATATCGTACAAACATTCTAGAGTCACACCTGGCCCACCCTAATGGCGATATCTCGAAAAGGCGTCCACCTATAGAACTAAGGATTACTCCCTTTTAAAATACTCATTACCACCTTTCATTTGATACCCATATCGTACAAACACATTCTAGAGTCACCCTGGCCCACCCTAATGGCGATATCTCGAAAAGGCGTCCACCTATAGACCTAATGCCCACTCCCTCTTAAAATGCTCAGTAACACCTTTCGTTTGATACCCATACCGTACAAACATTCTAGAGTCACCCTTGGTCCACCTTTATGGCGATATCTCGAAAAGGCGTCCACCTATAGAACTAAGGATTACTCCCTTTTAAAATACTCATTACCACCTTTCATTTGATACCCATATCGTACAAACACATTCTAGAGTCACCCTGGCCCACCCTAATGGCAATATATCGAAAAGGCGTCAACCTATAGACCTAATGCCCACTCCCTCTTAAAATGCTCAGTAACACCTTTCGTTTGATACCCATATCGTACAAACATTCTAGAGTCACCCTTGGTCCACCTTTATGGCGATATCTCGAAAAGGCGTCCACCTATAGAACTAAGGATTACTCCCTTTTAAAATACTCCTTACCACCTTTCATTTGATACCCATATCGTACAAACACATTCTAGAGTCACCCCTGGCCCGCCGTAATGGCGATATCTCGAAAAGGCGTCCACCTATAGACCTAATGCCCACTCCCTCCTAAAATGCTCAGTAACACCTTTCGTTTGATACCCATATCGTACAAACATTCTAGAGTCACCCCTGGCCCACCCTAATGGCGATATCTCGAAAGGGCGTCCACCTATAGACCTAATGCCCACTCCCTCTTAAAATGCTCAGTAACACCTTTCGTTTGATGCACATATCGTACAAACACATTCTAGAGTCACCCCTGGCCCACCCTAATGACGATATCTCGAAAAGGCGTCCACCTATAGACCTCATGCCCACTCCCTCTTAAAATGATCAGTAACACCTTTCGTTTGATACCCATACCGTACAAACATTCTAGAGTCACCCCTGGCCCACCCTAATGGCGATATCTCGAAAAGGCGTCCACCTATAGACCTAATGCCCACTCCCTCTTAAAATGCTCAGTAACACCTTTCATTTGATTCCCATATCGTACAAACACATTCTAGAGACACCCCTGGTCCACTTTTATGGCGATATCTCGAAACGGCGTCCACCTATGGAACTAAGGATCACTCCTTTTCAAAATACTCATTAACAGCTTTCATTTGATACCCATATCGTACAAACACATTATAGAATCACCCCTGGTCCACCTTAATGGGGACATCTCGAAAAGGCGTCCACCGATAGACCTAAGGCCCACTCCCTCTTAAAATGCTCAGTAACACCTTTCATTTGATACCCATATCGTACAAACAAATTCTAGAGTCAGCCCTGGTCCACCTTTATGGCGATATCCCTAAATGGCGTTCATCCATAGAACTATGGCCTACTCTCTCTTAAAATACTCTTTAATACCTTTCATTTGATACACATGTTATACAACCACATTCCAGGGTTACCCCAGATTGATTTTCCTTATTTTGTCTCCATAGCTCTCAACTGAGTATGTTATGTTCGGTTACACCCGAACTTAGCCTTCCTTACTTGTTTATGTTCTAGTTGCGAGCCTTGCCGATTAGGGGCGTCTCTTCTTCTTTTGAAAGGCTACTATAAAAATCTACGTTCATACATCAGCTTCATATTTTTTTCCAATAGCGACAGCGTTTAACGTTTCTTCGCCGTTACACCCGTGTCAATCTTTCCACTGATGATCGAGCCGCCATCAACTCGCTAATTTCTGATAGCACGGCATCTAAGTCCAAAGAGGCATTAGAAAAAACTGAAATAGGTAGAAATTAACAAATGTATTGGGTTCCCGGTCGCACAGGAATATACGATGCAGAAAGGACGGGAAGGAGGCTGCAACCCTTGAAGCATATCCGTAGATGTCCCAATCAGATTGGGTGAGATGAAAAGGAGAACAGATTTGTGGATGATCAATCAAGCAGGAAAGATGTATAACCAAGGGCGGAACGCAAAGTAATGAAGTTTATCTTTTCACTAAAACTAGAGGTATGCCGGCTTGTTGTTGTTGTTGTAGCGATAGGGACACTCCCCGATGGCCTTGGGCACCATTAAAGTACTAGTTCGACCATCTCTGGAACGATTTAGTATGACCACATGAAAACTTCAAGATCATAACGCCCTCACTCCCCCTAGATCCATGAGCAGCTTATGATCGCCAGAGCCTCGGCTGTTAAATAAACAAGATTCGCCACGTGTAAGTGACGTTGACAATTGGATTGAAGATGCACATTGCACTTGCATCCTTTTGAATCAATTTGGTATTTTAGTCGCCTCTTACGACGCCTCATAATGGGCGTTATAACGTGGCATTGCCTTTTGGCGCTACACACGCATAAACTGGGTCGAGTCAGTTTACTGTGTTCGTGTGCTGCGATCGCCAGATTATTGCCTGAGCTAATAGAGGTGACACAATTTTTCAATCAAGAAATAATTGCTGGGTGGATGCGTCACGAAAATTCGTATTTGCTGAGTCCATGTGAGGTCCTTACAACGCGGCGAGAACGTCTGCCCTGGTAGTTTGAAAACTGTCCCTGACGGGCGTTCTTACTGCATGGTCAAAATCTCCCGAAGGTTAAGCGCCAATTAATGTTTTCAGTGTAGCATGATTCTTTGATTTGCAGACAACTGAGCAATAGGAAAGACTTTCAGAGGGGTTAGCTGGGGTTACACTAAAATGAAAGCCCTTGGTTGGAAAGTGCCGTTTGAACCAGATGAACATAAACAGGCTCTTAGCCTCATTCACAATGAGTCGGGAAAGGCTAACGTTCATAAATGTCTGGCGAAACGGTAGTGCCACGAAATCTCCAAAAAAGAAATACCCAACCACAAAATCCCCAAAGAAAAAAAAAAATACCCAAACACATAATCCCCAAATTCAAAATCCCCAAAATCAAAATCCCCAAAAGCAAAATCCCCAAACACAAAATCCCATTGCTATGACAAACAGCATGACCGTGTAAAAAATAGCAATATCTCTTTCCTCTGTCATTCATATTTATGTATGTATAACTATATATTCACGTTTTGGCAATACATATTTTAATTATCCATATATAGGACTGCTAGTCGCTCTAATTCGAACAAGCTAACAGAAGCGTGTACTACGCAGAAGGACATCACCGTGGCGGTAGCCACGGTTATACCACACACCCGGACTTGGCATGGCGTAGCCCAGGGTTATTTTTTATGAGCGCGGCCGAAGGCCGCCTATGCAGAAAGTTGGTATGGATTATTAGCCTTTTTTGGTCGCGGTGATTTTAAACCTAATTTGAATTTATTTCACACATAAAATGATACCAGATTACAATACTTGAAATGCGCAGTATAGCAGACTTCCTAGGAAAACGCGCGTCGCTCTGGCAAAATATCGATCTGGATACGTTTAAGTTTTACTTCTCCACGAGCCAACGACTCAAATAAAATATCGAAATTGCAAGCTTCCTTTCGTTAGAGGATATCGATGACAAATGTGAGTGGTCGCACTTATTCGATGGGACGAAGCACTGATACAAAAAGAGAAGAAGAAAAATGAATTCCAGATATTTTCAGATGAGGGACAGCTTTTAAAAAAGTCTCTATGCTGACCTCGGATTTGAACGCGGACAACTCGTATGTGAATAGAACTTGCTACTCACAACAGCATAGCTTCTTCTAAAAACAACAATCGTATGATAAACGCCATTGGAATATATGATTGTTAATAAAAATGAAACGCTAAAGTAAATACAGTAAATGTGGCATGCAACACTCATACCCACCGGAGTATTTGTACTTCTGAGAGTGCGAGTTGATACATAAATGTCAGACGACATCACGCTTCAGTGAACAGCGAGCCAAATTGAACGCAAGAGAACATCAACCGCTCTATCCCACTTGACCGCTCGTATGTTGGATAAAAGCATGAGCTCTTGATAGCAACATAAGCAGGCCTGCAGATAAACAAATGCTAAGCCTTGCCAATAACTAAAAACCATTCAACTTGGCATATAAAATAAGTTGAGTTGAGTATGAATTATTTGAAACAATATTCTGTAGAAAATACAATTTCCACAAAGTAAAGATAGACCAAATGGTCCTGAGTAGTGTAGATTTAGCCACTAGGCTTGGGTTTGTGTGTCCAAAAAATCGACAGACAGTAAAAAAAAAATTCTAAAAAAAAAACTAAAATTTTGCACTAAAAATCGTCCAGACAGGTGTGCGCCCCAGAGCAGCACATAAAATCAACCAGTTGGCCAGGCAGCCTTTTTCCTGCCTGCTGGTTTGCTGTGAGTAGCACCTGGGGAGTTTGGGCAAATTGAAGTTTCAGTTTTATCTCGTAATCGTACTTTGAGTTTATTGTATGAATATGTTCAAATATTGTAAAAGAATAGCACACAAAATTTTGCCTATTCGCATATGCAAAATGTTCCTTACCCTAAATGTGTGGTAGGATGAATCACTCGCCTCCAAAGGTTGACCGACTACCGCTTGCGTTCTTCTTGTTCTAATCTCTTTTTTTTTTTTTTGATTGCTCGTCAAGCCGTCTGGAACATTTGGCAATGTATGCGTGGAACGATGTACAATTTCTGTGCGTAAAGTGTCAATGAACGATCAACTGATGTAATACAAATTCAATAGTCTTGCTATCCAATGCGGCATCATTTACCCACCATCCTCCTTATTATTGGCTAAGCCTTAAACAATTTTATTCAGGCTCAAATATAAGTGTTAAATTTACGACGCAGACACTACAATTGTATTTATTTCTTTGTAGAAAATGTTGTGTTGATTGAGGTGTTACTTTCGGTATTGACATTTAGAATTCATTAAATTTCTAACTCTAAATTTAAATGTCTTGATGGAACTTATGGTAGAAACTGATGATGGTCAATTTCAAAAGTTAAAGGCATCATCGACTTCGTCGTCTTAAGTTAAATTAAAAGTTGCTGTTCACTGCGTCCCGTCACTAAGACATTATGGTGAAAAAGCTAGTGAATTGGGAAATTAAGATTGATTTTTGTTCATAGAACTGGCTTCGAAGTATTTATTCAGCCCAATCACGCAATCCATCGTATTCTGTTTTTTCAAAGGCGCAGCGTTCTTACATAAAGGGCAGGTCAACAGATACCGTCCTCCATGAGCTCATTGCTAGTGTAGAAAAATCACTCCACTACAACTATTACACCCTAGCTGCCTTCCTGGACAGCTGCCTTCCTAGGTCATAGCCAATAGGCACGTTTAATATTATGCTTAACCAGCTGCGAGTGGTACGCCGCATACGCCTCTGTCATCAGACGCAGGGACTCTAGATGAGGTAACGTGAAGCAGTTTGACCGCTGCGATATACTTTGAGGGCTATCAGTTGTAGATTTTAAAACAGACTATCCTTCGAGAACGGATTGGTTAGCCGCCCATATCAGGACGGGTCCAAAATGGATTGCGGTTTTGGTGCAGTGGTCTTCTCGGAACAGCTAGAAATCACACTATCAATCCGTCTTCCAAACTCAATTAGTATCCTTTATTCCTATTTGTTGTTGTTGTTGCAGCGTGAAGGCCACTCCCCGAAGACCTTGGGAGTGTTATAGATGTTGATGGTCCTTCGCCGGATGCATATCCGGTACGTTCCGGTACCAATCACGACCATCTCGGGAACGATTTGTTATGACCACATGCGATCTTCTAGGCCATTCCGCCCTCCCATCCCCTAGATCCACGAGGAGTTCGGGATCGCTAGAGCCTCGGCTTTTAATGAAACAGGATTCGCCACGGATAGGTGAGGTTGACAATTGGATTTGGAAAAGCTGTATATTGCGCTGGCAACCTGAAAGGGTTGCGCTTTACAACCCCTCGAATCTATTTGGTATTTTAGTCGCCTCGTACGAAAAGCATACCTACCGCGGGTATATTCTAACCCCGTAACCCACTGGGGTCTTTATTACTAGTAATAGGAAAGTCCCCTTGCTCCCTGTTGGAGAACTTTGTACTTAAGTAGTCGATAGATATGCAACATGAAGCATTTGACGCTAGAAGACACTGTCCACTTAGTACGCCCATCATGAGGCTTTCTCTTTTTAGAGGTGTAAGCAACTTTTACGTCGAATATTGTAGGTTTTCCCATCAATTTAGCAGTTTTGCAAATACGCGTTTCTATCCACGCCTTTTCTTCTTGTTAGATCATATGCAACTCCTATTACCTTTTAATTTTTTTCAAGCGGATTGAAATGTCTACAGTGGATTCATCGACTGCTGCATCCTCCTTTGCCAACTCATCGGCCTCCCTGCCCAGCTTTGCTGTGAAGTTGTTTTTTCGCAATATTATTGCGCCTGCCACTCTGAAAGTCGTGGGGGCAAGGCGCGGGAAAAGCCACATACAAATCTTTAGAAAAAGGGTGTTTGATGTTAGAGAAAAACATTCTAACGTTAGGAGGCGGCATAAAACATGTTGGTCACGTATTGCCAATTTATAAGAAACCCTGAAAAGTAGCTCGTGCAAATTTGAAGAGAAGCTCGGCATAAATCTTCTCGGAGATATATCGCGCCTTATATATATATTTTTTTTAAACATTAAGGCAACTTTTTTTAAGTAGGCGTAGTCCTCAACAGATTTTTCTCAGTGTATAATACCCAGAACCATACTTCGCCAAAATTGCAAAATAATAATAACGGTTTTTGATTTACGGCTTGCATATCTTTTACCAAATGTGGGCGGTGCCACTCCCATTATCCGTCCACTATCATTTAATCCACCGGACAAAGTTTCATCACATTATCAGTATTGGTTAATGCATTTCTTATCCAACTTGATTCTTTTGACGAAATATTCCATACCATAAGTGGGCATGGCTATAATCTGATTTCGATCGTTTTCAATACCAATACATTTTGAGTTGAGGTAAGCTCGTGTACCAAAGGAAGAGCAGGCGGCCGGTTGCATGAAAAACCAAAGCCTAAGCTAAACCAATTTTTTTATTTTTATCAAAGAATATATAAAATTGCAAGAACAAACTCCATGCCAAATTTCAATATATACCTTCACGGAATTGCAAAACTTCTAAATTTTCTTCTTCTCAATGTGGACACGTCTATTTTCCAAAGGTCTATTTCTTGTTATAAAGTTAACGCACATTTCAAGGTTCACAACTTTATCTGTGTTTTCATTTTTCGAAATTTTCGATATCGAAAACGTAGGCGTGGTTATCTTTTAATTTTGCCCATTGTCAAGACCAATATATTCAGTGTTCGAATAAGTTATTACTCGAAGTTTCGTAAATCTAAATTTTTACCCAAGTTATCGTGTTAACGGTCTGTGGGACAGACGGACATGGCTAAGTCTAAATCTTTTTCAATCCTGATAGTTTTGATTAATGGAATTATACATATATCTATCTCGATTTCTTTATGCCATTACGTACAACCGTTATCGAATTAAAACTGGGTATAAAAAATCCAAATAAATCGAATAAGATAAAATCTTACAGTAAATCAATAAAGTGTTATGGATCAATGGCCATTTAAAGCTAACGGCACTCTTATAAATGCAACATACGTAGTTATAGAAGAGGTACAGTGGCATGCAACATATGTAAACAAGCCATTAAGTAATTAAACTTTATTCAGTTATCAACATTTTATTGGGTGACAACAACAAGATTACATCAAATCAAATAAGATATTTGCATTACTGTGTTTCTACATATGTATGTTTGCATAAAAAAAACATGAATGTAAGTAAGTCTGTGAAAAAACATGCAAATATGTAATTCACGCAGGTGGAAATTATGTTGTCATGCAACATTCATATGTAGCGGATTCGTAAAAACCTGTCTTATCAACAAAGGCACAGCGAGATTAAATATTACGAGTTATACGAGAAAGAGACGTATCTGGATACAGTGAACTCCCCATAACATTACAGTCATTAATGGGCGCTTAGCAGCCTAAGCGATTTTGGCTCAATGCTACACTGAAAGAAAAAGACTGGTAAAATCAACCAAAATACGGGCCAATTCAACCGAAATTTCTATTTATTTTTATCCATCGCAACAAGATGTTGAATCAACTGCGCAAAAATCGTTGATTCGTAATTGACCGTTTTAGTAGTCAAATGAACAAAAAAGTTGTTGGGACATCCTTGTACGAAAGTACCTATGTTGCCATATAAATAAATAAATGTAAGGCGCGATAACCTCCGAAGAGATCTAAGGCCGAGCTTGTCTTCCAATTTGAGTCGAGCTCCCCTTAATTTTCCCTACAAATTGGCCGGAGGGAAACTACGTGATTTATGCCGACTCCGAACGGCATCTGCAAGGCAGATGAGTTTTCACTGAGAGTTTTCATGGCAGAAATACACTCGGAGCGCTTGCTAAACACTGCCGAGGGTCGACCCCGCTTAGAAAAATTTTCTTCTAATTGAAAAACCTTATTTCTAAAACTTTGATGTTGCTTTGCCCGGAGTGCGAACCCAGGGCATATGGTGCGGCAGGCGGAGCACGCTACCATCGCACCACGGTGGCACTTACTAACCAAACGTCAATTGGGCTTACATCAAATATTCTGGCACACATTAAACATTATACACTTTATTATTTTGTTTTATTAAACGCACTTTCACCAAATTTTATATTTCATAATTTATTTAATTTATAATTAATTTCGCTTTGCAAATAGAAATGAAAATAGTAGTCACAAAACTGATTCTCAATTCTTTCAGTTGCAGCTCAGCTCATTCTCAATTCCTTCTCTCGCATGTAGTTGCCACACTTGATTGTTTCGAACAAAACTTGTATAAATGTTTGACATAACATTTTAAATAGAGAACTTGTAAGTTATAGAACAGTAAAGAATCAAATCGCTAGAAGGTAATTCACCACTTGAGTAACTTTACATGTAATTCGGCATGTTTAATTTTCGTAACACTTTATGTTGAAACGATTCCAAAACAACTCAAACTTTTATGTTGTCGGAAACATCAACATTAAAAAAGAATGGTTTTATTGTCTTATTAAATTCGTTCGCGTGAGTGAAAATTCGTAAAAACTTGAACAAAATGTTACAAATTTTGGAAAAATCCTGTTCGTTCAAACAAAACTTTTGCAACAAGAAGGAGCAATTTTGCATTTCGCTTGGAGGAGATTTTGCAAAATTGTACCCGATAAATAGGTGTCCCGGTATCTCATAATTTTTTGCATAGTAAATTCAAAAAAAAAAATTTTCGTTTTGTATTGATAACTGACAAACTAGTTTTTTTTTGGTTTTCCCATTTTGTGTGCTTTTTCGATTTGGTGGTTTTCTTATTTTGGTGTTTTTTTTTAACAAGTGGCACCATCGTCATAAGTACAAAGTAGAGAGCGCAGTGAGCGTAAAATTCTCTTTGAAATTTGCCCATGTATTGACTGTTGATCGCTGTTGAAATGACCAGTGATATCAGTTGTGTTAACAGAAAAATAAGTTAGATTGACCAGGAATCTGTAAATCTTACAGAATTTTGTTAACTTAAGGGCGACAATTTCTCTTCTGTTGAAATGACTAAACTAATTTGTTCGTTTGACAAAGAACTCGGTCGAATTAACCATAATTCGATAAATTTCACCGAATCTCCGGTAAGTCAAGAACAACAGAACCGATTTGTTGATTTTACTAGCACCATTTCTTTCAGTGTACCTCCACCTGCCTCTCCCATCTCAGTGAAGGTGCTCCCGGCTTCGAAGCTGAGGTTTCGATTGAAATACTTTATTGTCCTAGACAGCAAAGCGTTTGGGATTTTATTCGCAGCTCATAATTTTACCTTATTCGATAATCGCCGTCTATATCACGGACAGGACCATACATCTTTCGTATGACTTTTCCTGCTAACACTACAAAAACCATCTCTTCTTCTCTCGACACCGTTTATGATTCCGAGCTATACATCAGGACTGGCACGATGAGTGACTTGTAGAACGTGATATCTGTTTGTTGGGTCAACCCCTGGTTTATTTCGTAGGCTGAAGACTAAGTATCAACTTCCAAGCGAACAATACAAAGTTTCAGGAGTGGTCACCAAATATCATGTACGGAAGGTTAATTTTACTATTTCCATTACCTTCCTCAAATTGTAATCAAAGTGTAAGCAAAAACTTGACGAAGTGGTATATAAATCCGCTAAATACTTTGGCAACTTAAAACATATTTGCCCGAAAGCAGGTTTCACAATTAATACGCTTCGATATGGGGTCATTAGCTTTGCCCTTGCTGTTCTGATTTTTTATCTTTTTTTGATAAATTTGATTTAGTTTTTGGCATTGTTAAACACTGGGTATGTTCTAACGCTGAATGAATATGTATGGATTTCTACTCGCACTGTTGATGCCGATTCACAGCTAAGAAAGCGACGGGATAGTACATTGCTATCTTGATGCGGTGTTACAGCTTTAAAGTAACCCTGCAAAAAATCGTGCGATAAATCCCTAAAGGGACGGTCTGTGATGGAGTGATTAAATGTGATTGAATAGCATTATTTAAGAAAAATGCGGAGCTCTATACCCAACCTAAAATGCTAGGACCAAATGTTCCATCATCCATATTTGTTGTGTTTTTATTATTCTACAACACCAATAAAAAAAAATAATAAGAATATGGTATTAGAGTTTAAAAAATTATAAAATCCGTAAGAACTTCCGTACGGGTAGAAAGAGGACTTGTACTACAGTACGCATAGGCGAACAAATGAGACTTGCGTGACCCTGGCTGTAGAGATACGAAGATAATATGTCCGACACTACTCGTATGGATACAAAGAGGGCCTGCCTTCCAATAGGGGTACAAAGAGGAAGTGTCGAACAGCACAGAAAAGATCAAGGACTAACAATAACTATTTTATCGTTATTATTGTTATGATAAATATTTTTTTAAAGGAAAATATTTTTTAATTAGAATAGAAGAAAGAAATAATTTAGACAACTGCCAAAGCTTGTTGTATAGATCCATTTTGGGAACTGCTAAATTCCTTCATCGGCAGAAGACTGGTTAACTTGTACACGGATGGGTCGAAGTTGGACGGAAATGTTGGTGGAGGTCTTTTGTCAAGAGCTAAACGTAAGCCGCAAGTTTAAGTTGGCTGATCACTGCAGTGTATTACAAGCGGAAGTTGCTGCGATTAAGGATGCGTAGGATGAAATTCTATCCAGTGCTACTATGGTTAGGGAATTTAACATCTACTCTGATAGCCAAGCGGCTATCAAGGCCTTTAGCTCAACTACAGTGCCATCGAAGGTGGCCTGGGAGTGCCTGACTTTGCTTGCGATTGCATCGAACTATTTTACATTTAAGATTATGTGGGTTCCGGGCCATAATGATATCCCGGGTAACTGCCAAGCGGATCTCTTAGCCCGCATCGGTACAACTGAACCAGATGAAGATGGCTGTAGGGATTTCGGAAGTCCGCTGGCCACCTGTGGACGTTGGGCGGACACTACCTCTTAGAGGGTAGCAACATCTTTCTGGCCGAAATTGTATGTCTGTCGAAATAATTGGGTTCACTAAGGCTCACCTATCAATGGTCATTGGGGTTTTCACAGTCCCATGGGTATTCATGCGGTACGTCTTAATATACTGGAAACTCCATCCTGCTGCAGCTGTATGGAGGATGATGAGGTGGATTCACCAAATCATTTTATGTTTGATTGCTCAGATTTTGCTAGAACTAGGTGAAAGTGCTTCGGACGCGACTCATACAGCCCAGAGCACGGGGGAAAAAGTGTCAATAATTAGACACTATAGCATTATTGCCGTGAAACAAGTCCAATGTTTACATCGTTCCTGCAACAGATGTCTAAACGCTGTGAAAATCAATTGGCCATAAACTGGATTGAAGCAGAAATAATGAAGACAAACAAACAGCCGCTGTAACAGCTGAATGTTTATAGCAGCGACGCCCAAACGCTAATGATTAAGGAATTTAGCAGTCCCCGAAATGGATCTATTCAACGAGTTTTGGCAATTATCTAAAAAAAATTTTCTTTCTTCTATTCCAATTTAAAAAATTTTCATTTAAGAAAAAATTTATCATAACAATAATAATGGTAAAATTGTAAATGTTAGGTCTTGAGTTCGAACCCGCGATCTTAATAAGATTTTGTTTTACTAATGAACGCCTGGAACCGATCATGCAACAATTGGCTCAACATGTCCAGGCTCAACTGTATTTGCATTCATACATTTGCAACAATTTCTTAGTTTATTTACTGTATTTTCCATTTCTACAAATTGTATTGCTTTGCATATATATTGCAACACCTGATAACTTGCCACAAAAATATCGTTAGTATACTATGCGTTATTTTATCGTTTTGTACGCAGCATGTTGCAACGCCAACGTGACACTAACTCAATTTTGTATTGCACGGCATGTGGCAAATGTTGCGTGTCATTAATGTACGCCACAATTATTGTTGCAATGTGGCGGCTGTCAAAATAGCCAGTCGAAAAGTTCCAAACATTTGGTGCATGCTGCTTGTTGCTGCAACGCAATTGAAAGCTTCAATTTACCACCCATTGAGCGGCGATATGCAAAATAAGCGACAAGTGTGCGTGTGTGTGTGTTGTTTGCATAGTAATGCGTGCATAATCGAAAACGTTGCATGCCACCTGCCACAATTGCATTGCAGTGATTTCTTTTGCGGCGGCGTTTAGCGCCAGTACCGTTTGAATGAGTGAATTCTAATTTTTCAAATATATCGAAATAAATTAGCTTGAATTGAGCTAGATTTGAGCTTGAAACTTATATGTAGATGAATATTTATAACGGTAAAAGGAAAACATTTATTTATATAATGGATGCGGTTTCTCTAGCCATTTACCCCATTTTAGACAGATGTATTAAGTAATTTAACAACGCCAGTGCGGTCGGCATACTAGACGAATTCTATATATCGCTACTCATAAGCAATGCATCCGCGATATAGTGTATGCTGGACTTATTTCGAGGACGAAGAGTTAAGCTATTGCATAGATTTTATCGCGGGCTCGGCGACTAAATCAAAAAAAACCGTAACGGATATTCGTCAAAAAAGGTTCGAAAAAGTTCGGTGTTAGCAACAGGCCAAATACATAAAATTGGATCTCTATCATAAAGTTAAAGTTAAAGTTAAAGCTAAAGCTAAAGTTAAAGTTAAAGCTAAAGCTAAAGTTAAAGTTAAAGTTAAAGTTAAAGTTAAAGTTAAAGTTAAAGTTAAAGTTAAAGTTAAAGTTAAAGTTAAAGTTAAAGTTAAAGCTAAAGCTAAAGTTAAAGTTAAAGTTAAAGTGAATGTTAAAGTTAAAGTTAAATTTAAAGTTAAAGTTAAATTTAAATTTAAAGTGAAAGTAAAAGTTAAAGTTAAAGTTAAAGTTAAAGCTAAAGCTAAAGTTAAAGATAAAGTTAAAGTTAAAGCTAAAGTTAAAGTTAAAGTGAATGTTAAAGTTAAAGTTAAAGCTAAAGCTAAAGTTAAAGTTAAAGTTAAAGCTAAAGCTAAAGTTAAAGTTAAAGTTAAAGCTAAAGTTAAAGTTAAAGTTAAAGTTAAAGTTAAAGCTAAAGTTAAAGTTAAAGTTAAAGTTAAAGTTAAAGCTAAAGCTAAAGTTAAAGTTAAAGTTAAAGCTAAAGCTAAAGTTAAAGTTAAAGTTAAAGTTAAAGCTAGAGCTAAAGTTAAAGTTAAAGCTAAAGTTAAAGTTAAAGTTAAAGTTAAAGTTAAAGTTAAAGCTAAAGCTAAAGTTAAAGTTAAAGTGAATGTTAAAGTTTTTTTTTTTTTTTTTTTTTGTTTTTCGTGGAAGGAGGAAATGCTTTATGCACTGACCGGGATATTTAAGCCTCACTGCGAGACTCTCCGAGTGTAGGACTCCCTTCTTCCATGAAGGCCTACCCACTAAAACCTAACCTCCCACGGCCCGCGCTAATCCCCGTACCTGGGACCGCGTTTAGCATTACTTCGGGTACGGGTGCGCGCTACGTGAGCTCTATGGCTACTCTCACGCTAATGGGCTAGGCATCCGTCTTCCCGTTTACTGGTAAGTATATGCCTCACATATGTGCTAACCGTATCCCATCTGTCTCTTCGACAGGTCATGTTATTGATGACACTGCCCGGGGATAGGTCGCAAAGTACCTCTCCTACCCTCCTTCGCTAATCGGAGAACTGCCTGCATTTGAAGAAGGTGTGGCGTACATCGTCTATTTTCCCACAGTACAGGCAGCTCGGGTTATCAACCTTACCCATTCTGTGTAGGTATTTGCGGAAGTAACCGTGCCCCGTTTGAAACTGGGCAGGTAAAAGTCTACCACTCCGTGCGGTCGCTTCAACCGTGGATTCAGTTCAGGGATTAGTTCCCTAGTCCACTTTCCTACGATGCTGTTAGTCCACTGATCTTGCCAACGTCGGAACGATTCTTCTCGCGCCTGCATGGCAACAGCAGCTCTACTTGCTTGCGATCAGTTGTCGTATATTGCTTTTCTTTCCTCAACGAGAAGATATATCGGTATGGTTCCCACAACAACCAGGACAGCTTCAGCTGATACCGTGCGGTAAGCCGAATATATTCGCAGCGCCCCTCTGCGTTGGACCGAGGTGAGGGCGACTCGGTTCTTCCGGTATTTCATTGCGTTCGCCCAGATTTCTGCACCATATAAGAGTATAGAATCCGAGGCTGATGCAAGCAACTTCCTTGTGTATGGCTTTGGCCCACCTGTGTTTGCCATTAATCTACTCAACTGCGCTATTATGCGAGCAGCTCTTTCGCGGGCCCCTCTTATGTGATCCAAGAAGTTGAGTTTGCTGTCTAACCTCACTCCCAGATATTTCGTTGAAGCGAGTGTTTCTATTGGCTGGTCCCCAACCATCATGTTCCTGGTAGCGGGAATACGTCTCTTTGTGAGGATGGCGATCTCCGTTTTTGCTGTTGATAACTGAAGACCGTGCTGAGCCATCCACCTATTTACATTACGCATGACCTGGTTTAATTTTAGCTGTGCAAGCTCGCAGCTTGGTGCTGTTATCACAGCTGCCACATCGTCTGCAAAGGCAACGAGGAAAGTGCTTTCTGGCATGTCTAATCGAAGAAGACTGTAGTAAGTTTTATTCCAGAGATCGGGACCTAGTACCGAACCCTAGGCTGCTCCACCTGTTATTTTTACCTTTTTTTTGACCGTGAGTGGTTTCATATATAAGATACCTCTCTCTTAAGTAGTCCCTTAAAATTTCTAATAAATATTGTGGTACTTTGAAAGTGCTTTCTAGTGCCTCAAGCATGTCCTCCCACCTAGCTGAGTTAAAAGCGTTTTTGACGTCCAGCGTGACCAGCAACACTATAGGTCTTGCTCTGTGGCACGCTGTCTCGGCTTTCATGACTGCGTCTTTAACTTCTGCTATGGCATCGACTGTGGAGTGCCCCCTCCCAAAACCATGCTGTCTGGGAGACAGTCCTCCGCCGTCCTGTAACGTTCTGGTGAGGCCTTGCTTCAGGAGACTCTCCATCAATTTCCCTGCTGTGTCCAACATACATAGGGGCCGGTAGGATGATGGGGAGTTGGGATCTCCTTTCCCTTTTGGAATGAGAACCAGTCGTGCTGTCTTCCATATGGTGGGGAAAGTTCTTTCTTCGAGACATTTGTTGTACATGTGCAACATAAGTTCTGGGCAGTTATTTGCAGCTAGTCTAATTGCCTCCGAGGGTATTCCGTCGGGCCCAGGTGCTTACCTAGGTTTCATAGTTCGCACGGCAGTTTTAAGATCTTCTTCTTGGAATGGTTCCCCGTTGCGGTCTTCATGGGTAACGTACCCGCCCTCCCTAGGCAGTTGGGTGGGAAACAGGCCATCCACAATGTTCCTTATTTGGTTCTCGTCCATCAGCTGGTTTGGCGAACGGAACTTCTTCATTACTATCTTATATCCCTGCCCCCAGGGGTCTCGATCCACTTCCTCGCAAAGCGCATCCCAGCACGTAAGCTTGCTTTTCTTAATGGCAGCACTAAGAGCTTTTTTCGCTCCTTTGTACGCTTCCGACTTTTCTAGAGCCTCAGGCCTGCCACGCGCGCGAGTTGCTAGCCTTCGCATCCTGTGGCATATTTTCCGCAGCTCCGCAATTTCGCTGTTCCACCAGTATACCTGCTTTTTACCCCTCCACACTCCCCCCGTGGCATAGAGAGATTGCAAGCGTAGCGAAGACAGCTCATTGTCTTTTCAACCGTCTCTTCCGTCGGACTGGAGTTGTTGATTATCCGTCCGGCATCCCCCAGTACTGATGCGGAGAACGTGGCAGAGTCGACCTTGGATGCGTCCCATGCTATTGTTCTACGTGGCCCGTTCGGAATCTGCCTCTGACCGGGATAGTTTAGGTAGAAAGTGATGTAGTTGTGATTGCTGCCAGTCAGATCCTCTATGACTCTCCATCCAGCAGCGGTCAGCAGCAGGCTTTCTGACACTAGTGTTACATCGGGGATCGAGTATCCAAAGCCTGGCCGTCGGTATGTAGGGGTCGTACCAGTGTTAAGCACGTTCAAACCGAGCCTGGCTGCCATCTCAAGGACTAACCTTCCACGGGTGTTAGTCTGCGGTATTCCCCAGTCGACGGCTATTGCGTTAAAGTCTCCCGCCACAACCAGACTACAAGTTAAGTCCCTCAGGTCGTCTTCAATAAGTTCAAGCTTGTCCCTGAACGTTTGAATGGGATCATTCGGGGACAAGTAGCAGCTTACTATTGTGGTATTATTCGTAGTTAGGCGGACGTAGCCTTGTCCGGCAACACGATTCACAATATTGGCGTTTGCATCTGTCATTCAGATTGCGGCGGTGCCGGTGTTGTCTATGTGCCAATAATTTCGGGCTCTATAAGGTTCGCTGATGATAACGCAGTTAGCTTTATGGTCTAAGACCAACTGTTGTAGTAGCTCATCAGCAAGTCTGCTCCGGTTTAGGTTGCCTTGGATAAAAATAATCACTATTGAATTGAGATTTTGGCCTGTGCAACAGCGAGTGCCGCTCTGAAAATGCTGCATGCTCCAGATCCAGGGACATGATCGAGCTTCTGTGTATTACACAAGTAACATTTTGGAGCTGCGGTACAGGCTGAAGCTTTGTGGCCGCTTTGCCCACACTTCCAGCAGAAGTGTTACTCCTGTCTGGACCCTTGCATTCAGCCTTCCGGTGTCCGTAGCCGAGATACCTAAAGCAGCGCTGTACTTCTGCTCGCTGTCTGATTCGGCACTGTATCCATCCGACAGGAATTTTACCTCTTTTGAGTAGGGCATTGCCAATATTCTCGTCCACTTCGACGACCGCCATTTTCTGTTCTCTTTGGTTTGCTGCGAACACAGAGACACGGAGAGGTCTAGTGATTTCTTCTTCTTCGACCTCCCTTCTTATTGCGTCTTGGATTTCTGTTTCAGTTGTGAGACAGTCCATGCCAAGTACTTCCAACTTCATCCGCTCGGAAAGCTGTTGTGCTTCATCGACCTCTCCTACTGCACTACCTATAGCTGCTCTGAAGGCCGTCTGGTCACTGCAGCGCGCCGTTTCAATCAGTACGTTACCAGATTTGATTTTTGTACTGACCGTACCACCGTACCTGTGTCATTAGGGCGGAGCTGGCAGCATATGGCCACTAGTACCTGGGAATAGCTTTTGCCTTCCACAGGTTTTGCCACAAAAGTTGCTGCTTGTCTCCTCTTTCTCGCCCGTTTTTGAGCTTTAGGAGCTTGGACGGAGGTTGCCTGCTTGGCTGGCTGGGCCCGCCGTTTCAGCCTCCGGCGCGCTACATTGGACCCAGGCTCACCTTGTGAAAGCGTATTTGTTCTTTCATCTCGTTTTTTTCGGCTTCCAAGTCCTCTGAATGGGAATCTGAGCTCGTTCATGCCCTCTTGTTTTTTCGGCCCGATTCTCCCCTTAACGATCCCATGCAGCTTAACGCTTCTTCGGGAGGAGCCATACCGGTTTTTATGTCCTTGGACACGGTCTTCTGCTTGAGAGCGGTTTCCTGCATCTCGCGCAGCACTCATACCGCGTACTCCACCAGCTCGTCTTGGCTCTTCCCTTCGAGGCTTGTGTATGAGAGTGAGGCTCTTGGTAGAGTCGCACGTTTCTCCTTCCCAACAGCGCGCTCTGCAACGACACTTGGTGAGCTGACCGACGCTTTTTTCCTTGCAATAGCAGGTGTTGACTGGCTGGGGTTGTCGCGCAGCTGTTTTTTCGCCGCCTGTGTCATTTCCGCTGATTCGATGCCTTGTGTAGACATTACCAAAAAGGTCGCTTTAGCGGGGGTTGTTAAAACCGACGATCTCAGTACTTTAGTGCTCTTTTTGAACACCGCTTCATCGCCCCTTTCTCTCTCGCTTTCTCTACTTTTATCTGCGCTTGTTGTTTTTATTTTGTTGTTCATTTGTTCTATTGGGTCTCCGCTTCAAGCCGCTATCTCCGCACGATGTGCAGCCGCCGTCTTCAATTCCCGTGGTTATCTTTGCAAAAGCAGGGAAGCCACGCGTGGGTTGACACAGGTCCTTATGGGAGTCTGTGTACAGAGCCAGAATACAGCGTTAGTCAGGAGTCGTCTCAACTGAGCCTGCACCACCAACTTAATGGCGACGTGCCTCGAACGTACTTGAAGACCTGCCAAGGTTTTAACGAGACGGAGACGATGCCGATATTAACCTGCCAGCCGTTTCGGCAAGGTGTCACCTTTGCTTATTAAGGTAGTAGCCTATCGTCATCGCCAGCCCGTAGCAATCATTTCATAATCATATTTCCAGTTCTGGTCAACAGGATCTTACTGGTCTCGATCCTGTGGATGCTTGATAGGGTATTTTAGGGCGGCATCCTATCGCCCCTCCACGTTAAAGTTAAAGTTAAAGAATTAGTGTATTTAGCGACCTTTTTGATTTAAACAATTATTCATTTTGCCGGCTTTAGGTCAATGTTAAACAAAACACATATGGTTTTGTTTATCTCCAATATATTTTGTCTACACACCGGTAACCGTCTTCAGCAGACTGTTGACAAACATAAAACATTTAAATTATAATTAAAATCACATTTTTAACAAATAATATATTAAAATTTTAACAAATCATAAAAATCAACATTAAAACAAAAATACTGTTTACATACATTTTATTTACACGTCTACACTGCGTGACGTGGAGTTGTGTACTGTTTGTTTGTCATTCAATCCGCTCACTTATACAAACATTTACTGACAAACAGACAGTACACAACTCCACGTCACGCAGTGCAGACATGTAAATAAAATGTATGTAAACAGTATTTTTGTTTTAATGTTGATTTTTATTATTTGTGAAAATTTAAATATATTATTTGTTAAAAATGTGATTTTAATTATAATTTAAATGTTTTATGTTTGTCAACAGTCTGCCCTGAAGACGGTTACCGGTGTGTAGCTGAAATATATTGGAGATAAACAAAACCATATGTGTTTTATTTAACATTGACCTAAAGCCGGCAAAATAAATAATTGTTAAAGTTAAAGTTAAAGTTAAATTTAAATATTTAAAAATGTTTTAAGCTATTGCATATATTTTATCGCGGGCTTTGAGCGTGGCGACTGAATCAAAAAAAAAACCGTAACTGATATATGTTCATAAAATCATGGAATAACATCTGTTAATAACAGCAAAAGTTTCGGTGTTAGAAGAAAAAATTTGTTTTCTTATCGGTCACCACGCTTAAAAAGTGTAACTTGAATTAATATCAAAGACAAAACTTGAATTAATATGAAAGAAAACAAAATGTTGAATAAATATTATAATTGCATAAGTTGATAATATGCAATAGCTTTACCGCGCCAGTCCCCGCGTGACACACGTCCTTTTTTATACCCAGCGTGTACTTGTAGGATCACGGTGCAGAGTGGGCGATTTGGATGCACTAGCGGCGTTTTATTCAATTTTCAAGTTTAATAGTGCAGAAGTTTTGCATTTCCTATCGATAACGCATGCTTCAATTAGTTAATAATCGATAGTTAATTACCACTTCCAAGCAAATACGGACAGCTGTTACCTATCAAACACAACATATTTTTTAACATTTATAGAATGTTCTTTTCATTTCGCTGTAAATAATAACATTTTTTCCTATTAACTTCAAAGTTTACTTTATAGCTTACATAAAAGTAAGTACTATACATATGTAGAATATGTTTGGTTGATCTGTTTACGTATGTGTTAGTTATAAAACTCAGTTGAATTTAATTGTATTAACAACATGATATTGGTAGCCTACACCTGTATTTCGTGGATTAGAAATTAATAAAATTCAAGTGTATTCAAGTTAAGTTTAAAATTTTGTGAAAGCGTGTTTTATTGTGTATTCAAAATGTCTTAGTTGAACCGCTACTACCTATTACCCATCAATTTATCATTTTTAGACACAATGACCTCAGTACCAAAACGCAATTTTTACTTAGTATGGCTGGACGAAAAAATACCCTGGAATATGATGGTATGATGTTGGAGGAAGCCCTTGAAGCCAGAAACCGATATATACGTGAGCACAGCAGAAGAAAAAACTCCAGGAAAAACACAATGGAGGATACCATTAATGCACTTTTAGTTTCCTCCGATCCTTTAGTAACTTCACTGTCCAATAGCTCTTCAGTTTCCTCTGCAAAAAATAGTATGTTGGACGAGGATGTTAAGAACTTGCTATTAATAGAGAATCCTGAAACAGATTTGTCTGACTCTGATAGCTCAGATTCAGAATAATGATATTTTGTTCTGTGAATATTAATTTTTAAAATTTTGTTTTATAAAAATATCTAAATATATAATGGATTTTCTTGGAGATATATTTATAAAACAGGCGGTGTCACTTTTATTTCCAGACATGTATATACTTTTGCATTTTGCACCTTCCCTTTTATGAAAACTTCTATCGTGCCAAGTTTTATTTTGATCGGACAAGAAACAACTGACTTATTATTTTAACGCCACTAGGGATATCAAATCGTCCACTGTGCGGTGGTTTGTAATGGCATAAATGAATCTAGATAGTTATAAACTTACTAATATCAAAGTTAACAGCATCGAAAACAAGCAAAGGTGTCGAAGTTCGGGTGTAACGGAACATTATATACTCAGCGTGAACTTTATTTGTAAATTTCATTAAAAAAAAAATTCTCCCCATTTCCTCTTACAATAAAACTTGATACGTGAAATATCATTGATTCGAAACTATTTTTGGTAGGTTATAGCTTATTATTCTAGTCTACGACCCTTTCAAACTTGTTTTATGTCTAAGTTGCCGTGGTCTTTAACCGATCCCGTCCATATTTACCAGAAATATTTTCTGCTATAAGGAAAATATGTGTACACAATTTTATTACGATATGTTAATTTTTGTTCGAGTTATGGCTCCCGAAACATAGACAATTGCTTACTCATAAAAGGGGCGTTGCCACACCCATTTTCAAAAATTTTAGTGTTTTCCAATTTATTGTTATAATTCAATTAAGAAAGTAAAATTCTATTGATACACAGCTATTTTTCGCTAAGATATAGCTTATTATTTTCGCCTACGACCCTTTTAAAAATCTTTTATATAAAAGTGGGCGTGGTCTTTAACCGATATCGTTAATTTTTCTTCCAAGCATTTCTTATAGTAAAGGCAACCTTTCTGCCAAATTTTGTTACGATAGGTGTAACGAATGGGCGGTGCCACGCCCATTTTAATATTTTTTTTTTTCAAATTTTTTCAAAAGTCTCAGTATTAGTCCACACGTCAAATATCAACATTCTAGGTGTATTATTTACCAAATAATCAGGTTTTTTGTGTTTTCCAAAATGTTATATATATAAAAGTGGGCGTGGTTATCATCCGATTTCGCTCGTTTCCAATATCAATCTATTCTGGGTTCAGATAAGCTCGTGTACCTAATTTGGTAAAGATATCTCAATATGTACTCAAGTTATCGTTTTAACGGGCAGACGAACGGACGGACATGGCTCAATCAAATTTTTTTTGGATTCTGATGATTTTGATATATGGAAGTCTATATCTATCTCGATTTCTGTATACCTGTACAACCAACCGTTATCCAATCAAAGTTAATATACTCTGTGTGCAAAGCACGCTGAGTATAAAAATTTGATTGAGCCTCAGTCTGTCCGATCGTTCTATGCCTTTCATTCTCTTCACAGCACCTCGTTTGACCTGAGTTCCTTCAGGAATTCCTGAATGGGATGGTGTTCGAGCCGTCAAATTATAACAGAAGCATTTCTAAAGTGCTACTTCATTGATGGAATATTGCTGGTACTTAAGTTCATAATGTGCTGCAAAAGCGCAGTGATTTGCTTTTATTGCATTTGATTTGCTAGTGATGATCAATAGATTGTAAAAATTTCATTCAACAAACGCGCAAAGCTGCTCAAACCTTGCCGAAAAACGTGATACTCTGTCAGAACAAGTAGCACTGCTGCAACAATTGCAGCCACATACCCTGGTGCTCGGCTTTAGAGAGTTAATGTACCTGCTTTCTTATTTAAGCGATTCAAGGATCCTTTGTCTACTTCTCGCGACGACATCGCATTCCTTAAGGATGTGTTCTGGCTTTATACCACCCCTATCTCATCCATCTACCATGGCAAAAGGACACCATCCCTCAACGATTTAGTCTCACCAAGCACACACTTTTTTTGATCTAATCTCAACTGAAGATATTTGCCTTGATCGTGATCTCACTCTCGTTGAGTATAACGATTCTCTAACTAGTGTAGCCTCGCTCCAAGTGGATCTCTGGAATATGCTTCGGTATTTTCCCGGGTGCTATGGGCATTTTGGTTCTAGGTCCGAAGATCCCCGCTCTGATATCCTCTTGTGTCTGCGAGCTGTCTGTGTACGGTATGGGAGTGTGTTCCACTTTTTGCAAACCTACTGGTGTATGATAGAATGGTGACTGATATAATGATGAAACTTGGTGAATGAGTTGACTTTATTACAATTTGGATTCATGTCTTCAACAATGTCTTACAACCTTAGACTAGCAAATGTTGATTCTATCATTAAAAAGAAATGACTGTAGACTCGTCACTGGTATCCTAACTGGGCACTGCATTCTTGCGTCACATGCCTTTAAATGAGGCTTGCTCAGTGATAGCAGATGTAGGAAGTGCGGTTTGGAGGAGGAAACAATCGAACATGTTTTGTGCTCATGCTCTGTGCTTGCCAAGCTTACACTCCAGCTACACGGAGTGATACAGTTGTCAGACTTCGAGCAGCAAGTGACATAGCTCCTAGAAAGATTCTAATATTTGCCAAGAGCACGGAGTTATTTGATAACATAGGTCCTGGTTTTTGATAGGGTTTTTCAGTTTGGTTGTTAAAACAAACTTCTGGTAACACTACGGACTCAATCAGTCTATAAGAGGTTTTCATGTACCAGCCAGATCAACCTAACCTAACTTTAGCACGTGGTCTTACTTTATAAGGCAAAATACGAATTTTTTAAAATGGGCGTGGCACATTTAGAACAAGAAAAGTAGAGCAGGCTCTTCCATGCAAGCAAATTCTGAAAGAGTATAACTACCGTCAATCTAATGAAATGTGGCCACTAACTCTAGGGTGTTGGGTATCTAAGCAAGGCTGGAGAAGGAGTTGTAAAGATGACGAAGAGAAGTAAAGGTGGATCACATCATCCGCACCGCTCGGTGTTAAGCATCGCCAGGTATTGCTTCCTGGGAGCTGCCTTCAATATAATCCACGCCAGGTAGTGGAGTATGATATTAAGGACTTAGTGGCCTCTATAAGGCCCCCAAAAGGTTGGAAGAGGAGAGCTATTTTCGTGGTATCAAAACTGCCTCCTGATAGAGGCCTAAATGTGCTTCATAATGTTATTTGGTGGATATATAAAATTCTGGTTCATCCGAACTTAGGTTTACTTCATGCAACGGTTGTTGTTTTTCTGGATCTAATATTTTATCTTCCTTCGTTTTGGATCTTCATTTGCGCCAGGCTTATATGCCATTCGGGGGGAAAAAAGTAAACAATTGGTATATAGTTATGGCTGCATTTTCGACGCTCGCCTCCTGAGATCCTCGGAATAAAACGGCTGAAAAATCAATATTGCTTGTCTCTGGGCTAGACAAAGATGGTAGTATCAATCCCTGAAGAAAAGACCCAGTGTTGTAATATTGGAGTTATTGCATCGAGATCCAGGTGTTTGGCGAACAAATATCGGTGTGAGGGAAAAAATTTTAGTATTCATAAACTCTCAACTCGTATAAAATAAAAAAATGTTTCTTAAAAGGGTGCAATTATATTTTTTCTTGTAAATTATAAGAATAAGCATCTTCGTAATTATCCTCTCTTTTTATACTCAGTTGAGCAGAGCTCACAGAGTATATTAAGTTTGATTGGATAACGGTTGGTTGTACATATATAAAGGAATCGAGATAGATATAGACTTCCATATATCAAAATAATCAGGATCGAAAAAAAATTTGATTGAGCCATGTCCGTCCGTCCGTCCGTCCGTCCGTCCGTCCGTCCGTCCGTCCGTCCGTCCGTCCGTCCGTTAACACGATAACTTGAGTAAATTTTGAGGTATCTTGATGAAATTTGGTATGTAGGTTCCTGAGCACTCATCTCAGATCGCTATTTAAAATGAACGATATCGGACTATAACCACGCCCACTTTTTCGATATCGAAAATTTCGAAAAACCGAAAAAGTGCGATAACTCATTACAAAAGACAGATAAAGCGACGAAACTTGGTAGATGGGTTGACGTTATGACGCAGAATAGAAAATTAGTAAGATTTTGGACAATGGGCGTGGCCCCGCCCACTTTTACAAGAAGGTAATTTAAAAGTTTTGCAAGCTGTAATTTGGCAGTCGTTGAAGATATCATGATGAAATTTGGCAGGAACGTTACTACTATTACTCTATATGTGCTAAATAAAAATTAGCAAAATTGGATTAAGAACACGCCCACTTTTTAAAAAAAAATTTTTTTAAATTCAAATTTTAACAAAAAATTTAATATCTTTACTGTATATAAGTAAATTAAGTCAAAATTCAACTCCAGTAATGATATGATGCAACAAAATACAAAAATAAAAGAAAATTTCAAAATGGGCGTGGCTCCGCCCATTTTCATTTAGTATGTCTAGAATACTTTTATTGCCATAAGTCGAACAAAAATTTACCAATCCTTCTCAAATTTGGTAGGAGCATAGATTCTATGACGGTAACTGTTCTCTGTGAAAATGGGCGAAATTGGTGGAAGCCACGCCCAGTTTTTATACACAGTCCACCGTCTGTCCTTCCGCTCGGCCATTAACACAATAACTTGAGCAAAATCCGATATATCTTTACTAAACTTAGCCCACGTACTTACCTGAGCTCACTTTTTCTTGGTATAAAAAATGGGCGAAATCTGACCATAACCACGCCCACTTTATCGATATCGAAAATTACGAAAAATGAAAAAAATGCCATAATTCTATACCAAATACGAAAAAAGGGATGAAACATGGTAACTGGATTGGTTTGTTGACGCAAAATATAACTTTGGAAAAATCTTTGTAAAATGGGTGTGACACCTACCATATTAAGTAGAAGAAAATGAAAAAGTTCTACAAGGCGAAATCAACAGCCCTTGGAATCTTGGCAGGAATACTGTTAGTGGTATTGCATATATAAATAAATTAGCAGTACCCGACAGATGATTTTCTGGATCACCTGGTCCACATTTTGGTGGATATCACGAGAACGCCTTCACATATACATCTAAGGGCCACTCGCTTTTAAAACCCTCATTAATACCTTTAATTTGATATCCATATCGTACAAAAACATACCAGAGTCACCCCTGTCCCACCCTAATGGCGATATCTCGAAAAGGCGTCCACCTATAGAACTAATGCCCCCTCTCTCTTAAAATGCTAGTAACACCTTTCGTTTGATACCCATATCGTACAAACATTCTAGAGTAACCCCTGGCCCACCCTAATGGCGATATCTCGAAAAGGCGTCCACCTATAGACCTAGTGTCCACTCCCTCTTAAAATGCTCAGTAACACCTTTCGTTTGATACCCATATCGTACAAACATTCTAGAGTCACCCCTGGCCCACCCTAATGGCAATATCTCGAAAAGGCGTCCACCTATAGACCTAATGCCCACTCCCTCTTAAAATGCTCAGTAACAGCTTTCGTTTGATACCCATATCGTACAAACATTCTAGAGTCACACCTGGCCCACCCTAATGGCGATATTTCGAAAAGGCGTCCACCTATAGAACTAAGGATTACTCCCTTTTAAAATACTCATTACCACCTTTCATTTGATACCCATATCGTACAAACACATTCTAGAGTCACCCTGGCCCACCCTAATGGCGATATCTCGAAAAGGCGTCCACCTATAGACCTAATGTCCACTCCCTCTTAAAATGCTCAGTAACACCTTTCGTTTGATACCCATATCGTACAAACATTCTAGAGTCACCCCTGGCCCACCCTAATGGCGATATCTCGAAAAGGCGTCCACCTATAGACCTAATGTACACTCCCTCTTAAAATGCTCAGTAACACCTTTCGTTTGATACCCATATCGTACAAACATTCTAGAGTCACCCCTGTCCCACCCTAATGGCGATATCTCGAAAAGGCGTCCACCTATAGACCTAATGCCCACTCCCTCTTAAAATGCTCAGTAACACCTTTCGTTTGATACCCATATCGTACAAACATTCTAGAGTCACACCTGGCCCACCCTAATGGCGATATCTCGAAAAGGCGTCCACCTATAGAACTAAGGATTACTCCCTTTTAAAATACTCATTACCACCTTTCATTTGATACCCATATCGTACAAACACATTCTAGAGTCACCCTGGCCCACCCTAATGGCGATATCTCGAAAAGGCGTCCACCTATAGACCTAATGCCCACTCCCTCTTAAAATGCTCAGTAACAACTTTCGTTTGATACCCATACCGTACAAACATTCTAGAGTCACCCTTGGTCCAGCTTTATGGCGACATCTCGAAAAGGCGTCCACCTATAGAACTAAGGATTACTCCCTTTTAAAATACTCATTACCACCTTTCATTTGATACCCATATCGTACAAACACATTCTAGAGTCACCCTGGCCCACCCTAATGGCGATATCTCGAAAAGGCGTCCACCTATAGACCTAATGCCCACTCCCTCTTAAAATGCTCAGTAACACCTTTCGTTTGATACCCATATCGTACAAACATTCTAGAGTCACCCTTGGTCCACCTTTATGGCGATATCTCGAAAAGGCGTCCACCTATAGAACTAAGGATTACTCCCTTTTAAAATACTCCTTACCACCTTTCATTTGATACCCATATCGTACAAACACATTCTAGAGTCACCCCTGGCCCACCCTAATGGCGATATCTCGAAAAGGCGTCCACCTATAGACCTAATGCCCACTCCCTCTTAAAATGCTCAGTAACACCTTTCGTTTGATACCCATATCGTACAAACATTCTAGAGTCACCCCTGGCCCACCCTAATGGCGATATCTCGAAAGGGCGTCCACCTATAGACCTAATGCCCACTCCCTCTTAAAATGCTCAGTAACACCTTTCGTTTGATGCACATATCGTACAAACACATTCTAGAGTCACCCCTGGCCCACCCTAATGACGATATCTCGAAAAGGCGTCCACCTATAGACCTCATGCCCACTCCCTCTTAAAATGCTCAGTAACACCTTTCGTTTGATACCCATACCGTACAAACATTCTAGAGTCACCCCTGGCCCACCCTAATGGCGATATCTCGAAAAGGCGTCCACCTATAGACCTAATGCCCACTCCCTCTTAAAATGCTCAGTAACACCTTTCATTTGATTCCCATATCGTACAAACACATTCTAGAGACACCCCTGGTCCACCTTTATGGCGATATCTCGAAACGGCGTCCACCTATGGAACTAAGGATCACTCCTTTTCAAAATACTCATTAACAGCTTTCATTTGATACCCATATCGTACAAACACATTATAGAATCACCCCTGGTCCACCTTAATGGGGACATCTCGAAAAGGCGTCCACCGATAGACCTAAGGCCCACTCCCTCTTAAAATGCTCAGTAACACCTTTCATTTGATACCCATATCGTACAAACAAATTCTAGAGTCAGCCCTGGTCTACCTTTATGGCGATATCCCTAAATGGCGTTCATCCATAGAACTATGGCCTATTCTCTCTTAAAATACTCTTTAATACCTTTCATTTGATACACATGTTATACAACCACATTCCAGGGTTACCCCAGATTGATTTTCCTTATTTTGTCTCCATAGCTCTCAACTGAGTATGTTATGTTCGGTTACACCCGAACTTAGCCTTCCTTACTTGTTTTATACTCAGTTGAGCAGAGCTCACAGAGTATATTAAGTTTGATTGGATAACGGTTGGTTGTACATATATAAAGGAATCGAGATAGATATAGACTTCCATATATCAAAATAATCAGGATCGAAAAAAAATTTGATTGAGCCATGTCCGTCCGTCCGTCCGTCCGTCCGTCCGTCCGTTAACACGATAACTTGAGTAAATTTTGAGGTATCTTGATGAAATTTGGTATGTAGGTTCCTGAGCACTCATCTCAGATCGCTATTTAAAATGAACGATATCGGACTATAACCACGCCCACTTTTTCGATATCGAAAATTCCGAAAAACCGAAAAAGTGCGATAATTCATTACAAAAGATCGATAAAGCGACGAAACTTGGTAGATGAGTTGAACTTATAACGCAAAATATAAAATTAGTAAAATTTTGGACAATGGGCGTGGCACCGCCCACTTTTTAAAGAAGGTAATTTAAAACTTTTGCAAGCTGTAATTTGGCAGTCGTTGAAGATATCATGATGAAATTTGGCAGGAACGTTACTCTTATTACTGCATGTAAGCTTAATAAAAATTAGCAAAATCGGAGAAGGACCACGCCCACTTTTAAAAAAAAAATTTTTTTTAAGTAAAATTTTAACAAAAAATTTAATATCTTTACAGTATATAAGTAAATTATGTCAAGATTCAACTCCAGTAATGATATGGTGCAAAATACAAAAAATAAAAGAAAATTTAAAAATGGGCGTGGCTCCGCCCTTTTTCATTTAATTTGTCTAGGATACTTTTAATGCCATAAATCGAACAAAAATTAACCAATCCTTTTGAAATTTGGTAGGGGCATAGATTTTATGGCGCTAACTGTTTTCTGTGAAAATGGGCGAAATCGGTTGATGCCACGCCCAGTTTTTATACACAGTCGTCCGTCTGTCCTTCCGCATGGCCGTGAACACGATAACTTGAGCAAAAATCGATATATCTTTACTAAACTCAGTTCAGGTACTTATCTGAACCCACTTTACCTTGGTATGAAAAATGAACGAAATCCGACTATGACCACGCCCACTTTTTCGATATCGAAAATTGCGAAAAATGAAAAAAATGCCATAATTCTATACCAAATACGAAAAAAGGGATGAAACATGGTAAGGTAATTGGATTGTTTTATTGACGCGAAATATAACTTTAGAAAAAACTTTATAAAATGGTTGGGACACCTACCATATTAAGTAGAAGAAAATGAAAAAGTTCTGCAGGGCGAAATAAAACACCCTTAAAATCTTGCCAGGTATTACATATATAAATAAATTAGCGGTATCCAACCGATAATGTTCTGGGTCACCCTAGTCCACATTTTGGTCGATATCTGGAAAACGCCTTCACATATACAACTACCACCACTCCCTTTTAAAACTCTCATTAATACCTTTAATTTGATACCCAAATCGTACAAACTCATTCTAGGGTCACCCCTGGTCCACCTTTATGGCGATATCTCGTAAAGGCGTCCACCTATAGAACTAAGCCCCACACCCTTTTAAAATACTCATTAACACCTTTCTTTTGATACCCATATTGTACAAACAAATTCTAGGGTCACCCCTGCTCCACCTTTATGGCGATATCTCGAAACGGCGTCCACCTATGGAACTAAGGAATACTCCCTTTTAAAATACTCATTATCACCTTTTTTTTGATGCCCATATTGTACAAACAAATTCTAGGGTCACCCCTGGTCCACCTTTATGGCGATATCTCGAAAATGCGACCACCTATACAACAACCACCACTCCCTTTTAAAACCCTCATTAATACCTTTAATTTGATACCCATATCGTACAAACACATTCTAGAGTCACCCCTGGTCCACCTTTGTGGCGATATTCCGAAAAGGTGTCCACCTATAGAATTAAGCCCCACACCCTTTTAAAATACTCATTAACACCTTTCTTTTGATACCCATATTGTACAAACAAATTCTAGGGTCACCCCTGGTCCACCTATATGGCGATATCTCGAAACGGCGTCCACCTATGGAACTAAGGATTACTCCCTTTTAAAATACTCATTAACACCTTTCTTTTGATACCCATATCGTACAAACAAATTCTAGGGTCACCCCTGGTCCACCTTTATGGCGATATCTCGAAACGGCGTTCACCTATGGAACTAAGGATTACTCCCTTTTAAAATACTCATTAATACCTTTAATTTGATATCCATATCGTACAAACGCATTCTAGAGTCACCCCTGGTCCACATTTATGGCGATATTTCGAAAAGGCGACCACCTATAGAACTAAGGCCCACTCCCTTTTAAAATACTCATTAACACCATTCGTTTGATGCCCATATTGTACAAACAAATTCTAGGGTCACCCCTGGTCCACCTTTATGGCGATATCTCGAAACGGCGTCCACCTATGGAACTAAGGATTACTCCCTTTTAAAATACTCATTAACACCTTTCATTTGATACCCATATCGTACAAACGCATTCTAGAGTCACCCCTGGTCCACCTTTATGGCGATATCTCGTAAAGGCGTCCACCTATAGAACTAATGCCCACTCCCTTTTAAAATACTCATTAACACCTTTCTTTTGATACCCATATCGTACAAACAAATTCTAGGGTCACCCCTGGTCCACCTTTATGGCGATATCTCGAAACGGCGTTCACCTATGGAACTAAGGATTACTCCCTTTTAAAATACTCATTAATACCTTTAATTTGATATCCATATCGTACAAACGCATTCTAGAGTCACCCCTGGTCCACCTTTATGGCGATATCTCGTAAAGGCGTCCACCTATAGAACTAAGGCCCACTCCCTTTTAAAATACTCATTAACACCATTCGTTTGATGCCCATATTGTACAAACAAATTCTAGGGTCACCCCTGGTCCACCTTTATGGCGATATCTCGAAACGGCGTCCACCTATGGAACTAAGGATTACTCCCTTTTAAAATACTCATTAACACCTTTCATTTGATACCCATATCGTACAAACGCATTCTAGAGTCACCCCTGGTCCACCTTTATGGCGATATCTCGTAAAGGCGTCCACCTATAGAACTAATGCCCACTCCCTTTTAAAATACTCATTAACACCTTTCGTTTGATGCCCATATTGTGCAAACGCATTCTAGAGTCACCCCTGGTCCATCTTTACGGCGATATCTCGAAAAGGCGTCCATCTATAGAACTTAGGTCCACGCCCTTTTAAAATACTCATTAATACCTTTCATTTGATACACATGTCATACAAACACATTCCAGGGTTTCCCTCGGTTCATTTTCCTACATGGTTATTTTCCCTTATGTTGTCACCATAGCTCTCAACTGAGTATGTAATGTTCGGTTACACCCGAACTTAACCTTCCTTACTTGTTTCTCTTGTTGTTGTTGTAGCAGTGCTTCTCCCCATCCAATAGGTGTAACCATTAAAAATTGTCATCAACGTGCTCTAACGGGGGTTCAAGGAAACTTGCTGTTTCAACAGGGATGGACCATAATGAGAGGGATGTTAGAGGCGTTGGTTCCACATTGCAATTAAAGAGCTGGTTGGTATCATGTGGGGACACATTGCAAGCAGGACATGCACTTTCTATGTCGGGGTGGACTCTGGATAGGTAAGAGTTTAACCTGTTACAGAATCCAGATCGAAGTTGAGATAGAGTGTATTTATGTTTAAGAACTGGGTTCGCCTTGCAACCCTCGGAATAGAGTTCCGGCGCCTGTTGTGTTTTTCTTCGACATACGGCTGTGTTTTACGTGTTACGTGGAAGGAGGAAATGCTTTATGCACTAACCGGGTTGTTAAGCCTCGGTGCTACTCTCTGTAGCAGCGAGCCTCTCCGAGTGTAGGACTCCCTTTCTTTTTCTTTATGGTCTACCCACTAAAACCTAACCTCCCACGGCCCGCGCATTTTCCGCACCTGGGACCGCGTTTAGCATAACTTCGGGCACGGAAGCGCGCTACGTGAGCTCTTTGGCTACTCTCACGTTATTGGGCTAAGCAACCATCTTGCCGTTTAGCGAGGAGAATAGTCCTTGCATATCTGCTGACCATGTCCCATCTGTCATTTCCGCAGGTCATTTTATGGATGACACTGCCCGGGGATAGGCCGCCTAGTGTTACTTCCACTCTTCTTCGTTGCTGTGCGAAGTGATCGCATTCGAAAAAGGTGTGGCGTACGTCGTCTATGAGCCCACAGTATAAGCAATTCGGATTTTCAACCTTGCCCATCCTGTGGAGGTTTTCCCGGAAGTAGCCGTGGCCACTTAAAAACTGTGTCAGATAGAAGTCGACCTCTCCATGTGGCCGTTCTAACCATGGCTCCAGCTCGGGAATCAGTTCCCTGGTCCACTTGCCTGCAGTGCTGCAGCTCCATTGCTGTTGCCAGCGTCGGATAGAATCTTTTCGCGCCTGCGCGGCAGCAACATTTCTACGTACTTCTCCTCGGAGGTGGTAAATTGATTTCCTCTCCTCAGCGAGAAGATGTATCGGTATGGTTCCCGCAATAACAAGAACTGCGTCTGCGGATACCGTGCGGTAAGCTGAGGCAATTCGTAGCGCCCCTCTGCGTTGGATAGAAGTAATAGCTGCTCGATACTTTCGGAATTTCATTGCATCCGCCCAAATCTCTGCACCGTACAAGAGTATAGAATCCGAAGCGGAAGCAAGCAACTTTCTTATACATGGCCTTGGCCCGCCTGTGTTTGCCATTAATCGACTTAAGTATCCTATGGTCCGTGCAGTTTTCTCACAGGCTCCTTGAAAGTGTTCCGAGAAGGTTAGTTTGCTATCTAGCCTCACCCCAAGGTATTTCGTGGAGCTGCGTGTTTGTACTTGTTGTTCTCCAACCATCATATTCGTAATGGTGGGAATTCGTCTCTTCGTGAGGATTACGATCTCAGTTTTCGCTGTCGCGAGCTGAAGTCCATGGTCACTCATCCATCTATTTACACTGCGCATTACTTGGTTTAATTTAAGCTGCGCCAGCTCGCAGTTCCGTGCTGTAATTACTGCAGCCACGTCGTCTGCGAAAGCGACAAGAAAAGCACTATCTGGCATGTGCAAACGAAGGAGGCTGTCATACGAAGCATTCCAGAGGTCGGGACCTAACACCGATCCCTGGGCCGCTCCGCCTGTTATCCTCACCTTTCTCTGACCTTGGTTTGTTTCGTACGTGAGCCAGCGATCTTTTAGGTAGTCCCCTAATATGGCTAGTAGATAAGGAGGTACCTTGAAAGAGTGTTTCAGCGCATCGAGCATATCGTCCCACCTGACGGAATTGAAGGCATTTTTCACGTCCAGCGTGACCAGTAAGACAACCGGCCTAACTTGGTGGCACGCGGTTTCGGCTTTCCTTACCGCATTTATAACCTCGGCTATGGCATCTATTGTGGAGTGACCTTTCCGGAACCCATGCTGCCGATGGGACAGACCACCTCCATCGTCAATGGCTGCTATCAGCCGTTGTTTAAGGAGGCTTTCCATCATTTTCCCGGCCGTGTCGAGCATGCATAATGGTCGGAAAGACGACGGGGAGTTCGGGTCTCCCTTGCCTTTCGGGATTAGCACGAGGTGCGCTGTCTTCCACCTTGTAGGAAAGATCCTGGCTTCCAGGCATTTGTTATACATGTGCAACAGCAACTCAGGACTGCTCTTAGCAGCCAGTCTTATTGCTTCAGCTGGTATCCCATCTGGTCCTGGCGCTTTACCGGGCTTCATTCTGTGTAGGGCCGCTTTTAGCTCACCTTCACTGAACGGCTGCACGTCGTGGCCTTCGTGGGTGACGTGGCCACCCTCTCTGCTTGTGCGAGTGAGGAACAGATCATCTACTATACTTCGCATCTTCCCCTCATCCATCGTTTGGTTCGGTGGGCGGAATTTGCCCATTACTATTTTATACCCTTGTCCCCAAGGATCACAATCAACTTCTTTGCAAAGCTTTTTCCAGCTATCAAGTTTGCTTTGCTTTATGGCGGCACAGAGAACCTTTTTTGCTCTTTTGTATGCCTCCGCATGCTCTAGCGCGTCAGGCCTGCTGCGTGCACGGGTTGCCAGCCTTCGCTTTCTGTGGCATACCCTGCGTAGTTCGGCGATTTCGCTACTCCACCAGTGCACTTGTTTTTTGCCTCTCCTAGGCCCTTTTCGTGGCATTGAGGTCTTGCATGCGTTGTTCAGACAACGCATGGTGGCTTCTACCGTAGCGTTCGCCGCTTCGGCACTGTCGACTATCTGTCGTGCGCTCGCTTGTACAACAGCGGAGAACTTTGCAGCGTCAACCTTAGAGGCGTCCCATTTTGTTTTCATACGGGGCGGTCTCTCTGTCCGACTTTGCCCTGAGTCATTAAGATGGAAGGTGATGTAGTTATGGTCACTACCCGTGAGATCCTCCATCACCCTCCATCCAGCCGCCTTTGACAGCAGGTTTTCCGATACTAATGTAATATCAGGGATAGAGTGTCCAAAGCCTGGTCGCCGATATGTCGGGGTCGTGCCGGTATTCAGAATGACCAATCCGAGCCGGGCAGCCATTTCTAGCACTAGCCTTCCTCTGGAGTTAGTCTGGGGCATTCCCCACTCAACAGCCCTAGCATTGAAATCTCCAGCGACGACCACGTTACCGGTTTCCTCACGCAAATCGTCTTCGAGTAGTTCTAGCTTATCTTTAAACCCTTGAATTGGATCGTTTGGGGACAGGTAGCAGCTCACTAGTGTGGTGTGCGCCACTGTTACGCGTACGTAGCCGTTTCCGACAACACGGCTTCGTACGTGGGCGCCAGCGTCTAGGATCCAGATCGCAGCAGCACCTGTTGAGTCTACGTGCCAGTCACTCCTGACTCTATAAGGTTCGCTGATGATGGCATAGCTGGCTCTGCTTTCAAGAACCAATTGGTCCAGCAGACTATCGGCTAACCTGCTTCGGTTCAGGTTGCCTTGGATGAACCTGGTCACTTGCGCGCCTGTTTGGCCTTTGCGGCAGCGAGTGCCTCCCTGAAGGTGCTGCATGCTCCAGACCCGGGAAGGTGGTCGACCTTCTCTGACTGGCATAAAAAGCACTTTGGAGTTCCCGTGCAGGCCGAGGCCTGGTGGCCACTCTGTCCGCACTTCCAGCAAGCACTGCTTCTATCAGGGCCTTCGCAGTCTGCTTTTTGGTGTCCGTAGCCTAGACACCTGAAGCATCGCTGCACGTCTACCCTCTGTCTAAGCCTGCATTGCAGCCAGCCGATACAGATCTTGCCCTTGGCTAGTAAAAGGACGCCAACAGCTTCGTCCACTTCAATGGCTGCCATCTTCTGTTCACGCTGGTTTGCCGAGAAAATAGACACACGGACCTGCCCCGTCATTTCCCCGCCAGCAGCTTTCCTAACAGCCTGGGCAACTTCTTCGGCGGTTGCCAGACAGTCCATGCCCAGCACCTCTATCCGCATTCGCCGTGTAAGCTGCTTGGTTTCGCCCGCTTCTCCAACAGCGCTTCCTATCGCTTGGATGAACGCTGATTTATCGCCGCAACGTGCAGTTTCGATAAGTACACTCCCGGATTTGGTTTTTCGGACGGAGCGTATGACGGTTCCTGTATCTTCAGGCCGAAGCTCGCCCCGGATGGCTCCTACGACTTCGGCGTAGTTCTTTCCCTGGGCTGGTCTAACTACGAAAGTTGCGGCCCGTCTGTTTCTGGGCTTGCCTTTTCTTTTTGCCTTCTTGGCTTGCCCAGGTGGTGTCCTTTGTCCTTTCTCAGGGCGTGGTTTGGCTTTCCGGTTCCTTACGGTCGTCCAGGCCTCGCCCGAGATTGTCTTCGCAGAACCCTCATCGCACTTTTTCTTGGCCTCCGAGGCCCCCGGTTGCGAGCCAGAGTTCGTTCGTGCTCTTTTGTTCCCACGAGTCGCTTTCGGTTCTGTGTACTCTGCGCTTTTACCCTCTAATAAAGAGCGCATCCGACTCAGTGTCTCTTCAAGTTGTGCCATGCCGTTCTTTATGTCCATCGACACATTTTTCTGTTTGGCCGCAGCAGCCTGCATGCTGCGCAGCACAACTCTTGCATACTCGAGGAGGTCAACTTGACTTGTCCTCCCCGGTGTTGCACCGCATACGGAGGTTTCCCGCCCGTCATTGCCGTCACCTTGCTGTCCAGGGGTAGATGGGGTGGCATCTACTTTCCTACTAGCTTTTGTCCCCCCTTGCGTTCGTCGTGGGGTGTCCCTGGCCATTGCTGACCCGCCAACTTGTTTCTCTGCTGGTGCTATTGTCGCATTGCTAGCGGCTTTTAACACCGGCGATCGGAGCACCTTGCTGCTCCTTTGAAAAGCGGTTACACCGCTATCATTAGCATCGTTACTTTTACGCGTGTCAATTGTTTGGTTCATTTCTTTTCGGTTGGGTCTCCGCTCCAAGCCGCTATCTCCGCCCGATGTGCAGTCGCCGTTTTAGATTCCCGTGGTTATCTTTGCATGTGCAGGGAGGCCACGCGAGGGTTGACACAGGTCCTTATGAGAGTCTGTGTTCAGAGCCAGAATCCGGGGTAAGTCAGGAGTCATCTCAACTGATCCTGCACCACCAACTTAATGGTGACGTGGCTTCGAACGTACTTGGAGACCTGCCAAGGTTTTAACGAGACGGAGACGAAGACGATATTAGCCCACCAGCCGTTTCGACGAGGTGTCACCCTCGGCTACTAAGATGGTAGAATACCGTCCACGCCAGCCCATAGCAATCTTTTCCTTAACATTTTCCAGTTGTCGCCGTCAGGATCTTACTGGGCTCAATCCTGAGGATGCTTATTGAAGTTTTAGGGCGGCACCCACTCGCCCTGCCACCAAGATTCCTTGGGCATGTGTGGCCTTTTGCGCCACGCCCTCCTCTATGGTCGCTCTTGGTCGGGGACTGCTTATTGGTTATTCGCAGCTAACCTACTAGAGGCCGTTCACGGCTGTGTTTGCCGGTGCCGTATTTCCTAATAATGATTGCGGAGATGACTTCTGAAGCCCCTGTGAGGCGGGGCCCCTTCAATCAGATGTATGTTGGGATGCCAAGGTGTCTGGGTATTCAACAAACCCTATTTTTTCAGCGATTAATTTCTCTCCGCAAAGTAGAATATTTTCACCTCACTGTGTTGGTTGTTTTCTGAGGACATAAGAAAATAGCCTGTAACGATTCTGAGAGCAATGTTTTCGCAGGCCTGTAATTTCTTCCAGTCCCTTTTCCCTCCTCTATATATACCCTTCCTTCCTCTCCCTTTCTCACTTCGTTTCTTTATTACAATCCTAATATTTCTCTTCCATTCTCTCTTTCGTTTCCACTTTTGTTCTCATTTCACTTCATTATCCCTTTTTACTTTTCTTCCTCCTGTCTGGTGGAGTTCGTTATTGTTCTCCTTTGCTCTGCGAAGCTCCCGGTCCAGTTAGAATTAAGCATTCGAAAAGTTAACAGAAATGCGATAACGAACTATCTGAATATTAGCGTTTTGAGAAAAAGTCTTGCCCCAGCATATGGGGCCACATTGTTGTAAAATACCTATTTGGACATTCTAAAATAGCTTTTTTCCTCTTGCGGATCATAAATCATTCATCAATTTATTACACATACGTAAGCAAATTAACAAACACATATACAGATATACATATTCATATGTTAATTAAAATTTGCATGAGTACAAAGAACTGAAATGAAAACGAAAAAAAAATTTGAAGTTTTCAATTTTGTATGCTTCAATAATTTTACCGTCAATCAACCATATGGAGTAATGACTACGAGCTCAAACTTCGACCATATAGATTTTTATTTTATAGATTTATATACTACATACAATAACTCAATTCAATAATTTTGACATATTCATAAGCTGCTGCTGCCAATGGGCGCTCGACGGGGAAAAATTAAATGAGGGAAAACTGAAAAGAGGAGTGGGAAAATGATCAGCAACGGACAACCAATATTTTGCCTTTGATAAAAGAAAATAATCAACATTATGCGTGGGTGTGTGTGTGTGTGTGGCGCAAAGGCATATATATGTGTATATTCTCAGGAGCGTGCGCAGGAATTGTCTATGGGAGCCGGGGGGGGGGGGGGGGGGGGGGTTGAACATTTGGAAGCTCATAGTAAGCATCCGTTATTGTCAATACTAGTTTTGCGATAAAAATTAATAGAAGAGGGAGTAAAGAGAAACATTTACCATATTTATTGGCTATCAGTCAACAAATGCACTCTTCCATCTACCACTTTTTATGAATCCAGTCGTTGTAAACCCGCGGGGGGTTTGAACCCCCAAAACTCCTCCCCCTTGCGCACGACCCTGTATATTCTTAACAGTAAATGCAAAAAAATAAAACATGTGGTTGTTGTTGCAAATCCATATTTCTTATTAGATATGCAGATACAGAACAAACTGTTGACAAAGCGATGTAAATATTGTTTGGTACACTTTTTTATTATACTCAGCGTCCTTTGCACACAGCGTATATTAACTTTGGTAACATAACCGTTGATCGTAACGGCATAAACGAATCGTGATAAATATATACTTTCGTATATCAAAATGCACAGGATGAAAACAGAAATAGATTTGGCCATGTCCTTCCGTCCGTTCATCTGTCCGTAACTTGAGTAAATATGGAGATATCTTATTGAAACTTGGTACATGAGTTCCTTGGCACTCCTCTCCCGTCGTTATTTAAAATGAGCGAAATCGGATGATAACCACGCCCACTTTTTATATTTATAACATTTTCGAAAACACGAAAAACTTGATTATTTATTAAATAATACACCTAGCATATTGAAATTTGATGTGTGCACAGATTTTGAGACTTTTGGTAAAAATTTGAATTTTTGAAAATGGGAGTGGTAACGACCAATTGTGATAAAATCAGTTTTACAAATACTAGTAATCATAAATCTACCATTATACCCAAAGAGGTTGTCTACAATGAATGCTTCGAGGAAAAATTAACGAAATCGATTTAGGACTACGCCCACTTTTATATACAGGATTTTTAAAAGGGTCGTGGATGAATAAATTAAGCTATATCTTTGCAAAAAAAAAAATAACTTTATATTAATGGTATTTCTTTTTATAAGATTTTATTTACTTTCACTTGGCTGTTGTTTGTAATCAAATCTTGCTAGTTAAATTTGATACACTTCCCGGTGTCCGATTGAGCTCAAATTTTGCACACATGTATAACTCCGATGACAATGGAATATTACTTTGCGAAAATATCGACAACAGAGTTATCGCTAAAGATTTGTGTTCACAAAGGAATAAAAGCCTAAGTCCTTTGTTTAGATGAATGGTGAATAACCTAAGCGGCTCAAAAACGAGGTAACTTCGCTTTGTTTTTGTATACAACGAACCTAGAAGTTAGGCTGTTATGGCTCAATGTTGCATACTTTTCTGCGCACTTGATTTTGTTTTACAGATTTAACCCACAGAGCAGAGATCTGCACTGAGTAGTAGTAAACTGAACGCGACATAGTCAAAGTCACAATAAAATATGATTATAAGTTACTTAGCACTGTTTGACACAATTCTATATATGCTCTTTGTGAAAAATGCTTCAACTAACTTAGTCACATTTTATTTCGATTATGAATATGCCCCAATATATTCGGATCATGATTTAAAAAATCGTGTACTCAGTCAGGGTTATTTAAACGTAGCGATTCGTATCAGTAATTTGGTTGAGAGTCTTTTTCACCCTGACACCGCGTTAGCGTTGAACGCGAAAGACCTGACAACCCAAGATGCTTATATCCGAAGTGAAGCCACTTTTGGCATACACATACGATATGTTTTCTCGAAAATCTGTATATTCATATGTATGTATGTATGTATTTAATGTTTTGTTTTTGCAAGAACACGTGAACATGTGTATGCACATATATACGAATTCATTTGAATGAGTTGAACAAAGCATGGGGCGCATTCCAAAAGCACAACTGCTGGCGAAGTTGATTCGCGATAACTTCTTGCAACGTACAGTTGCAACTTTACGGCAAATTAGTGAGCATGCAAATTTTCCGCTCTATTCACTCAACGTTTTTATCGATTGGTTGTTGACAGTTTGCTCAACGTATCGTTTCAAAAGCACAATTTCTTTCACTCAGCTGATAACTGATTATTAGCAAGATCAATTAAATGATGGAACAAAAAAGAATGATCAGATTGATGTTAATAATATAATACACTGAGACATTAACAAAACAGGAGGTCTTCCAAAAGAACTAGAAATATTTGTTGGTGCTAAAGTTATGTTGAGATCTAACGTGGACGTTGCTAAGGGACTTGTAAATGGAGCAATAGGTCACATCACTGAAATTATATGGCCATATTACAGACGTGCTCAACTATAATAAATAAAATAAATATAAGGCGCGATAACCTCCGAAGAGATCTAAGGCCGAGCTTCTCTTCCAATTTGCGTCGTGCTCCTCTTAATTTTCCCTACAAATTGGCCGGACGGGACCTACATGTTTTATGCCGACTCCGAACGGCATCTGCAAGGCAGATGAGTTTTCACTGAGAGCTTTTCATGGCAGAAATACACCCGGAGCGCTTGCCAAACACTGCCGAGGGGCGACCCCGCTTAGAAAAATTTTCTTCTAATTGAAAAACCTTATTTCTAAAATTTTGATGTTGCTTTGCCCGGGGTGCGAACCCAGGGCATACGGTGTGGTAGGCGGAGCACGCTACCATCACACCACGGTGGCCACTATACCATAACGATATACCGTCGGTTCGCGTAGACTTTGGTAACGATGGCGTTCACATCATACAGCCTAAATCAGTTCAATTTCCTTCTAAATTTAATCACGGCACAGCTGAAAGAAGAATGCTCCCAATTGTCTTGTCGTGGGCTTCAACTGTGCACAAAATGCAGGGAACTACTGTAGATTATGCTGTTATTTATCTAGGCTGCAAATTATTTGCTGCCGGTGAAGCTTATGTGGCTTTAAGCCGAGTTAGGTCTTTGGCAGGTTTTCGAATCGAAGAACTTGACTGTTCAAAGTTGACTTCGAAGAAACCTTGTAATTTTGATGCATTAAAAGAAATGGATAGCATGAGAAACGTTACAAATAACTAAGTAAAGATTACATAACTAATTTAAACAATATTTTACCCTACCAAAAATTAAAAAAAAATTGATATTTAAATTAAATTTAAGAAAAAAGCTTTTCTAAAACTAAGCTTTCATTATTGGTTAATAAAATTAACCAAAAAAAATAAAAAATAAAATTAAAGAAAAAAAAACTTTTTTAAAAATAAGCTTTTGTTATTGGTTAATAAAATTAACTAAAAAGTAAAAAAATTAAATTTGATGGTATAATTAAGAACATTTAAGACCTCCTTTTCTTGCTATCACAATGTAACACGCTTTTATTAGAACAATTAGGACTGTGATATAAACTGTAAGATTTAATAATTTAGGTGTAAAGTTTTAATGTTAAAAATATATAATTATGTACAATGTGGAATTTTTTTGTCGCAGACGACGAAACCTAATTATCGTTAAAGGTTGCAATGAACTTATAAAGTGTTATATTTCTTTACAGTCAATTTATTTTTTACCTTTTAGTTAATTTTATTAACCAATAATAAAAGCTTATTTTTAAAAAACTTTTTTATACTCAGTTGAGCAGAGCTCACAGAGTATATTAAGTTTGATTGGATAACGGTTGGTTGTACATATATAAAGGAATCGAGATAGATATAGACTTCCATATATCAAAATAATCAGGATCGAAAAAAAATTTGATTGAGCCATGTCCGTCCGTCCGTCCGTCCACACGATAACTTGAGTACGTTTTGAGATATCTTGATGAAATTTGGTATGTAAGTTCCTGAGCACTCATCTCAGATCGCTATTTAAAATGAACGATATCGGACTATAACCACGCCCACTTGTTCGATATCGAAAATTTCGAAAAACCGAAAAAGTGCGATAATTCATTACCAAAGACAGATATAGCGACGAAACTTGGTAGATGAGTTGAATTTATGACGCAGAATAGAAAATTAGTAAAATTTTGGACAATGGGCGTGGCACCGCCCACTTTTAAAAGAAGGTAATTTAAAATTTTTGCAACCTGTAATTTGTCAGTCGTTGAAGATATCATGATGAAATTTGGCTAATAAAAATTTGCAAAATCGGAGAAGGACCACGCCCACTTTAAAAAAAATTTTTTTTTTAAGTAAAATTTTAACAAAAAATTTAATATCTTTACAGTATATAAGTAAATTATGTCAACATTCAACTCCAGTAATGATATGGTGCAACAAAATACAAAAATAAAAGAAAATTTCAAAATGGGCGTGGCTCCGCCCTTTTTCATTTAATTCGTCTAGAATACTTTTAAGGCCATAAGTCGAACAAAAATTTACCAATCCTTGTGAAATTTGTAGGTGCATAGATTCTACGACGATAACTGTTTTCTGTGAAAACAGGCGAAATCGGTTGATGCCACGCCCAGTTTTTATACACAGTCGTTCGTATGTCCTTCCGCATGGCCGTTAACACGATAACTTGAGCAAAAATCGACATATCTTTAATGAACTCAGTTCACGTACTTACTTGAACTCACTTTATCTTGGTATGAAAAATGAACGAAATCCGACAATGACCGCACCCACTTTTTCGATATCGAAAATTACGAAAAATGAAAAAAATGCCATAATTCCATACCAAATACGAAAAAATGGATGAAACATAGTGAGGTAATTGGATTGGTTTATTGACGCGAAATATAACTTTAGAAAAAACTTTATAAAATGGTTGTGACACCTACCATATTAAGTAGAAGAAAATGAAAAAGTTCTGCAGGGCGAAATAAAAAACCCTTAAAATCTTGGCACCCGTATAGTACAAACACATTCTAGAGTCACCCCTGGTCCACCTTTATGGCGATATTTCGAAACGGCGTCCACCTATAGAACTAAGGCCCACTCCCTTTTAAAATACTCATTAACACCTTTCGTTTGATGCCCATATTGTACAAACAAATTCTAGGGTTACCCCTGGTCCACCTTTATGGCGATATCTCCAAACGGCGTCCACCTATGGAAATAAGGATTACTCCCTTTTAAAATACTCATTAACACCTTTCTTTTGATACCCATATTGTACAAACAAATTCTAGAGTCACACCTGGTCCACCTTTATGGCGATATCTCGAAACGGCGTCCACCTATGGAACTAAGGATTACTCGCTTTTAAAATACTCATTAACACCTTTCATTTGATACCCATATCGTACAAACGCATTCTAGAGTCGTCCCTGGTCCACCTTTATGGCGATATCTCGAAAAGGCGACCACCTATAAAACAACCACCACTCCCTTTTAAAACCCTCATAAATACCTTTAATTTGATACCCGTATCGTACAAACACATTCTAGAGTCACCCCTGGTCCACCTTTATGGCGATATTTCGAAACGGCGTCCACCTATAGAACTAAGGCCCACTCCCTTTTAAAATACTCATTAACGCCATTCGTTTGATGCCCATATCGTACAAACAAATTCTAGGGTCACCCCTGGTCCACCTTTGTGGCGATATCTCGAAACGGCGTCCACCTATGGAACTAAGGAGCACTCCCTTTTAAAATATTCATTAACACCTTTCTTTTGATACCCATATTGTACAAACAAATTCTAGGGTCACCCCTGGTCCACCTTTATGGTGATATCTCTAAACTGCGTCCACCTATGGAACTAAGGATTACTCCCTTTTAAAATACTCATTAACACCTTTCATTTGATACCCATATCGTACAAACGCATTCTAGAGTCACCCCTGGTCCACCTTTATGGCGATATCTCGAAAAGGCGACCACCTATACAACTACCACCACTCCCTTTTAAAACCCTCATTAATACCTTTAATTTGATACCCATATAGTACAAACAAATTCTAGGGTCACACCTGGTCCACCTTTATGGCGATATCTCGAAACGGCGTCCACCTGTGGAACTAAGCATCACTCCCTTTTAAAATACTCATTAACACCTTTCTTTTGATACCCATATTGTACAAACAAATTCTAGGGTCACCCCTAGTCCACCTTTATGGCGATATCTCGAAACGGCGTCCACCTATGGAACTAAGGATTATTCTCTTTTAAAATACTCATTAACACCTTTCATTTGGTACCCATATCGTACAAACGATTTCTAGAGTCACCCCTGGTCCACCTTTATGGCGATATCTCGAAAAGGCGACCACCTATACAACTACCACCACTCCCTTTTAAAACCCTCATTAATACCTTTAATTTGGTACCCATATAGTACAAACAAATTCTAGGGTCACACCTGGTCCACCTTTATGGCGATATCTCGAAACGGCGTTCACCTGTGGAACCAAGCATCACTCCCTTATAAAATACTCATTAACATCTTTCGTTTGATACCCATATTGTACAAACGCATTCTAGGGTCACACCTGGTCCACCTTTATGGCGATATCTCGAAACGGTGTCCACCCGTGGAACTAAGCATCACTCCCTTTTAAAATACTCATTAGCACCTTTCTTTTGATACCCATATTATACAAACAAATTCTAGGGTCACCTCTGGTCCACCTTTATGGCGATATCTCGAAACGGCGTCCAGCTATGGAACTAAGGATTACTCCCTTTTAAAATACTCATTCACACCTTTCTTTTGATACCCATATTGTACAAACAAATTCTAGGGTCACCCCTGGTCCACCTTTATGGCGATAACTCGAAACGGCGTCCACCTATGGAACTAAGGATTACTCCGTTTTAAAATACTCATTAACACCTTTCATTTGATACCCATATCGTACAAACGCATTCTAGAGTCAACCCTGGTCCACCTTTATGGCGATATCCCTAAATGGCGTCCACCTTTAAAACTATGGCCCACTCCCTCATAAAATACTCTTTAATGCCTTTCAGTTGATACACATGTCATACACACACATTCCAGGGTTTCCCTCGGTTCATTTTCCTACATGGTTATTTTCCCTTATGTTGTCACCATAGCTCTCAACTGAGTATGTAATGTTCGGTTACACCCGAACTTAACCTTCCTTACTTGTTTTCTTTAATTTTATTCCAAGTGGAATTATAACAAGAAACATTTTTGAAAATGCGAGTGGCACCGTCCCTTATATGACTAAGCAATTTTCTATGTTTTGGGAGCAATAACTCGAAGAAAATTTAACAGATCGTTATAAGATTAGGTATACATATGTTAGGGACTTTTAAAAGTATCGTAGACTCATATAATAAGCTACACCTTTGCGAAAAACGGCTTAATATCAATGGTATTTTACTTTCTAAATGGAATTATAGCAAAAAAGTTATAAAATATTAAAATTTTTGAAAATGGGAGTGACACTGCCCCTTTTATGACTAAGCAATCTTCTATGTTTCGGGAGGCATAATTCCAAGAAAAATTAGCATATCGTAAAAAAATTGGGAATACGTACTTTCCTTCATGCAGGAAATATTTCAAGTAAAAATGGACGAGCCCGGTTTAATATAAAAGTAGTTTGAAAGAGTCGTATACTAGAATAATAAGCTACTTATATCTTAGAGAAAAATAGTTTTATTATCTGTATGTAATTAGCGAGACATGCTCATATTGCTTTATGTAATTATTTCTGCTATTGATATTAGAGAAAAATTTCAAAGTTTACAAACGGCGATGGTTACTAGGACATGTTTCTGAATTTCACTTCTTCATCAGCTAGCTTCTCGGGAGCTGAGTATTGAACGCGAAATCTCCCCAACATTCATACCAGTGTAAAGGCAGATACCCTTATGCACTCAGCCATATGAATGCCCCGCTGCTATTAGTCTATAAGTGTTGCCTTTTTTCCCGGCATAAAGGTCCGACGCTTGTTTGTGGAGTTCATTGAGGACCTGCTTGAGTTTTTTGGCTTCATACGGCTGAGATCTCAGGTGACGTATTTCTCATAATGCTTACGGAGATGACTCCTGGGCGGTGTTGGCTGATCAATCAGATGCCTGTTGGGATCCCCAGGCTTCTGGGTATTCAACTGGAACTGTTTGGTTAGCATCTTATTTCTCTCCCTAATGGGAAGAGAGCCCGTAGCGATTCTGAGAGCAGTATTTTGGCAGGTTTGTAGCTTCTTCCAGTGAGTAGTTTTTAGGCTTGGCGACAATATAGGGGACGCATAGCATGCAATCGTCTGGCCAATTGCTTTGTAAGTAGTAATTAACGTTCCTTTATCTTTTCCCCAAGTACTGCCAGCAAGGGATTTGAGGATTTAATTACGGCTCTGGATTTTCGGTAGAGTTGCGGCTGCATCACCAAAATGTAGATCTTGATCAAACGTCAGACCCAAGAGTTTGGGGTGTAAGATAGTCGGCAGCGTAGTGCCATCAACGTGGATGTTCAAAATGGTGTACAAATTGTCATCCTACCAGCAGCTCCTTGCAGCGGGACTGCTCCATATTCTCTTGCTCCGGGAAGGTATCGAACCCAATCAGGGTCCGTCTCCTTACCCCGGTCTTGAGAAATGGTTTTGCTGCATCTGCCGGAAAATAATCTTTTTAGGACGGTCATACTCTTGTCAGTGTGTCTCGTGTAAGGGATGGTTGCATCGGACAGGTTATTCTGGCTTGACCCCAAAACCCGACGTCCACGTAACTTTTAAAAATCTTTTGTGGATCCTTGTTGTACACGCCCTAGGGCGTCCCGTAGTCTACGCCTTAGCGCGCCCCACTACCTTCCAGCAGCCCCGCTGCTCAGCAAGCCACAACAAGTACCCGCTGCTGGCCCCACGGCGCCACCAACTCATACGGCTGCTACCACTCATAGCTACTATATCCGTAGTAGAGTCGGTAGCAATGCTGAGCATCAGCCCCGTCCTCTTCTCCCCTCTTTTCCGGAAGCAATCGTGTAGGTCATGAAAACAGACTCTTAGTCCCTACCTCCTTTTGCACCGTTTGCCCGCACAGAATATATATGTTTGCGACATCCCCCCAATGCAGCTCCTGCCTTGGACAGTGCCACTTTCCTAGATTATCTGATCTCCGCGACGGCAACCCCCCGACGGGTTTCATTACGCAATGTTGCCAGGTCGCAAACCCAAATACACCGGGTACCCCAAAGCTTACCCAAGGACGTCCAGTCCCAGGGCCACAACAGCAGCAGCGTAGTCACACATCACTTCCTCCAAGAGTGACGACGTTTCCTCCGTTGCACTTCAGAATTCTGCAGTTAAACTGTAATGGATTAACTGGGAAGATCACGGAGATAGTCGATTTCATGAAGCGGCACAACATCCGAATTGCTGCGGTTCAAGAGACTAAACTCACAGCAAGATCTGCTCTGCAGACCTGTTCTGGGTATAATGTCCACGGAAAAGATCGCGATAGCGGAAATGGAGGTGGCCTCCGGTTTATCTTATACCACTCAGTGCAATATCATATATTTGATCCCGTCATCGGCCGTAGGGAAAGTGTCTTAGAACATCAGGGCTTAATTGTCCGGTCAGGCGATGCATACCTAGAAATTATAAACATCTATATATAAACTGCGTTAACTGGCAACCGATGGTAACATTGGCATCCGACCACCTGAATATACTTATTTCGCTCGAGCGTACCGCCGATTTCATCGTCACAGAAAAACGCACTTTCATAAAGTTTAAAAAAGGAAAGTAGGAAGAATACAAATCCTTTACAGACAACCGCCGCGTTTATCGGCGGCGTATATCTCTAATAGGAAGAAAGATTTCTGGTAAAAAAGGCCTAGGTCAAATTTCAATATTTTAGGTGTATTATTTACTAAATAATCAGTTTTTTGTGTTTTCCATTTCAAACAGCGATGGGATATGAGTGCCAAGGAAACCATATAAAAAATTTCAATAAGTTATCGCAATATTTACTTTACAGGGGGACGGACGGACATGACTTAATCAATTCCTTTTTTCATTCTGAGCATTTTGATATATGGAAGTCTATATTTATCTCGAGACGTTCATGCCGTTATCTTACCAAAGTTCATAATATTGAAATATATCGAAAGCTTCTAGTTTTCGGTATGTTTCCCTACACTGCAGATATGTAAATAAATATGTAAAAAGAACAGCAGCATAAATTAAATTAGACTCCCTTACTTTTTTGGAAATAGTTTGTGTTTAAAATATGCCTCAGAACGATTGGAAAAGTAATTTGTCTGAAATGAACTGTACAATTGAAACTCACGCTGAGTATATAATGTTCGGTTGCACCCGAACCTAGACACCCTTACTTGTTTTTATTTAGGTATGTAAGTACATGTTGACAATGTTGCTGAAGTCACGTATAGATACATTTACATAAATATATACATGCAAGGAAATATACAAACATAAAAACGTATGTACGTATATACGTACATTAGACCGCATGAAAATAACGATTATATGAAGTTATTTTTAGTCAGCTGCGCATGTATGGCATAGAACAAATGCAGGTAGAGTTAATTTACAAAAAATGTTCCAGAGGGATTTCATTACCTTAGAACCATCGGTTGAACACGTGTATCGCCTTTTCTGCCATTTGAGCACCTTGCGCCAGCCCTTAACCTCTATGGTGGCTCTAAGAGATCCATCAAATCGCAGGTGGAGAACTAGGCCTGGCCTGCTCGTAGTGTCTCTGTGTCAAATTACATCCAAATCTGTTCAGCCGTTCTGGCTGTTCCCAGGAGGCATATGACCTCCTCGTTTTTAATAAAAAAAGCCAAGCTATCAGCTTTCCAAATTTCATTTAAATCCATTTGGCCCGTCTGCCATGATTGAGTCACAAAAACAAACGTCTAGGCATCCAGGCATCCAAACTTAAATATTACAATATTCAGAAGATGATAACACGACCAAAATTTAAGATGTCTAATAGAAATTCGATATGGGGTTCTTGGTACTCACCTCCCATTATCGTCATTCGTCATGTTGTTGTTGTTGTTTTAGCAGTGCTTCGCCCCACCTAATAGGCGCGACCGATCACAAATTGTCATCAATATCCTCTAATGGGAGTCCAAGGAAACTTGCTGTTTCAACAGGGGTGGACCATAATGAAAGGGGTGTTAGAGGCGTTGGTTCAATTAAACTTAAATTTTATTATTTTTATTTATATTTATATTTTTAATTATTAAAGAGATGGTTGGTCCCATGTGGGGACACATTGCAAGCGGGACATACATTTTGTATGTTGGGGTTAATTCTGGATAGGTAAGAGTTTAGCCTGTTACAGTATCCAGAACGAAGTTGAGCTAGAGTGTCCCGCGTTTCCCTAGGGAGTATGCTTTCCTCTTCCGCAAGTTTTGGGTACTGTTTTTTGAGTACTGGATTCACCGTGCAATTCCTGGCATAAAGGTCCGACGCCTGTTTGTGGAGTTCAATCAGGACCTCTTGTGTTTTTTTGCTTCATACGGCTGAATTCTCAGCTGCCGTTTTTCCTCATAATGCCTACGGAGATGACTCCTTAAGCCCCTAGGCGGTGTTGGCTCAATCATCATCATTACTATTAATTCAATTGGTACTTAACCGCCTAAGTGATTTTGACCGTTAGTAACTCCAATTGGGGGCAGCAAGGGAGTTTCGTGCTTCCTAAATGGCCTTCTCTCAATGGGGCTCCTCTGCTTCCGGATTCGGTTGCCGATGGAAATATTTTCTAGGCCACGGCATCTTCATCCATAACTTAGCCTAGCCAGTGTGCAATATGTTTATATCTGCTTAAAGGTCATACAGCTCATCTGCGGATAGCGTCTACGACTCCGAGTCATACATCATAGAGTGCTTTACTTTTCAGTTGCCTAGCTAGGGCAAATTAGCGTCGCTATTTAAAAAGAGCGGACGAGGAACACAAGGCAATACATGCTTCGCTCAATGCTATTTTCTTAGATGTTCAAATTCTAGCAATGGAAACTCCCCTCACGAATGTTTTATTCACACTGTGATGTCAAACTAGGCAGCCTATAATACCAGAGATAGTCACACCAGGATTGCGATGAAGCTTTATACCATCCAGGTGGACTTATTCGTCCCTGACCCACAGTATGACCACCTCCTCCTCGACGTACTTGACTGCTGGATCGGAAGGGAGGAGGAAGGAAGTTCTTATCACCCATCACTCAGCGATATTTTTCACTCTTTCGAAGTTCAAGGTATAACTATCTGATGTCGACCTTGAAATCGAAAATATTATCATACCTTCTATCACCTGTTGGTTAATTGATTATCACTCCAACACCAGAGCATTACTCCCGAATGAAAATCGCATAATCCTCAACAACTACAATGCCTACCATAACTTCTGGCATTCCAATTTCCTTGACAATTATAGAGAACAGCACCATGAAAAACAAGTAAATAACACGACGTTCAGCGCGGCAAATGGATATGCCCTCACCATAGTCGCAGAAAATAGCCAAAGTCGTCATCTTCATCGCGACCGCAGGGCTAATAAGTTGCTTTGTCTGGTGATCTATGCGGTCTCTTTTATCTCATCACCAACCCATACATTTCTCTGTATATCGACCTGCCTTTTTCATAACCGCGAGCGCCGAACCTTCATTAGCTTTAAAAAAAAGCTAACTAGAAGAGCTTTAAAGCATATACGAAGCACAAACTTGCCTATCTTTCCATACCCATTGATCCTTCATGTGAGTTCCGCAGGAACCAGCCGAAGCTACAACCTTAGCGAAACAATGTGAACATGTGCGACGAATTAATATTATGGTCCCGGAAAAAGGGATGAGATAAGCTTCTTAAAAACTGCAACCTCTCTGCTGGTTATTGGAAACTCTGATCAACCAAGAAGGCCTTGTGAAACACCACTTTACATAACGATAAAATACCAATCGCTTTTGGCGATAAAGCTTTCTCCGAACCGAAAAACGCCCGATTGTTTTTTGCTGGCAATTTTTATACTCAGTTGAGCAGAGCTCACAGAGTATATTAAGTTTGATTGGATAACGGTTGGTTGTACATATATAAAGGAATCGAGATAGATATAGACTTCCATATATCAAAATAATCAGGATCGAAAAAAAATTTGATTGAGCCATGTCCGTCCGTCCGTCCGTCCGTCCGTCCGTCCGTTAACACGATAACTTGAGTAAATTTTAAGGTATCTTGATGAAATTTGGTATGTAGGTTCCTGAGCACTCATCTCAGATCGCTATTTAAAATGAACGATATCGGACTATAACCACGCCCACTTTTTCGATATCGAAAATTTCGAAAAACCGAAAAAGTGCGATAATTCATTACAAAAGACCGATAAAGCGACGAAACTTGGTAGATGAGTTGAACTTATGACGCAGAATAGAAAATTAATAAAATTTTGGACAATGGGCGTGGCACCGCCCACTTTTAAAAGAAGGTAATTTAAAACTTTTGCAAGATGAAATTTGGCAGTCGTTGAAGATATCATGATGAAATTTGTCAGGAACGTTACTACTATTACTATATGTACGCTTAATAAAAATTAGCAAAATCGGGGAAGGACCACGCCCACTTTTAAAAAAAATTTTTTTTTAAAGTAAAATTTTTACAAAAAATTTAATATCTTTACAGTATATAAGCAAATTATGTCAACATTCAACTCCAGTAATGATATGGTGCAACAAAATACAAAAATAAAAGAAAATTTCAAAATGGGAGTGGCTCCGCCCTTTTTCATTTAATTTGTCTAGGATACTTTTAACGCCATAAGTCGAACAAAAATTAACCAATCCTTGTGAAATTTGGTAGAGGCTTGGCTCCTAGGACGGTAACTGTTTTCTGTGAAAAAGGGCGAAATCGGTTGAAGCCACGCCCAGTACAAACATTCTAGAGTCACCCCTGGCCCACCCTAATAGCGATATCTCGAAAAGGCGTCCACCTATAGACCTAATGCCCACTCCCTATTAAAATGCTCAGTAACACCTTTCGTTTGATACCCATATCGTACAAACATTCTAGAGTCACCCCTGGCCCACCCTAATGGCGGTATCTCGAAAAGGCGTCCACCTATAGACCTAATGTCCACTCCCTCTTAAAATGCTCAGTAACACCTTTCGTTTGATACCCATATCGTACAAACATTCTAGAGTCACCCCTGGCCCACCCTAATGGCGATATCTCCAAAAGGCGTCCACCTATAGACCTAATGCCCACTCCCTCTTAAAATGCTCAGTAACACCTTTCGTTTGATACCCATATCGTACAAACATTCTAGAGTCACCCCTGGCCCACCCTAATGGCGATTTCTCGGAAAGGCGTCCACCTATAGACCTAATGCCCACTCCCTCTTAAAATGCTCAGTAACACCTTTCGTTTGATACCCATATCGTACAAACACATTCTAGAGTCACCCCTGCCCACCCTAATGACGATATCTCGAAAAGGCGTCCACCTATAGACCTAATGCCCACTCCCTCTTAAAATGCTCAGTAACACCTTTCGTTTGATACCCATATCGTACAAACATTCTAGAGTCACCCCTGGCCCACCCTAATAGCGATATCTCGAAAAGGCGTCCACCTATAGACCTAATGCCCACTCCCTATTAAAATGCTCAGTAACACCTTTCGTTTGATACCCATATCGTACAAACACATTCTAGAGTCACCCCTGCCCACCCTAATGACGATATCTCGAAAAGGCGTCCACCTATAGACATCATGCCCACTCCCTCTTAAAATGCTTAGTAACACCTTTCATTTGATTCCCATATCGTACAAACACATTCTAGAGACACCCCTGGTCCACCTTTATGGCGATATCTCGAAACGGCGTCGACCTATGGAACTAAGGATCACTCCTTTTCAAAATACTCATTAACAGCTTTCATTTGATACCCATATCGTACAAACATATTCTAGAGTCACCCCTGGTCCACCTTTATGGCGATATCTCGAAAAGTCGTCCACCGATAGACCTAAGGCCCACTCCCTCTTAAAATGCTCAGTAACACCTTTCATTTGATACCCATATCGTACAAACAAATTCTAGAGTCAGCCCTGGTCCACCTTTATGGCGATATCCCTAAATGGCGTCCATCAATAGAACTATGGCCTACTCTCTCTTAAAATACTCTTTAATACCTTCCACTTGATACACATGTCATACAACCACATTCCAGGGTTACCCTAGGTGCATTTTCCTACATGGTGATTTCCCTTATTTTGTCTCCATAGCTCTCAACTGAGTATGTAATGTTCGGTTACACCCGAACTTAGCCTTCCTCACTTGTTGATATAAACTTCGGTTTACAAGACCAAATGGCGACTATACTGAAGCACTAACCTAAACCGCGCCTATTACAGTCACAACCACAGAGGTGCACGAAGGTATCCTAAAGGCTAAGCTATGAATATCAGTAAGCCAATAAAGAAATGTCATGCTGATGTGAAAACAACTTGGCGATTTGGGGGAGAGATTTACAACACATGTCCTCAACGGGTCACAACCCCTCTTTAGCATTCCTGAATTGAAACTGGCAACTGTGGTAACGCTACTTAAAAGCCTGGGAAATCAGCTAACCAGTGAGAGACGTATCGACCGACAATGCCCCTTTCCCCAGTGGCAAAGAAACCTCTACTCCTATAACTGTTTACTACAGCGCTTAATGTCATAACACTCAAGATTAACGTAGGACTACATAGATTCCTACATTAATCTGGAGCGTTATGACATTCAGCCGTAGATCTTTTTGTGCTGGATCCTGGTAGTGCGAATTACCGTATTTCGTTTCCTATACTTGCGTGGCATATTGTTGGTCAATGGCGAACCGTTAGGACATCAGTTGTATTATTATTATTTTTATACGGTCTAAAGTAGGTACAAAAAGAATATACTCAATCATTTTCCATACATTTTAGGTACAAATACACACATTTGATTAGCAATTCCAATATTTTCGATTCCGTTTCCTTTACCACATTTGCTTTTGTTGGGGCGTTGCCCATTATTTGAATTTTATTTTTTTTCACATATTTGGTTATTTACGTACACGCATACATCATATTCTGATGAAAAGTGATAATGAAGTAGAGGAGCAGTAACTTATCAAATACATATTTTAAAGGTGTACTACAACAAAAAAAAACAGCCTTAGACAAATATTGTACTGAAAAGCTTGAGGTGGAATTTTGTATTTAACTATGAAGCAGCATCACTTCCAAATCCAACGATTACTGGAATCGTATTCGAGGGTTACGATAAATTAAAGATTCGTGAGTCTGGTTTTTACAGACACCAGGTTTTTACAGACACGACATCATGGAAATTCATCACACCGGCAGCCCATCATATGGGGGCGCATGGGAGCGCCTGGCTCGCTCACTTATAAACATATTTTATAAAATTACTCCGACTCGGGCACCGACTGATGAGCTGCTTCATAGTATGATGACGAAAATAGAAAATATCATTAACTCCCGACCATTAACGTATATACCAATCCATAGTGAACAAGAGGAAACCTTAACCCCCAATCATTTTTTGTTGGGTAGTTCTAATGGGATGAAATCCCTTGCCATCTTTGACGATCACCATAATGTTCTACGTCATACGTGACTTACAGCCCAACAATATGCTCAGCATTTCTGGCAGCGGTGGGTCAAGGAATACTTCCCAAGCTTAATTTGCCGCACAAAATGGCATGAGAAGAAGAAGCCGATTCGAGTAGGAGATTTGGTCGTGGTTGTTGACCCTGGAACTGTAAGAAATGTCTGGCAGAGATGTAGAGTGCTAGATACAAAGACTGCTTCGGACGGACAGGTTCGGAGTGCCACCATACAAACCTCGCAGGGAGTTTTCGAAAGACCGGCTGTCAAATTAGCAGTACTAGACGTGGCCCGGGAAAAGGAGTAAGCCCACGAATGCTTCTCGTCTTACTGGAAGGGGGTGTTACCGCCACCTACTACATTTAGCTTCTAGTAGTTATTCAACACTGAAATTATCGATTGTTATTATTCTTAAGTACATACGATCTTCGTCGATTTTCATACTCACACCGACATATACACATTTTTCGAAACTAAGCTATCACATGTGAAATTTAAGGTTAATCATTGCAATTTGAACAGTGTCCGAGTTAAGATAACTTAGTATAAATCGCAAGTAAAATTGTCTGTCTTTCTTCATTAAAAAAGTATGTATACTTATCTAAACTTTAATCATATTCTGTTAATAAGAGAAATTCCAATTTCCTCCAGGAATTTTAACTCTTTATGTCACTCCTGGTATATCCAGTCCTGATTTGAGGTCTAAATCGACGTAGATCGACAGAATATACGCAGAATAAATTTCTCCGCTTACAGTCATGCTGATGTGAAAACAACTTGGCGATTTGGGGAGAAATTTACAACACGTGTCCTCAACGTTTCACAACCTCTCTTTAGCATTCCTGAATTGAAACGGGCAACTGTGGTAACGCTACTTAAAAGCCTGGGAAATCAGCTAACCAGTGAGATACGTAACGACCAACAATGCCCATTTCCCCAGTGGCAAAGAAACCTCTACTCCTATAACTGTTTACTACAGCGCTGAATGTCATAACACTCCAGATTAACCTAGGACTCAATAGTTTCCTTGTTCAGCAAACAGCGCTATTGCTTGGTATTCCTTTTTCTCTTTTCCTCTACTATTCCCTGTACCGTTCTATATATTTCATATTTCTTCTTTTACTTCTCTTCATTTTTTCTTGATTTCCATTTTCGATCTAACTCTGTCTTTGTCTTCTTTCGCATTATCCCATTCCTCATACTTTTTCCTCCTTATTTTGGCTTATCGTTCTATTCCCCTTTTGTTTTGCTTCCCCATCCAATACGCTACCCTTTACAATTTGTCAAGGAAGTCGCCTAACGGGAGTTAACTAAAACACATCGAATGGAGAGTTTGACCTCTAACAGTATCCAGATAAAAGTTGAGTCAGACTGAAATGTGATTCCCCAGGAAATGTGTTTTCCTCTTCTGCAAAATTTTGCTTTTGTCTCTGATAATAAGACTCTGTGTGTAGAACACTGAAGACCCCTTTATATTTTGCTCTAAGATAACGAATCTCATAATTGTTCTTACGTAGAAGTCCCTTATTAGGCTGAAGGCAGGGTGCAACAAGCAGTTGTCCCTTTGGATGTCCCAATTTCTAACAATTGAACATTTTCGACTCACTATGAATAGACAACCCTTCAGTCCTAAGAGCAGTGTTGTGGTAGGCTTACAGCCTTCTACAGTTTGTGTCACAATGCCATCAACTTCGATTTCTGTCATCTGATCCTTCCGAGAAGTTGGCATTATTACGGAGTCGTCGGCATAAGAAACAATAAATACTGCTTCTGGTGGGGAAGGCAGTTTCAATATATAGAAATATAATAAAAGAGGGACAGCACCGTATTGCTGTCCGTTTACCATTCCTTGGACTTGGATGTTAGCTTCATTAATTGCACCGACGCTTGGTGACCACTCAAATAGTTTCGCTCCATTTTTTTAGACTGCTGAGAAGAGATGAGCTCTCTATTTGTCTTGGTGTGATGATTGCCTGTGTCTGGAAATATTCGCAACTTACCCGGACGTTAATGGCGGTTATTGGGTGGTAGTCATTTTACGGAAAACAAGCTGATCACTGTCAAACCTAAAATTTGTGTTAAAAGAGGGTTGCCACTGTATTCGCTTCTGGATAACGACATGATTCTCTTTGGTTAGCTGGTTTCTAGTGATTTTGTAACGAGACCAGCGAGCTAGCTTCCATCTTTTAGGTATGACAGAGTCAAAGTCAGTGTATAACAACAAATTGAGAGCATGCGCTAAGTAACTGGATTCATCATTACCTGAGAATTTAAACGCAGGCATGGCTATTCCGTCTGGGGCTATTGATTTGTAAGGCTTGACTTTTCCAATGGCTTCCTCCATTTTCAAATCTATTTTATGGGAGTCCCCTAAGTTTAGATATTACTCTAGACATAGTTTAATTGCCTAATGACATTGCGAAACTCACATTCCTCTTGCAGTTGCAATTGGGCGAGCGCTATTGTGAGAGGAATATAAGTAAGTGGTCGGGTGCAGGAGTAGGCATTAGCAGCCAGTCGATGCAGTTTATAAATCCTGCGCTGACTATGGATAAATTTGGCAAGCTTCCTGCCACTCATATGGGTCCTCATGTACCTTGCTCAACTTTTTTCTGCAAGTTTCTGTCTCTTGCTGTCGTATTTAAACTTGGTCGTAGTGTGCGCTTATATCGCCAAGTTTTATGAGTCTAACACCCTACTTCCTATTCACCTCCCTCCTGCCTTAACTATCCCTCTACTTCTTATATTCCATCCACTCCTCAATTTCTTCCTATATAGGATAACGTTTAAAAGTATTGGATATCCACTTGGAATACTAACGAAGATATCACTAGTTTGGGTTTATTCTTGAAAAGGCTCCGCCTACTTTTCTCCAGTCGGATTCTTGTTCATATATAAGACTCATGTACCCGAATCTGGCTTTAATTTATTTTAAACGGGGTTCCCTTCTTTCTGCTACTTATCTTTATCTATATCAGGTATATCAATTATTTGGGTTAGTTCTAGAAGGGGGCGCTGCCACGCCTACGTTTCCCAAAGCAGGTACCACTTAATCTATAACACCCATGTTTTCCTATTTGTACTAAGTATTTCTCCTATTATTTCTCTCCTTCCCTTTTATCTTCTAGTACATCTCTATTTACCTTTCCACTTTCCTTGCTATTTATTACACGCATACTTTTAAATTTTCCACAAAAGGGCGGTTCCGGACGAACTTGTTTATGCTCACTCCGAACTTCACCTCGAAAGGGATAAATTTTAGCTGAGAAAGCGGAGAAACTTGGTAGGTGAGTTGAACTTATGACGCATAATAGAAAATTAGTGAAAATTTGGACAATGGGAGTGGCACCGCCCACTTTTAAAAGAAGGTAACTTAAAAGTTTTGAAAGCTGTAATTTGGCAGTCGTTGAAGATGTCATGATGAAATTTGGCATGAACGTTACTCCTAATACCATATGTGTTCTAAATAAAAATTTGCAAAATAGGATGACGCCCACTTAAAAAAAAAAAAATTTAAGTCAAATTTTAGCAAAAAATTGTATATCTTTACAGTATATAAGTAAACTAGCTTATGTCCGTGGGTTTTACCCCACGTTTCTATAAAAATGTGCATGCTACGCGTAACTGGCCATGGGAAAAACATGAGTTGGTAAGATTGACTTCTGCTACAGCTAATGATTGTTGTTGTATGATGCAGAAGCTCTGAAGCTATAAAGGTTTGTATTGCGCTCATAAATCTCTTGATTCGCAGCTAATGATCGTCCTTGAGCTTCATTGAACCGGAAATTTGAGGCACTTAAAATTGAAAAGACAAATCTATCGGTATCAACGGAATCCTTGGTTTTAAACTTTTTTGTTTTCGAAATTCTCCGATTAAATGAATTGCTTCAATGATATTATGGGCCCTTTTTTAAGGACCAACGGATGAGGAGATGTTTCTGATGGCTCAAAAGAGCTAATAAACTCAGTCGAATATGCACAGCTTGGGACTCTTCCACGACTGTGTTAATAGAGTGATAAGTTGTCTTGGTTCTAGTGAGGTAAGGTGCCTAAAAGTCCTTTTCTCAAAGCCATTTATAGTTTGTAAAGATAGATTCAATATTTGGAAGAAACATTAGCTATTAAAGTTTCAGGTGATGTCATAATTTCTCAAAAACTTGCAGGAAATTTCAAGAAGTTGGTTAGCAAAAGCTGCTGCTGAAGTATTTCCACCAAAATGCCCTCTCATATTTCTAAAGAGCGTAAATTATTGTAAGTAAAGCCGTCTATAGACGAAAAACTGCGGCTGTTCCAGCAGGTAACAGGAAAGCACCACCTCTGGGATGATCATTACGCCTTAAAATCTTAAGGGTTCGGTCTAAAACTTGCAGCGACTGTTTATGAGTCATGGTGCACACCCTCACCGTGTCACCGTTTGCTTATGTTGCACATCGGTGTATCAGATGTTTGTAAACAGTGCTCATTTAAATGCGGAGTTGTACATCCACTACACAAAGGGTATCCGCGGTATCTGAGAACTGCCATAGTGATTTCTCTTTTTGCTCTTACATCAATTAATATCAAATTAAAGAGAAATGTTTTTTCCGGTCCCTACAGGTGTCTCCAAAAATACCAACCCTAAAGATAACATAAAAGAATACTAAAGGAATAACAGCCAAAACCTACTCCGCAATCAAACTTTACGTGTTGAAATAACCTAAGTTTTTAAGCCAGCCATAGTTCTGAAAGTCCCATTTGTCTTGTGCTTTTGTTTTTTCAATTCCACATATTACTGGCGGTGTTAGGACTTAACGTCATATAGCTCCTTACCAATTTTCATTATTCCATTTGTATGGGAGGTGCCACGCCCCTGCTTACTCACCCCTTGTTTTCTTAATGGTATTAGGGATTGATCAAATTTAACTATTTACTGGATTTCAATGTTCTGGGAATATTTCCAGACTTATGCTGTATCAAACATTCCATTTGTATGGTAGGTGCCACTCCCGTTCTTTATATTGAAGTTATGTTTAGCCTATGACTATCTTTAGAAGGTTTCTAGTGTGTGATTCAAACTTAGTTGTGACCGGCCTATCTGTTTAGGGCGCAACCCTATTTATACCTACATACAAACATTCATAATTTTAACTTTATATATGTATATATATATATATAGATAGAAGATGTGGATAGACCGAAGTTAAGAAAAAAATTTTAACGGCGGAAAATTACTAAACAACCAAAAGGAATAACAGTCAAACAAATCTGTAGTCAAACTTTAGCTGTTATAATAATCTAAGTTTGTACGGCAGCCATAGTTCTTAAAAGTCCAATTTGTAGGGAAGGTGCCACGCCCCCTTTTCCCAATTCCACATTTTACTGGAGGTGTTAGGGCTTAACCTCAAATAGCTCCTTACCAATTTTCATTATCATACCATTACTACATCCAGAGATATGCAGTATGATAAATTCCATTTATATGGGAGGTGCCACGCCCCCTTCTCTCCCACCGCACATTTTCTTAGAGGTGTTAGGGATTGACCTCATATAACTCCTTACTGAATTTCAATGTTATAGCATGAATACCTTCATAGTTATGTAGTACCAAATATTCATTTTGCATGGGAGGTGCCACGCCCATTTTATATACCGATATTATGCTTAGCCTATGACCATCCTTGGAAGGTTGTGCAAGTTTGGTTGTGATCAGTCGATCCGTTTAGAACGCAACTCGATCTATACCTACGTACATATATAATTTGAATTTTATATATATAGATATCAACATTCAACTCCAACATTTGTCTCCAAAGCTCTCAGCTGAGTAGGTAATGTTCGGTTACACCCGAACTTAGCCTTCCTTACTTGTTAATAAAAGATTTTTCCTTCCCCCGCTCTCCTACCTAATTCGTCTCCTACCTGACCTGAATCCTCCCACTCATCTAAATCATATACAGAATTACTATATCAAGTTTTTTTTTCTAGAAAGAGGCGTGGCACAGCCCAAAAAATTTGTAGTTTTCGCCAACATTTGACATTTGCTTTTGAAATTTTCATGAATTCCACGAATTTATGCATCCTACGGCCTATACAAAAGCAGGATGAGTACAAATATATGTGTGTATATGTAGCTATATAAAGTTTAAAAATGTATGCCATTTCTTTTTCAAGGCTTGGAATCCAAGCGAATCTCGTTGTCTTTTACATTTAGCACTAGGAAACCTCAAACCTTTCCCTTCTGCATTGGAATTCCGTTTCCATTTGCTCCTTAAAAAATGTTATCCTGGCATATGCGCCTGTAGGTATGCAAAAGAAATTAATTGCACTCAGTTGAACATCATTTTTGTTTCAATAAGTATTCTTTTTTTGCATTCTATTCTATTTTTAATTTTTTATGTCGTCACTATTTATCCATTTCTTTGGCGCATTTGTCCAGCTACAATTTTTTTCTTATATTCCGCTGATTTGCATGTTACGCCTGCGGCATACTTCACTTGCATGTGGGACTTTTCCTCCATATGAGAGAAGACATTTTTTTATATTACCTACTCATGTACTGATAGGTTTGAACGTAGTTGCAAGTATTTGATTTCCGTTTCATCCATTTTTTTTTTTTTTTTTTCAAGTAAATGTTTGACTGACCGGCTGTGTAGTGGCAATAATTCGATTAATTTGCTAGCCTTGCTTTTATGCTGAATTTTCTTTGAGAGGGCTTTTAGAATTTGTATGAAGGAATGTGTAATACATATCTATATATATGTGGCTTTACAAAAGCTGTACTTAAATAGAACTGAAACTATCCACTCTATTATGCAATGTTCTTTGCTTTTAACAGTAACTGAAAGTATTAAAGAGATCTCCTCATAGTACCGAGTTTCAGAGTCCCGATATCGACAAGGCGCAATACAGACAAGTGAACAAAATCAAAAGTGCAATAAGACAACATAAAGACACCACAATATCCTGCAAAAACTATTCATAAATAAATAAGCAAAAAGAGCAGACAATTTCGTTGCTCTTTTACCGCCAAACTATAATTCTAAACTTAAGTGCAGGCCTTAAAAAAATTTCATAAAAGTTAAATACAGCGCTAAATATTAATTTTAAAATGGCACCACAACCAATGCTAAACACCTATTCCAACTAGGAGAATGTTTACACTCACACTACGAACGCAGTATATGTTCGATGTTGTTTTGTTGAAAAACCAGCAGGCCTTTTGCAAGCGAACTTAGATTTGATCTCGCGGGGAAATGAATGAATGTGTAATTCTCTTTGCTGATATTCAAAGTGTTCGCAAAAACCAAAGAGATTATTAAAGTTGGAGTATTTATTCGTTTTGTTGGTTGCAACAATGTTGTGTTGAAAATTTTTAAATAATAAAATAAGGTATAAAAAACAAGTAAGGAAGGTTAAGTTCGGGTGTAACCGAACATTACATACTCAGTTGAGAGCTATGGTGACAACATAAGGGAAAATAACCATGTAGGAAAATGAACCGAGAGAAACCCTGGAATGTGTATCAAATGAAAGGCATTAAATAGTATTTTATGAGGGAGTGGGCCATAGTTCTATAGGTGGACGCCATTTAGGGATATAGCCATAAATGTGGATCAGGGTTGACTATAGAATGCGTTTGTACGATATGGGTATCAAATGAAAGGTGTTAATGAGTATTTTAAAAGGGAGTAATCCTTAGTTCCATAGGTGGACGCCGTTTTGAGATATCGCCACAAAGGTGGACCAGGGGTGACCCTAGAATTTGTTTGTACAATATGGGTATCAAACGAATGGTGTTAATGAGTATTTTAAAAGGGAGTGGGCCTTAGTTCTATAGGTGGATGCCGTTTCGAAATATCGCCATAAAGGTGGACCAGGGGTGACTCTAGAATTCGTTCGTGCAATATGGGTATCAAACGAAAGGAGTTAATGAGTATTTTAAAAGGGAGTGGGCCTTAGTTCTATAGGTGGACGCCTTTTCGAGGTATCGCAATAAAGGTGGACCAGGGGTGACTCTAGACTTTGTTTGTACGATATGGGTATCAAATGAAAGGTGTTAATGAGGGTTTTAAAAGGGAGTGGTGGTTGTTGTATAGGTGGTCGCCTTTTCGAGATATCGCCATAAAGGTGGACCAGGGGTGACTCTAGAATGCGTTTGTACGATATGGGTATCAAATGAAAGGTGTTAATGAGTATTTAAAAGGGAGTAATCCTTAGTTCCATATGTGGACGCCGTTTCAAGATATCGCCATAAAGGTGGACCAGGGATGACCCTAGAATTTGTTTGTACAATATAGTATCAAAAGAAAGGTGTTAATGAATATTTTAAAAAGGAGTAATCCTTAGTTCCATAGGTGGACGCCGTTTCGAGATATCGCCATAAAGGTGGAGCAGGGGTGAGCCTAGAATTTGTTTGTACAATATCGGTATCAAAAGAAAGGTGTTAATGACTATTTTAAAAGGTAGTAATCCTTAGTTCCATAGGTGGACGCCGTTTCGAGATATCGCCATAAAGGTGGGCCAGGGGTGACTCTAGAATTCGTTCGTGCAATATGAGTATCAAACGAAAGGAGTTAATGAGTATTTTAAAAGGGAGTGGGCCTTAGTTCTATAGGTGGACGCCTTTTCGAGGTATCGCAATAAAGGTAGACCAGGGGTGACTCTAGACTTTGTTTGTACGATATGGGTATCAAATGAAAGGTGTTAATGAGTATTTTTAAAAGGGAGTGGGCCTTCGTTCTATAGGTGTTCGCCTTTTCGAGATATCGCCATAAAGGTGGACCAGCGGTGACTTTAGAATATGTTTGTACGATATGGATATCAAATGAAAGGTGTTAATGCGTGTTTTAAAAGGGCGTGGGGCTTAGTTCTATAGGTGGACGCCTTTTCGAGATATCGCCATAAAGGTGGACCAGGGGTGACTCTAGACTTTGTTTGTACGATATGGGTATCAAATGAAAGGTGTTAATGAGCATTTTTAAAAGGGAGTGGGCCTTCGCTCTATAGGTGTTCGCTTTTCGAGATATCGCCATAAAGGTGGACCAGGGGTGACTCTAGAATGAGTTTGTCCGATATGGGTATCAAATTAAAGGTATTAATGAGAGTTTTAAAAGGGAGTGGTGTGAAGGCGTTTTCCAGATATCGACCAAAATGTGGACCAGGGTGACCCAGAACATCATCTGTTGGATACCGCTAATTTATTTATATATGTAATACCTGCCAAGATTTTAAGGGTTTTTTATTTCGCCCTGCAGAACTTTTTCATTTTCTTCTACTTAATATGGTAGGTGTCACAACCATTTTATAAAGTTTTTTCTAAAGTTATATTTCGCGTCAATAAAACAATCCAATTACCTTACCATGTTTCATCCCTTTTTTCGTATTTGGTATAGAATTATGGCATTTTTTCATTTTTCGTAATTTTCGATATCGAAAAAGTGGGCGTGGTCATAGTCGGATTTCGTTCATTTTTCATACCAAGATAAAGTGAGTTCAAGTAAGCACGTGAACTAAGTTCATTAAAGATATGTCGATTTTTGCTCAAGTTATCGTGTTAACGGCCATGCGGAAGGACAGACGGACGACTGTGTATAAAAACTGGGCGTGGCATCAACCGATTTTGCCCATTTTCACAGAAAACAGTTCACGCCATAAAATCTATGCCCCTACCAAATTTAAAAAGGATTGGTTAATTTTTGTTCGACTTATGGCGTTAAAAGTATCCTAGGCAAATTAAATGAAAAAGGGCGGAGCCACGCCCATTTTGAAATTTTCTGTTATTTTTGTATTTTGTTGCACCATATCATTACTGGAGTTGAATGTTGACATAATTTACTTATATACTGTAAAGATATTAAATTTTTTGTTAAAATTTTACTTTAAAAAAAAATTTTTTTTAAAACAGTGCGTGGTCCTTCTCCGATTTTGCAAATTTTTATTAAGCGTACATATAGTAATAGGAGTAACGTTTCTGCCAAATTTCATCATGATATCTTCAACGACTGCCAAATTACAGCTTGCAAAAGTTTTAAATTACCTTCTTTTAAAGTGGGCGGTGCCACGCCCAGTGTCCAAAATTTTACTAGTTTTCTATTCTGCGTCAAAAGTTCAACGCACCTACCAAGTTTCGTCGCTTTAGCTGTCTTTTGTAATGAATAATCGCACTTTTTCGGTTTTTCGAAATTTTCGATATCGAAAAAGTGGGCGTGGTTATAGTCCGATATCGTTCATTTTAAATAGCGATCTGAGATGAGTGCTCAGGAACCTACGTACCAAATTTCATCAAGATACCTCAAAATTTACTCAAGTTATCGTGTTAACGGACGGACGGACATGGCTCAATCAAATTTTTTTTCGATCCTGATTATTTTGATATATGGAAGTCTATATCTATCTCGATTCCTTTATATATGTACAACCAACCGTTATCCAATCAAACTTAATATACTCTGTGAGCTCTGCTGAACTGAGTATAAAAATAATGGGAAAGATGGAAAGGCAAGGAATGGAAAGGAAAGGAAAGGAAAGGAAACGAAAGGTAAGGAAAGGAAAGGTAAGAAGAAGAAAGGGAAGGAAATGAAAGACAAAGAGAGGAATGAAAAGGAAAACAGAAAAGAAAAGGAAAGGAATGGAAAGAAAAAGAAAGGAATGGAATGAAACGGAAAGGAAAGGAAAGAAAGGGAAATAATGGAATGGTATGGAATGCAAAGGAAAGGAAAGAAAAGAAAAAAAGAAAACAAAACAAAACAAAACAAAACAAAACAAAACAAAACAAAACAAAAAAAACAAAACAAAACAAAACAAAACAAAACAAAACAAAACAAAACAAAACAAAACAAAACAAAACAAAACAAAACAAAACAAAACAAAAAAAACAAAACAAAACAAAACAAAACAAAACAAAACAAAACAAAACAAAACAAAACAAAACAAAACAAAACAAAACAAAACAAAACAAAAAAAAACAAAACAAAACAAAACAACACAAAACAAAACAAAACAAAACAAAACAAAAAAAAAACAAAACAAAACGGAAAGAAAAGGAAAGGAAAGCAAAACAAAGGAAAGGAAAATTAAGGAAGAAAAATCGGATGAAAGGAAGGGAAGGGAAAGGAATGGCAAGGGTATAGTCTGGGCTAACTCTTGTTCTTATAATAGAGCATAAGTATACCGAAGGCCGGCCACCGTGGTGTGGTGGTAGCGTATTCCGCCTAAAATACCCAAGATCCTGGCTTCATGCCCTGTACAAAGCAACATCAAAATTTTATAAATAAGTTCTTTCAATTAAACCAAATTTTTTCTATGGGGGGTCGCCCCACGGAAGTGATTTGGCAAATACTCCAAGAATCTATTGTTGAGATTTTGCCTTATCAGGACTAAGTATGGTCAAGTTTACACAATTTTTAAAGAGTTATTTGGTCTTTAAATCGAGTTTTTCAGACCGGCGGTATTTCTGTCACATTTCTATGGCTGCCCCCTTCCGTCGCCACCTTGCCTCGTCTTATTTCTGAATAGCTGAAGTCTTTTCCTGTCGTAGTTTATCACTCTACAATAGTTCTAAGGCCTAGTCATATAATCACAGCACCCCCTTTCTTCTCGCAAACGCCAATGCTTTAGCATAACCCTAAAACCGCAGAAATTTTCGTACACACTCGTTTGTTACTTCAAAGATTCTAGTCACCTCGTTGAAAAAGAACTCCTCAACGGTAACTGGCCCTAATTTTGACAACAAAGAAGGCCAAGTATATCCTTACTGGTTCTTCCTAACTCAGTGTGGTCCGCCTTTGTTTTCTTCCAAACTCTCGTATTAATAAGGATACCTTTCAATGGGAGTATCTGTCCAATCAATAGCCCTTCGAATTAAGTCATAGATAAAGTACAACAACAACATTAGTCTCCTATGTTGTAATGATTTCGTATTAATTAATAAACATCGCGCTTCATAAGACGGAATAAGACCCGAGAAACGCAAGCTACGCAGAGTATAATGAAAGAATACTTTCAATCACGACTTAGCTACCTAGAGTAAATGCGTCGACTCTTGTTTTCATTACAGCGAGTACTTAGTCTTGTCTTCGTTGACTGCAAGACCCTCTTTAATGCTTTTTTATCGATGCCACATTAGGCAGAACTTACGGACTCTCATGAGCATACCCAGGTTCAAATCGTAAGGCATATGCCCGATAATAGTTTTCGTAAGGCTTGGTGCAGCCACATTCGTGTGGTGGTAGACGACACCTAAGATCATATTTTCCAGTCGCGAGCAGAGCAGCATTAAAACTATAGAACACTTTTTTTATAAATTAGAAAACAATTTTTAAAAGCGTTTTCGCCCCTCGGCAGTGGTTTCTGCCATGTAAAGCTTTTAAGCGAAAATTCACCTTTCGTGCGGCTTCTGTTCGGAGTCGAGATGAAACATATAGGTTCCGTTGTTCTTGTTGTAGCAGTATTTCGCCCCATGCAAAAGGTGTGGCCACTCACAAATTGTCATCAATATCCTCTAACGGGAGTAGGGAAACTTGCTGTTGCAACAGGGTTGGACCACAGATAAAAGGATGTTAGAGGCGTTGGTTCCAGTTTGAAAATGAAAAGATGATTTGTTACAAGCGGAATATACATTGGGTATGACGGGCTTCCCAGTATTTGTCTTTAACAACAGGGTTCACCGGGCTATCTCTAGCATAATAGTCTGACGACTTTCTATGGATGTCTCTGAAGGCGTTTTTGTGCTCCTTGTCTTCAGACGGTTGAATACTGAAGTCCCGAATTTCTTCATAATGCTTACGGAGATGACTCCTTAAGTTCCTGGGAAGCGTGGCCTCTTCAGCCATATTTTCTATATAGATTCGTGCGTTCCACGGCAACCACGTCTGAAGGCTAGCACGACCCAAAAATTTGAGGAGAGTGTTTGGCCATACAGCTGCAAAAACTGGCATGGGATCGCTGCGTCGACCTAACCTCTGCAGATCCCCTAAGTCAGCCAATCTCTAGAGCTGTGGGGTTGAATTGAAAAAATACTTATATACGTATACACTCCACCATTTTGATTCCGTAGCTGTATTTTTTGTTTTGCATATAGCTTTTGAAAAGCTTCCTTGCATCGACATTACTCTGCTTTTGAATTGCTCCCTGCGCTGCATTATCCTTTTCATTCTTATGAAGTTTGATACCCCATGTGTGCATTGTTTTTATTTTTGCTTGTAGTTATTGTTTTTTTTGTAATAGCTGCGTCGATATGTGTACTCCTACATATGTATGTATTTACAAATAAACGGAGGTATGTACATACATATATACTAAGCTCCCCCACAGATTTGACTTTCAGTGAAAGATAACTCATACATACAAACATATTTAGATACATGCATGTGTAGATGTAGGCGTATATGCATTCGCGTCAATTATTGGCTGTGCTTTGCAGCGCACTAGCACCGTTATTTTGATGTTTGGGCATTTTTCAGTATAACGGTCCTTGGCCGCATGCATTTTTTATGTTTTTCTCCTTTCCCCTCCCATTCCATATTCATGTGTACACGCCATTCGTAAAAGCGAAAAATTCTCACAACTACCAATTCTTCTCGATTCAAATTTTATCTTGCTTTTCTTTCACAGCCTCCTTCTTCGTTGGTGTAGGAGACATTGTCGTCCTGAAGTTTAGTAATGCTGCTGACCAGCGTGTGGTGGTCATCATTCATCAAAGTGAAATGTTGATTTAGTGCCTTGTCGTTTGTTGTATGGCAGATATACATATGTAGGTGTTGTTGTTGTTAATTTTTTGCCATATTTTGTATTGGTTACGCTGCCACCAATGTCCATTTACACACACACACATATTTATTTTTAGGTGTTTGCATAATACAACGCTCTTAGCCTGAATTGTTGTTGCGTTGTTGTTTGCCTTGCTTTCGCATATTCATGCAGCTGATGCAAATTTCTTATATACAAATTTTCAAACAAACAGTTCTATAACTCCATGCAACCCATTTCTCCTTTAGTGGTCTATGTACGCTCATTTGGTTCATATTCGAAGATTGCACTGGTTTGATTTATGGCAGTTTTATACCCACAGTGCTATTGGCTAAGTTAGTATTGGCTTGTTGTTGTGCTTTGTGCTATCTATATAAACAAGGTAATTATTTATGTAATTCAAAACTACTAGCGGACGCGGGAACTTAAAACTGCCAAACTTTGGCTTTCGACTATTCCCACTCGCACTCTCACTCCCACACCCACTCCCACTTTCACACCTGAAAACAATCAGAAATTGCGCGTGAAAAAACGCCTATCCTCGCTTAGATAATGCTTAGGAGACCCATCTAACGGCAGTGGTTAAATAACTACAGATACAGCACAGGGTGTACCGAAAAGCGGAGGCACAACCCTCGGCTGGCCCTAGGGTATAACATATAGCTGAATCAGTAGCGATGAATTGTGGACACACATAGAATACATAGAATTAGTGTAGAGGGTGAAACAAAGACACATATTTCAGTTACATCTGTATAATGCGTATTGAAATTTAGTAGGACAAATTTTATGCGCAGCAATTTCAGAGGTGTATTTAAAGTTTGTCGCTTACCCTGCAAAATTTGTTGGATTACGTGTTCCATTTTCTTCATGTTGGAGTACTCTAACAATACTCCTTTGCAATGCGTTTGGGGACCACCATCAGCCGATTTGCTCGTTTTTTAACGACCGTGATCACGACATGATGACGATCGAACAGAGTTGCCAAAAGTAAAATATTGCATACAAATAACTGATAATAAAATTTTACTATGGCAACTCTGATAAAATGCAACCGCGCACTGGTTTTATGTATACAGACTATAGTATAGAGAAATATTAGTTTCTTTATTCACGCAAATGCTAAATAACATAAGAATATTCGTAGTAAAAGATATGAAAGTTGTATTGCCCCTTTTCATTTACTTTCATTTTAAATTAAATTCACTCCGATAATTCTTTCCGACACAATTTCTCTTTAGTACTTTGGCATATGATCCTCTGTGGGTGCTCCATGGAATACAACAGTGAAAGTACTTTGGAAAGTACTCTCACGTATGTACTCTATGGAATACTCACAAACAAAGCGAGAGTGGGATCACCTACTCTTCTCCTAGGACATCGCAATGTTAATTGGAGCACATTTTTTGTATGAATACAGATTAGTTTTGGAACACTCCTATACTCCCAAAGGAGTATTCCTTACATTATTTATGGAGTAATCGCGTTTTTTGAAGGGTAGCAGTCCATATAAAGTGTAAGCGTAAACGTATATAGAAGTAAAAAAAAAAACACAGCTATTATGGCGCAAAGTAACCTCGTAATGGGAACTGGAAATGATTTGCACTCATAGCATCTGCAGGTTCTACCCTCTTGACCCTTGCACAGTCTACCAGGCGTAGGTCAATGCCATAGGCAGAACAGACATACTGCTTCAGTACCGTCTCAAACATAAAATGTACCGACATTTGTCGACGGCCAACCTACATTAAAAGCATTAGAAAATACCGTGATAAAGTAGGATATCGTGCAGAGGTGTCGAGACTCTCTGGCATCCATAAGTATTCTCAATTTCTCCCATTGTGTTTTTTGCTCTCCAGGCACAGCGATATTGAAGAAAATGAACTGTATAGATGCGATGTTCAAGAATGGCTCTGTTATCTTTTGAGGAAAATCGAGGGATATAAGAATAGGACAACGGTCTTGGTGTGGGCAAACCGGAATGATTGCGAGGTCTCACGGTACTTATGGTACTTATGATAAGCAAGCTCCCTCTACAGAAGCTGGCAGACTGAGGGGGCAGAGTAGTTGATTCATCACTCACTCTGCCGATATCTAGAAAAGCTCAGATTTCTGTGCGCACGGTTTTTCGACAGTTTAACAGAGGTTGGGAAGAATGGTTTATTTATCAGATAGCTTCATTTGACATTTTCGTTTTCACCAATACATGGTGGCCAACCCTTATAAAATTGTGAATATTTTTTAGAAAAAATAGCAAAAATCTATTGTGAGTACATGAACTACCAAAACTACCCAAACAGCTGACCTTTGCTTACAGTTTTTCCTTGGACTTAACTGAGATGTGAAGTTTCAGTTTCGATAACTTATACACAATTGTCTAACTGAAGATGGTGTAAACGGTCTTCAATCTAGCCCAAAATACCGAAATTTTCCGTGATATGGCGTTTTAGCGATTACGAAAATGGATGGAAACGATCACGAAGTGACCTCAAAAATAAACGCGAAGTGCTCTAGATGTGATCAGGTACTAGTCCCACAAAGTCGGGATAATCAATCCAGTAATGGCTTCGAGATTATATCGAAATAATTCTTAAGTGCTCACCCGAAGGTGATACCTAAATTGTCACGGAAATAGTCTATGCATGGATGCAAAAATATATGCTCCGCTTCCGCCATCAAACCTGATGTTGCCCAAGTTTATTGAGTTCACATACTTCGGGTAAGTTACTTTGGTTACTTTTGGTAAGTTTTGAGTGATTCTTAGTTCCATAGGTGGACGCCGTTTCGAGATATCGCCATACAGGTGGACCAGGGGTGACCCTAGAATGCGTTTGTACGATTTTGGTATCAAATGAAAGGTGTTAATGTGTATTTTAAAAGGGAGTGGGCCTTAGTTCTATAGGTGGACGGCTTTTTCCAGATATCGCCATAAAGGTGGACCAGGGGTGACTCTAGAATGTGTTTGTACGATATGGGTATCAAATGAAAGGTGTTAATGAATATTTTAAAAGGGAGTGGGCATTAGTTCTATAGGTGGACGCCTTTTAGAAATAACGCCATAAAGGTGGACCAGGGGTGACTCTAGAATGCGTTTGTACGATATGGGTATCAAATTAAAGGTATTAATAAGAGTTTTAAAAGGGAGTGGCCCTTAGTTGTATATGTGAAGGCGTTTTCGAGATATCGACCAAAATGTGGACCAGGGTGACCGAGAACATCATCTGTTGGGTACCGCTAATTTATTTATATATGTAATACCACTAACAGTATTCCTGCCAAGATTCCAAGGGCTTTTGATTTCGCCCTGCAAAACTTTTTCCAATAAACCAATCCAATTACAATGTTCATCCCTTTTTTCATATTTGGTATAGAATTATGGCATTTTTTTAATTTCCGATATCGAAAAAGTGGGCGTGGTTGTAGTCCGATTTCGTTCTTTTTAAATAGCGATCTGAGATGAGTACCCAGGAACCTACATACCAAATTTCATCAAGATACCTCAAAATTTACTCAAGTTATCGTGTTAACGGACAGACGGACGGACGGACATGGTTCACTCCAATTTTTTTTCGATACTGATAATTTTGATAAGTCCATATCTATCTCGATTCCTTTACACCTGTACAACCAATCGTTAGCCAATCAAAGTTATTATACTCTGTGTGCAAAGCACGCTGAGTATAAAAATTTGATTGAGCCATGTCCGTCCGTGCGTCCGTCTGCCCTTTAACACGATAACTTGAGTAAATATTGATATAAAAAAAATAAAAATGTAAGGCGCGATAACCTCCGAAGAGATCTAAGGCCGAGCTTCTCTTCCAATTTGCGTCGTGCTCCTCTTGATTTTTCCCTACAAATTGGCCGGACGGGACCTACATGTTTTATGCCGACTCCGAACGGCATCTGCAAGGCAGATGAGTTTTCACTGAGAGCTTTTCATGGCAGAAATACAATCGGAGCGCTTGCCAGACACTGCCGAGGGGCGACCCCGCTTAGAAAAATTTTCTTCTAATTGAAAAATCTTATTTCTAAAATTTTGATGTTGCTTTGCCCGGGAGTTGAACCCAGGGCATACGGTGTGATAGGCGGAGCACGCTACCATCACACCACGGTGGCCGCCATATAATATTGATATATCTTCACCAAATTTGGTACACGGGCTTACTTTGACCCAGAATAGATTGGTGTTGAAAATGAGCGAAATCGGATGATAACCACACCCACTTTATATATATATAACATTTTGGAAAACACAAAAAACCTAAATATTTAGTAAATAATACACCTAGAATGTTGAAATTTGACATGTGGACTGACATTGAGACTCTTGATAAAAATTTGAAAAAAAATGTTTAAATGGACGTGGAACCGCCCCTTTTATGACTAAGCAATTTTCCATGTTTCGGGAGCCATAACTCGAAGAAAAATTAGCATATCGTGATGAAATTGTGTACACATATTTTCATTATACCAGAAAATATTTCTAGTAAAATGGACGGGTTAAAGACCACGGCAACTTAGATATAAACAAGTCTAAAAGGGTCGTATACTAGAATAATAAATAAGCTATAACTTAGCAAAATATAGTTTTGAATGAATGATATTTCACTTATCAAGTTTTATTGTAAGAGGAAAAGGGGAGAATTTTTTTTAACGGGCGGTGCCACGTGTTATATAGAAAAGTAATTTATCTGAAATGAAATGTACAATTAAAGTTCACGCTGAGTATATAATGTTCGGTTACAACCGAACTTAGACACCTTTACTTGTTATAACTAATTAGTTATAATTTTTATTCTATTTTTTATTCTTATATAATTTTATTCGATTTTTATTTGTTTTATGTTATTTTGTTTTGTTTTATTTTATTTTATTTTTACTTTCATTGTTAGGCCTTGAGCTCGATTCGAACCCGCGATCTTACAAATCAGTAGGCCGTAATAACAACAAAAATTTTAAATTATATATACTTTAGTTTATAAAACTTTATTTTACGAATAATGATACCAATCTAAAAAAAAATAAAACAAATTTTAATAAAATAAAATGACATAATAATATTAAAAAACAATTTAATTTTTTTACTTTATTTTATTCTGTTTTACTTTACTTACTTATACTTTACTTTATTTATATATTATTTTTTTAATTTACCTATTTTTTATTTTATTGAAATTTATTTTATATAACTTTCATTTGGTTATATTTTATTTTAATTTATTTTATATTATTTTTTATTTTTTTTTTTAAATTTGTCTTGCTTTTTATTTCATTTTATTTTAATTTTAATTTTAATTAAATTTTATTTATTTAATTTTAATTTGATTGTTTTGATTTAATTTAATTTTATTTTATTTTGGGGATATGAAGTTAGATAAAGCAAGAAAACTCATCAGGAGCTTTCAGCGTTGGGTTTAAAAATTGCGATTGCATTCGATTAGCTCTTCTTTTTGGCCTAGCTTTCGGCATGTGTGTCTGTATGCGTGTGCACCCAATCGTTGGTCATTTTGAATTTTCATACACCTAAATAAATATATACATACATGTCTACATATGTGCATTTACATTTCCCAGCTGGATTCTGCCACGTATGAATGCTACGCCATCTCACACATCTCCGATTTTCCTATGCTCTTGCAACAGTGGACGCATGCGGCTCATTGCTCGACACATCTTTGTTGTTGTACAAATTCTCTTTTTTTTTGTTGAATTTTTTTGTTGTCAATTTCATTAATTTTCTTTCTTTGTTTTTGGCCTTTCATTTGCAACGATTTGATGAATCGACGAAAGGGCTGTTTGCATTTTTCTGTTCATTTTCAGTTTTCGCACGCACATTCACACACACACACACTTAAGTCATTTTATGTCGCCTGCCCTTCTGCTGCATTGCCCGTTCTTGTTTTTCGGCAACTTTGGACTATGTTGGTGCATGTGACTGGATGCTGGGAAAATTTCGTTTAGATTTGTTTTTATACTCAGTTGAGCAGAGCTCACAGAGTATATTAAGTTTGATTGGATAACGGTTGGTTGTACATATATAAAGGAATCGAGATAGATATAGACTTCCATATATCAAAATAATCAGGATCGAAAAAAAATTTGATTGAGCCATGTCCGTCCGTCCGTCCGTCCGTCCGTTAACACGATAACTTGAGTAAATTTTGAGGTAAATTGATGAAATTTGGTACGTAGGTTCCTGAGCACTCATCTCAGATCGCTATTTAAAATGAACGATATCGGACTATAACCACGCCCACTTTTTCGATATCGAAAATTTCGTAAAACCGAAAAAGTGCGATAATTCATTAGCAAAGACAGATAAAGCGACGAAACTTGGTAGATGAGTTGAATTTATGACGCAGAATAGAAAATTAGTAAAATTTTGGACAATGGGCGTGGCACCGCCCACTTTTAAAAGAAGGTAATTTATAAATTTTGCAAGCTGTAATTTGTCAGTCGTTGAAGATATCATAATGAAATTTGGCAGGGACGTTACTCCTATTACTATATGTACGCCTAATAAAAATTAGAAAAATCGGAGAAGGACCACGCCCACTTTAAAAAAAATTTTTTTTAAAGTAAAACTTTAACAAAAAATTTAATATCTTTACAGTATATAAGTAAATTATGTCAACATTCAACTCCAGTAATGACATGATGCAACAAAATACAAAAAGAAAAGAAAATTTCAAAATGGGCGTGGCTCCGCCCTTTTTCATTTAATTTGTCTAGGATACTTTTAACGCCATAAGTCGAACAAAAATTAACCAATCCTTTTGAAATATGGTAGGGGCATAGATTATATGATGATAACTGTTTTCTGTGAAAACGGGCGAAATCGGTTTATGCCACGCCCAGTTTTTATACACAGTCGTTCGTCTGTCCTTCCGCATGGCCGTTAACACGATAACTTGAGCAAAAATCGACATATCTTTAATGAACTTAGTTCACGTACTTACTTGAACTCACTTTATTTTTGTATGAAAAATGAACGAAATCCGACAATGACCACGCCCACTTTTTCGATATCGGAAATTACGAAAAATGAAAAAAATGCCATAATTCTATACCAAATACGAAAAAAGGGATGAAACATTGTAATTAGATTGGTTTATTGACACGAAATATAACTTTAGAAAAAACTTTATAAAATGGTTGTGACACCTACCATATTAAGTAGAAGAAAATGAAAAAGTTCCGCAGGGCGAAATAAAAAACCCTTAAAATCTTGGCAGGTATTACATATATAAATAAATTAGCGGTATCCAACAGATGATGTTCTGTGTCACCCTGGTCCACAATTATGGCGATATTTCGAAACGGCGTCCACCTATAGAACTAAGGCCCACTCCCTTTTAAAATACTCATTAACACCATTCGTTTGATGCCCATATTGTACAAACAAATTCTAGGGTCACCCCTGGTCCACCTTTATGGCGATATCTCGAAACGGCGTCCACCTATGGAACTAAGGATTACTCCCTTTTAAAATACTCATTAACACCTTTCTTTTGATACCCATATTGTACAAACAAATTCTAGGGTCACCCCTGGTCCACCTTTATGGCGGTATCTCGAAACGGCGTCCACCTATGGAACTAAGGATTACTCACTTTTAAAATACTCATTAACACCTTTCATTTGATACCCATATCGTACAAACGCATTCTAGAGTCAACCCTGATCCACCCTTATGGTTATATCACTAAATGGCGTCCACCTATAGAACTATGGCCCACTCCCTCATAAAATACTCTTTAACACCTTTCATTTGATACCCATATCGTACAAACGCATTCTATAGTCACCCCTGGTCCACCTTTATGGCGATATCTCGAAAAGGCGACCACCTATACAACAACCACCACTCCCTTTTAAAACCCTCATTAATACCTTTAATTTGATACCCATATCGTACAAACACATTCTAGAGTCACCCCTGGTCCACCTTTATGGCGATGTTTCGAAATGGCGTCCACCTATAGAACTAAGGCCCACTCCCTTTTAAAATACTCATTAACACCATTCGTTTGATGCCCATATTGTACAAACAAATTCTAGGGTCACTCCTGGTCCACCTTTGTGGCGATATCTCGAAACGGCGTCCACCTGTGGAACTAAGCATCACTCCCTTTTAAAATACTCATTAACACCTTTCTTTTGATACCAATATTGTACAAACAAATTCTAGGGTCACACCTGGTCCACCTTTGTGGCGATATCCCGAAACGGCGTCTACCTGTGGAACTAAGGATTACTCCCTTTTAAAATACTCATTAACACCTTTCATTTGATACCCATATCGTACAAACGCATTCTAGAGTCACCCCTGGTCCACCTTTATGGCGATATCTCGAAACGGCGACCACCTATACAACTACCACCTCTCCCTTTTAAAACCCTCATTAATACCTTTAATTTGATACCCATATCGTACAAACTAATTCTAGGGTCACACCTGGTCCACCTTTATGGCGATATCTCGAAACGGTGTCCACCTCTGGAACTAAGCATCACTCCCTTTTAAAATACTCATTAACACCTTTCTTTTGATACCCATATTGTACAAACAAATTCTAGGGTCACCCCTGGTCCACCTTTATGGCGATATCTTGAAACGGCGTCCACCTATGGAACTAAGGATTACTCCCTTTTAAAATACTCATTAACATCTTTCGTTTGATACCCATATTGTACAAACGCATTCTAGGGTCACACCTGGTCCACCTTTATGGGGATATCTCGAAACGGCGTCCACCTGTGGAACTAAGCATCACTCCCTTTTAAAATACTCATTAACACCTTTCTTTTGATACCACTATTGTACAAACAAATTCTAGGGTCACACCTGGTCCACCTTTGTGGCGATATCTCGAAACGGCGTCTACCTGTGGAACTAAGGATTACTCCCTTTTAAAATACTCATTAACACCTTTCATTTGATACCCATATCGTACAAACGCATTCTAGAGTCACCCCTGGTCCACCTTTATGGCGATATCTCGAAAAGGCGACCACCTATACAACTACCACCACTCCGTTTTAAAACCCTCCTTAATACCTTTAATTTGATACCCATATCGTACAAACAAATTCTAGGGTCACACCTGGTCCACCTTTATGGCGCTATCTCGAAACGGCGTCCACCTGTGGAACTAAGCATCACTCGCTTTTAAAATACTCATTAACACCTTTCTTTTGATACCCATATCGTACAAACGCATTCTAGAGTCAACCTGATCCACCTTTATGGCTATATCCCTAAATGGCGTCCACCTATAGAACTATGGCCCACTCACTCATAAAATACTCTTTAATGCCTTTCATTTGATACACATGTCATACAAACACATTCCAGGGTTTCCCTCGGTTCATTTTCCTACATGGTTATTTTCCCTTATGTTGTCACCATAGCTCTCAACTGAGTATGTAATGTTCGGTTACACCCGAACTTAACCTTCCTTACTTGTTTTTTTTGCTTTAAAATTTTAAGAATTCATTCAATTTGTTTGGATATTCCATCTGCACGTTTTTGTTCTTTATTGGGCTTCAGTGTACTGCTGGGTGTTGCACTTTTTTATCGCGAATTCGACATATTTCATTTGGTGTCTTTAGACCAATATGAGCATGTACTGGATATATCCATTTTATATACTCAGTTGAACTTGTAGCGATGCATCGTTCCGAACTGCAACCCCAACGAGCAGGGATAAATGTGCCTAAGTAAACCTAGTGAATTTGGTAAAGCACCAGCTTTCTACTTCTTGCTTGAAGGACTTAGTTACCCTGCAGTAGATAGTGTCAGGCGTTCAGCTGACGACAGGCCCATCTGTACAATATCAAACTGACCAACGAAACTATAGCTTCCTAAAGCCTGCTACATTTGGTTGACAAGTATCCATTTAAGCCAGAAGATCTGTGTATCGGTTACCAGAGATGTGCTTAACTCTACCTTGGAACTAAGTTGATATGAATCTTAAAATAGTTCGAGGCATTTGAAAGAGAGGTCGGCCATTCTCAGACCACCTGCAATCGCACGGCTTTGAAGCATAGGATTTTTGTTGCTGCTTGCATGCTAAATACTTACTTTAACGGCATTGATGTTGAGTAACATCCAGAGCAAACGCTCCGTCATCTCATCCTCCTAACGGCAGGAAGGGCAGTTAAGACAGCATTTACACTTGTTACCCAAAACCTCATATCCGCTCCTAGTAGAGACGAGGCAGATGAAAAAACAAGATAAGTTACATTGTCACAGTCTTCTTCATACCTGTTCATCGGGAAGATGTGGAAAAAGCACTAAAAACCGTACGCCGTCTGATTCTCCTCAAAGCAGGAGGCCAATTACTTGCCGTCTCATCCGACTCTGGTTTGAGAGTTAGATTTGATGTCAAAGTCTGCAGATCAAATTCGATGACTACCGTAAAAATATCACTCAAACCAAATTTTTTTGTAATTTTTTTTATTTAAGTGCTGCCATCAGTCCTACAAGCAATATTCGGCATCATAGCTTGCTAGCTGTAAACAGAATGCAGCCCTTGTTACTAAGCAGGCTGGTGGTAAAATTTAGAGAGAGAACGCTAATGAAAGCTGCTTAAGATGAAGCACCGCCGTTGACGAAGAACCCCATGGGGTTAAGTTGTATAAACAGTCCCCAAGGGGTAAAAAAACTCGTCGGATGACATTAAGTTAACGGCCTTAACGTCAAATATGACCCCTTCAAGTGAAGTTATGACTATAGAAATGGTCACAGCGTCAAATTCAAATTACAGTTTAAACGAGTGTGGAATGTGCAGAATGGCATACAGTGCAGCCGTCGGGTTTGTTTACAGAGCTACCGTAATCCTAAGCCTGCATGCCCACTAAAATTTTTCAACTAAGCTGAGCGGAGTTCACAGGGTATATTAATTTTGTTCGCATAACGGTACCCCGTAACGGCATAAACTAATCGAGATAGATATTGACTTCTATATATCAAAATGATTGGGCGAAAAAAGAAATTAATTTAGCCATGTCCGTCCGTCCGTCGTCTGCCCGTAAACACAATAACTTGAGTAAATTTTGAGGTATTATAATGAAAACCGGTATGTGGGTTCCTGGGTGCTCATCTCAGATCGCTAGTTAAAATGAACGAAATCGGACTGCAACCACGTACACTTTTTCGATATCGAAAATTTCGAAAAACCGAAAAATGCGATAATTCATTACCAAGGACGGATAGAGCGATGAAACTTGGTATGTGGGTTGACCTTATGACGCAGAATAGAAAATTAGTAAAATTTTGGACTTTGGGCATGGCACTGCCCACTTTTAAAAGAAGGTAATTTAAATGTTTTGCAACTGTAATTTGGCAGTCGTTGAAGATATCATGATGAAATTTGGCAGGAACGTTACTCCTATTACTATATGTATTCTAAATAAAAATTTTCAAAAGCGGATGACGAACACGCCCACTTAAAAAAATTTGTTTACAGTCAAATTTTAACAAAAAATTGAGTATCTTTACAGTATTTAAGTAAATTATGTCAGCATTCAACTCCAACATTTGTCTCCAAAGCTCTCAGCTGAGTATGTAATGTTCGGTTACATCCGAACTTAGCTTTCCTTACTTGTTTGACATAGTTTCAGGACAGAACAGGAACTTCATAGCATTGGATAGGCTTTAGAATCGCTGTAAAAACCCAATGAGACCCATGTATAAAGTGGAGTCGAGAAAGTGGTTACCCCCAAGTTGAGCGGTTTACCTTATTACTTAAATTTATTTCTCTGATAAATTTTTATCAGGGCGGTAGAGTTAAATAACTGCTTTGTGTACGAAACTCGCAGCTGGGATATGTACTGAACCGTTTTAAACGAGCTTGAGACTTCCTTACTTGCTTCACTTTTCCCGCATCAACAATTTTGTGTACTCATTTTTTTGTTTGCTCATCGAAATGCCACCTGACCCAAACTGCTGACTCTTTATCTACTCGTGGACCATTTTTGCATGTCCTCATATCGGTTCTTTTGATTAGTCAACTTTTTAAAAGTTCTTTGCTTGCAGTTTTTTTGTTTTTCAATTTTGTTGCACTAATAATTTTTGCTTTTGTTTTTCATGTTTTCCGTTCTTCAGCCCTTGCTAGTGACCAATAAAAATGCTTCACATGCTCCTGCATCACACCAATCTCTATTGCTGCACCTCCACCTAACGCCTACTAGAGGCGTGGCATGCTGCTTGCACCCGATACGGTTTGGTTTTTGTCTTTTTATTGCACAACGTTCCAATTATCTATGAAATTAGTATGATTTTTGATTGTTGTATTGTCATTGATTGACTGATTTTGTTTTGCAGTTTTACCTTGCACTCATGGTCGCATCGTCTTTGTGAATGCTAATAACCGAGATGAAGCGTAGAAAATGAGTGCAGGTGGCACAAATGATAAAATTTTTTTTAAAGTACACATATGTTAGTGCATATGTGTTGATGGATGTGTTTGTATGTCAACGTTTATGATTTTGAGTGTGGGTACTGATTATCTACCTCTTTTACATTCAAATGCTTAATTGCAGATAAACCAATCAGCTTTCATTTCTCAAAGATACTTGAATCCATATGGATTTGTCTGCATTTTGATTTGAGTTTTCGTTTTGCAACACACATATACATATGCACAGAGTTGAAATGCGTTGGTGTGTGTTAGAAGTAGCTGATATGAGTACGCTTCATGCATTTATTTTTTAATTGATCAAAAATCAGTGAGTAATTATTTTAAAATTACTTTTGAAGTACCGTCTCAGACATAATGGGTATTTCATATTCCGTAAGTAAGACGAAAGAAGAGTACACCCTGGCATGCTCCCTTGACATTGAGGGCGCCTGCAACAAAGTTAAAACGTAAACAAGTAAGGAAGGCTAGGTTTGGGTATAACCGACCATTACATACTCAGCTGCCAAATGACAGCATGCAAAACTGTTAAATTACGATCTTTTAAAGTGGGCGGTGCCACGCACATTGTCCAAAATTTTACTAATTTTCTATTCTGCGTCATAAGGTCAAGCCACCTACCAAGTTTCATCGCTTTATCTGTCCTCGGTATTGAATTATCACACTTTTTAAGTTTTTCGAAATTTTCGATATCGAAAAAGTGGACGTGGTTATAGTCTGAGCTCGTTCATTTTAAATATCGATCTCAGATGGGTGCCCAGGAACTTATATACCAAATTTTATTAAGATACCTCAAAATTTACTGAAGTTATCGTGTTTACGGACAGACGGACGGATGGGCGGACGGACATGGCTAAAGGAATTTATTTTTTCGCCCATATCATTTTTATATATAGAAGTCTGTATCCATCTCGATTAGTTTATGCCGTTACGGGGTACCGTTATGCAAGCAACATTAATATACTCTGTGAGATCTGCTCAGCTGAGTATAAAAATATGCTCTATAGGAGCATGGATCGACTCTATGCTCAGATGTAAGATCATCAATGCTGCCAGCAGCTGGCTTAGGATGTAAAATGGCTACCAGAGGAACTCCTCAAGGTGGCATCCTATTGCCTCTTCTATGGATATTGGTAGTTAATGATATTCTGGAAATCTTCAGGGCAGAAGGAAAACGGGTAGTTGCATACGCCGACGAGTTAATGATTCTGATTACAGGTAATTTCCTACCAATGATTAGTTAATACGTGGAAACGGTACTTTGCTTTGGGAAGCGTAAAACGGGCTGGCGGTAAGTCCAACAAAAATGCAACTTGTTTTGTGTTCTATACACGACAAAACAAAATCCTCCTTCAAGGTTACTAAACCTGCAAAAGTGCTTTCGGGAGCAACTAAGCATTATCCCTGCATATCGCCCATGGTATGTACACAACAGTCATTCGATCGATACTAACGTATAGAGCTAGTGGAAAGCGCTAAGCATAGAGAGCAGTGCGCAGGGAGTTGGGAAGATGCAAAGGCTAGCCTACCTGCGAATATAAGAGGAAGTCAGCAGCACACCTCAGGAACGGTTAAATGTAATTAAATTATACTTGATTTCTCTACAAATGTTCGTGCAGGGTTTGGTCACTAAAGGGCCTGTATGGGCAAAGTGAGATGGCCAGCAAAGGTTTGAAAATATACGACCACCGCTGTGTTACCTCCTGATGAAAATCGCGGTTTGGGTTATTACACCGATGGTCCGACACCGGCGACTACCAACAGTCTCTCTCTGCAGATGCTGTCAGGATGAAGAGGAAGGACAAGACGACTCTGGGAGACTCATTAAGGGAAGCAAGTTGTTCGTTAGGGACTACATGGAAGTAATCTTATTAGTTGAATGTGCGTCCACTCGGCACTTACAAAGGGCATTCACAATGGATACAGAAATCTCTGAGTGGATATGTGATAGGTTATGTGCGCTCTCTAAATCGAACCTTACGCAACATACGGCGAAACTAGCTTCTTAATTATTCATTTGTTAAATAAATGTGCTTGACTGTCTTCCGATCACGTACTATTTACTAAAAGGGCACAAAGTCCCGAAGACAGAAGGTGTAACCTTTCATATGCTGCGAAATATAAATGCAATACAAACTATGCGATCCCCTTTCCTACAAGGACGGATTTGGGGCTTAGAGGCTCAATCAGAGATTCCACATCTCAGTTTTCACGCACCGATCTGAAATATCTTGTAAAGACAGAGTGCCGGAGTCTTTGCAGCACTTTTGGCAATGTCCATATCAATGCATTTTCTGGAATCATATAGTACAAGTAAGTGAAGAAGCAGTTCAGGAGCTTGGGTCAGCGATGATAACATCAAGTTTTGTTGGTTAGTATAGGAAGTGGGCCATGCATCTCGTGCGTCACATAGCGATTCCCTGTTTTGACTTCGTAGTATCGTAACTTAGCGGGCAGATAAGTTAGCACGTTGTGGATTGGTTCTTAATACCATAGGATCTAAGAAGTCTATTGCAATCCTGGGACTTATCTAGAGTCAGGCTCCGATGATTGGTTAGGCGAGGCTTAAAATAGATGAAGGTGTTTGCAGTCCTGTAGAATATAGGGGAGCAAACGAAAAACGATCTTCAGCAGTTCTGAAGATAAATCCAAGGGATACTGGACAATTGAGTTTCGTGCAGCACGGATGCAACTTGAACACAATATCTAAGGTAGGATGAAATTTTGGTGCTCATAATATCATAACTCTCCAGAGTATAGCCGAGCAGAATGTGGTTTCTAAGATAACACTTTTCGAGAGTCTCTCAGAGCTCCATGGTATTCTTCTCAAAAATATAAACTCCACGGCTCAGTTATCAGCCACTTGTTAATTCATTGTCGTCAAAATCGCGCTACCGTGCCAATTAGGGTCAAAGGGGACTCTTAACACGAACCCACCAAACATTCGTTAGACTTTTAGTCACATTATATCTCTCATTTGGTATTTGCAGTAGTTGTGAAATAATTTTTGGTATAATGGGAGCTTTGAAAACCACCCGATGTTGTAATGTATGCCATTCTGCCCATTCCACTCATTGACATAGAGGCGAAAACATAGCATTAACAAATGTCATATTACTCTAGGGCATCTAACACTGGGCGAATATACTACAGGCCCTGTACCTGCGCTTTAATGGGAACAATGTGTGTGTGAATTTTTTTTTGAAAGAAATATAAACAGAATGGGATGGTACGCATTACGATACGCCCTTTTGCACGAAGGCGGCAATGAAGCACCCAGGGAAGATGCGGAATCAGACTTTCAACTGATATGACCCTTTGAGTGAGCTGGTAAATATACGGTGGCCACCATGGTGTGATGGTAGCGTGCCCCGCCTACCACACCAAAGATCCTGGGCTCATGAACACTGAAAATTTAGAAACACGTTTTTTTGAACTATAAACATTTTTTTCCAAGCGGGGGCGCCCCTCGGCAGTGATTTGGCAAACCCCCCGAGTGTATTTCTGCGATGAAAACCTTCGCAGTGAAAACTCATCTGCCTTGCAGACTCCGTTCGGAGTCGGCATAAAACATGTAAGTCCTATCCCGCCAATTGGTAGGAAAATTTCAAAAGAGCCCAACGCAAAATGGAAGAGAAGCACGGTCCAAAATATCTTCAGAGGTTATCGCGCCTTGCATTTATTTATTTCATTTAAATCTACCACACAGCAGGTACATATCGACACGTCTCTCTATATTAGCTTTTACTGTCCCCGTTCACTTTAGAGCCGTTATCAACTCCTGATGATGTCTATTATATGTATGTAAATAGCAAACATTAATTGAGCATTGAAAATTTGCTAGTTTCGAACTTAAGATATAGTATATACACGACCAATCCTCAGCCACTTCAACAAATTCAATGAATTTAATTCATTGAAATTTACCATCTAACCTTGTTAACCTAGCGACAAAGCCAGCTGTATGAAAAAGAGAACAAGAAAACTAAACGAAAGAGCTAAATCGAAATGTCAGTGCAACGAAATAGTGCGCACGCGCAACCCGCAATTTCTGCAAACATTTTAATATGACGGACGCATGTGGCATAAGCTTAGGAGACACCTATTTAACTCTACCATTATGTTTCAAGTACATATATTTACAGTCTGGGGCTAGGATTGGAGGGTGGGGAGCTTTAGCGGCGGTCACAGTTTGTTACATTTTTGGACTCGTATTTCTGATTTTTGAAAGATTTAGAGATGCAACATGAAAATGTCACGTTTTTCATGGTCGTCAGCTTCAAGCAAACTTATTTACAAACCTACACTGAAAGAAATGGTGCTAGTAAAATCAACAAATCGGTTCTGGTCTTCTTGACTTAACGGAGATTCGGTGAAATTGAACGAATTATGGTTAATTCGGCCGCGTTCTTTGTCAAGCGAACAAATTAGTTTAGTCATTTCAACAGAAGAGAAATTTTCGTTCTTAAGTTAACAAAATTCTGTAAAAGTGACAGATTCCTAATCAATCCAACTGATTTTTTTGTTAACACAACTGATCTCACTGGTCATTTCAACAGCGATCAACAGTCAATACATGAGCAAATTTCAAAGAGAATTTTACGCTCACTGCGTTCTCTACTTTGTACTTATGTATGCTGTGTACTATATGTATGCACATATTTACGAATGTATATGGCGGCCGCCGTGGTGTGATGGTAGCGTGCTCCGCCTACCACACCGAAGACCCTGGGTTCACACCCCGGGAAAAGAAACATAAAAATTTTAGAAATAAAATTTTTCAATTAGAAGAAAATTTTCCTAAGCGGGGTCGCCCCTCGGCACTGTTCGGCAAGCACTCCGAGTGTATTTCTGCCATGAAAAGATCTCAGTAAAAACTCATCTGCCTTGAAAATGCCGCAATATAGGTACTTTCGTACAAAGCTGTCACAACAACTTTTTTTTTGTTCATTTGACTACTAAAACGGTCAATTTCGAATCAACGATTTGTGCGCAGTTGATTCAACATCTTGTTGCGATGGATAAAAATTGGCAGAAATTTCGGTTGAATTGACCCGTATTTCGGTTGATTTTACTAGTCTTTTTCTTTCAGCATACTACATAGTACATAGTACGAATACAAACAATAGCAACACTTGCTGTTGAGAGATGTTGCTGCCAAATTGTCGTAACAAACGCAAATGTTGTTGACATTTGCTACGCTATGCAGATATTTGTATTTTTTGCTCATTTTGTAGGCAATGTCATACATGTAGTTTTCGCTTTTTTTGTTTCATTCGTTTCGTTCTTGTTGCTAAGGTTGTCTGCGATCTTATATAATGTTGTTACATTTTTATGCATTTGCGCATGCGCTGTTACTACTCGAAACAAACCTTTGTATATTTGAATGTATGAATTGTTGTTGCCTCTGTATTTTGTTTGAATAAATGTTGTTGCTATTGCGTTCAATGTTCTTGTAGTTTAACAATCATCGTCGTGACATCTCCCGCCGATTTAATAATTTGCTAATACGAACAACTTGCTATTGAATTAGGTTGACTTCAATTCCAGTAGAGAAAAAACGTATGAAAATAATAAAATCTTAGCCACAGTAGCGCCTGCAAGTCCTTCTCTATTTTTAAGCAAACGCCATCGCATTACCTAAAGCATATAGGTGGCTGACTTTCTTAGAAACTCTTTTAATAGTAAATCTGAGGTCCATTCTTCAACTGGTTACGTACATGCAAGGAAATTGAGAAAACATTTATACGTAGTAGACTCGTTAGTAGCTGCCCTGATCAAACTTGTGTAAACCTCCCCAAATTTTAAGAAGTAAATATTGGTCACGCGTTCGTTCATCTGCGTTTGCACCTCCTCCAATTAATTTGCCTCTCACATTTATCTTCGACTTGTGATGACGTATAAAGATCTATCGAGGATCTACAAGCGCGAAATCCATATGGTGAAGAAGGCATTGTGGAAAAATTTCTGGGCGGACCCCGAGCACTCTAGCGAAACAGCGCGGATGAGGAAAGTTCTAGCTAACAATAACAACAAAGGGATTAATAAAGAAAGAGAATGGCGAATGATCGCGTAGTAGTGAAGAGTCCCTCGAAGTATTTTTCGACGCACATTTTCCCTCGGCGATGATGCAGTAGAGCAAATAGACAACACTTGACTGACGTGACTGACACCAAGATGAAATGGGCGGGGTAGACTTTTTCTAAGTTTAAATCGCCAGGCTCAGATGATATATTCGCTGCCATGCTACAAATCTTAACAAGAGCGATCGTGGAACGTCTTAGAACAATATTCGATGGCTGTATAAGACTGAATTATGTACCCAAATTTTGGATAACTGCTGGTGTTTTCTTTCCCTTCATATGTATCCTGAAAACAACAGATCTATAATCTTCCCATAATTTCTGCTTAAATCCTTTGGGAGGCTGATCGATGTGTACATAAAGTCCATCAGGAATGTCAAACTGTTCTCCAAAATACAATATGCGTACACCAAAAGCAAGTCGGTACTGCACTGCATAGGGTGGTTATAAACAAAGAGAAAATCTTAAAAATATAAGGAGTATTCTTGCCAGGGCTTTCAACAACGTCTCTAACCAGTTGATCATGGAGGGTCCTAAGTACATTCAAGTACATTCAGCCATAACCAGATGGATCGGCTGCATTCTTAATTGCAGGAAGATTACTTCGCAGTGGGGAATTTGTGTGGACATAAAATTTGTGGACAGGGGTATTGGCACCTCTGCTGTGGACACTCAACTGCTCAGGCGTTTCGAAGTCTGACCCGTCAAACTTGCGGCGTACCTTCCAGCAAATTGTTCATTAATGGGTCGGGCTCTTCGGGATATACACACCTGGACATCTAATGTGTGGCTTGTCGACAACGCGGAGAAGACGTATATTGTCTTCTTCATTAGGAGGTTAAGTTCGCGAGTTGGACTAGACCTAAGCTAGGAGGAGAAATCTTGTACGAAATATCTAGGAATCATTCTAAATAGTAAATGGTCGTGGAAGCTCAACGTGAAGGAAAGAATGAAGAAGGTCTCGGCGGCAATTAATGCATTTAAAGGAATGCTGGGTGTACGTGGGAGCCCTCTTTCCCTTGTTGATTGTTTACAGCGATTTTAAAGCCTATCCTATGTAGTCCTTGTTTGGTGGACGGCCACACAAAAAATAACTTTCCTAAAAAATTTAAATGGGTATGTAGGCTATCAATGCTTAACATAACGGGAGCCCTGAAAACAACTTTGTTGGCTGCACTGTATTCCATTCTACACCTTCTACCTTTTGGCCTGGCGGCGAAGAACATAGTGTTAACATCTGCAACGATACTCAATGCCTCGGGGCAGCTTAAGCGCTAACCATACGGCCAAAGTAGTACAGCGTCATCAAACATTGGACGGACAGACTACATAGTTCCCTTCCTGCATTTAGATGGGCTTCAATAGCGCTCAAATGGCATAAGGAGCAAACGACGTGTATACCGATGGTTCCAAGGTAATCGAAAATGTAGACTCGAGGTATATTGCGTAGGTCCGAAAATAAACAAATTCCACAATCTGCCAGATCACTGTAGTGTTTTTCAGGCGGAAGTAGTAGCTGTGACTGAAGCAGTAAAAAAGTGAAAGAAAATTGCTTAAATTGCAGCTGCTGCAGGACTTTTATATTGAAAACCAAGCAGCAATTAAGGCAATGATCTCGGATAGCACAGTATATAAAAAGAGTGTAGAGTAGAACACATCTATATTGGGTCTCATGGCATAGATGGGAATGAAAAAACAGTTGATGATCTAACTTAAAAGGGTGCATGCTCCATAGACATCACAAATAGATTGAGCGAGATTAAGGAAAGGTAAGAGTTCCACATGGCAGCGGCCGTGGTGAGGAGGTAGCGTGCTGCACGTACCACACCCCGAGGATCTTGGATTCACGCCAAGGTCAAAGTAAGATCAAAATTTTAGAAGCACATTTTTTAATTAGAAATAAGTTTTTCCAAGCAGAGTCGCGCCCCGGCATTGATTCGCCAAGCACTCCAAGTGTATTTCTGCCATGAACAGCTTTTCAGGAAAAACTCATCTGCCCTGTAGATGCCGTCCGGAGTCGGCATAAAATATATAGGTTCCGTACCGCCAATTTGTAGGAACAATTATACGAAGCACGACTCAAACTGGAAGAGAAGCTGGTCCTAAAATCTCTTCGGAGGTTATGGCGCCCCACATTTATTTAAGAGTTGCACATAATTGAAAGATCATGTGTAGATCTTGCGCGTTAGAGGAGGAAACGATCGAGCAAGTTTTGTGCTCGTCCCATGCGCTTGCCAGGCTAATACTGTCAGATCTAAAAGCAGCTAGTGTCAAAGGTCTTAGAAAGCTTTTAGGATTCAAGGCTCGAAATGAGCTCAAGGCCAGAACAATAATTTTTTGTAATCATTATTGTGTTTTTTTTTTTTAAATTTTTCTATAATTGAAAAATTGTATTTTGTTTTGGGAATAGTAAGTAGAAAATTTTTCAGACAACCTCCCATAGCTGCGCAGATAGATCCATTTCGAAGGGTGCTAAGCCTTCATCATCCGTACGCTTTAGGCGCGCTGCGCTAACCATTTAGCTATACAGCGTTGTTTGATTTTTGTTACTTATTTTTGTGATTGATAAATTGTTACTTCTTTGCCTCTTTGCCAACTATATTTGATCAGCGTTGCGCCATCTGTTGCAAGACACTGATAATATTGGATTTGTTTATTGTCAATTACTTTGTTTGACATTTACCAAGTGCTCTTAGTTTATTAACAATTGTTTTTGTTTTATCGGCCTATTGATAAAGGATTCAAGGTTCGAAATGAGCTCAACGCCGGAACAATAACTTTCAGTCAAACCAAACACCGCTGTATGGCTAAATGGTTAGCGCAGCGCGCCTAAAGCGTACTGATGATGAAGGCTTATCACCATTCGAAATGGATCTATCTGCGCAGCTATGGCATGTTGTCTGAAAAATTTTCTACTTACTATTCCAAAAACAAAATACAGTTTTTCAATTATAGAAAAATTAAAAAGAAACCACAATCATTACAAAAAATTATTGTTCTGGCCTTGAGCTCATTTCGAACCTTGAATCCTTTATCAATAGGCCGATAAAACAAAAACAATTGTTAGAAAGCTTTTAGTATTCGCCAAGAGGACGAAGTTATTTTACAATATAGGTCCTATTTTTGGATAAGGTAGCTTAATCATTAAACAAACTTCTGGTAACACTATGGACTCAGTTAGTCTATATGAGGTTCTCACGGCCAGTTCAGCCTAACTCTAAACTAAGCGTTTTTCACTATCACTGTCTTGAATATTCAGTGATAGTGTAGGCAGCTGGTGATAATTGTGAATTGCTTTGCAGTTTATAAAATGTTTGGGTATTCGGCATTTTCTCTACCGCCAACTGAAAAAAAGGCATCATGTATGCAATCTTTACATATGTAATCTTTATAGACGTTGTTTGTGTGAATTTATGTATAAAAATGCTTTAAAATTTAGTTTTGTTGTTGTTATACATATGTATTTAAATATGATAGGTCTGCTTTACCGCTTATGCAATTTATTATTATTTTTATATAACGAGCAAAGCAACAACTAGACTTTGGTACCGCTGCTCGTTGGTGTCGCTATTTTGCTGTCAGTTGGCTTAATTGGTTGCTTCACATTAAATGTGTTCGCACTTCGTAATTAACATTGTTTTTGCCTTTTTGTTAATTTAAATTTAACAAAATAACAAACTCGCTTAAGTGCCAATAAACAATTATGCGAGACGCTTTAAAACCGCTCACGTAGGCGAATACATGCAACGCAATTTACAGACAAATGCATCCACATGTCACATGCCACTTGGCACATCCAACAGCTGAAGGAATAAAGCGAACAAAGCGTCCAACAATAGTCGTTGCCACTCCTACGAACATCCAATTTTTGTAGTACAAAAAATGTGTTTTGATTTTCTAAGCAATTACTGAAATTACATTAGTTGTGCGTAATTGCGTGAAATGTGTTAAAACATATGAGCCTACGAACACTTTTACGTTTAATAAATAAAATTGCACTATCGTGTAGACTCATTCAATGCATGCAACATGACCAAATGAACAACACGGTCGCTTGTTCAATTAACACTTGGATGATATTACTCGGTGACTTTAATGAACTTTTTTGTTGTTAATGCTTTTAGTAGAAATCCTGCTGCAAACGATGATAGATATTAAAAATTTACAAGTTGCTAATTGTATTAATTTCGAACGAAATCGTTGTTGCAACTTGAATTTCTGCATGTTGCACTGGTCAATTTTGATTTTGTTGTTATAGTTGTGATTGCACTCTTTGCCCACTTCCATGGCATTGTCAATGCTGTGTTTGCTTATTCATTAGTTCTATAGAAAAACGTGTTTAATTTGTGACAAGCACAGTGCAAGTTCAAGTTGCAACAACAGCAATACCACTGCCAATGCAAGTAGGCTCGGAGCTTGTTACTTTATAAGTATTAAGATTGCAATTGCAAGTTATCAATTTAGCATCTTCAACAAACGCAGCACGACTCTGAAGGAATTGAAGAAAGGAACTGGGAAACAAATAATAAAATAAAATTAAAATAAATGAAATAGAATAAAATAAAAGAAGTAGAAAAAATAAAAGCAAAATAAAATGTAATTAAATAAACGAAAAAAAAATTAATTAATTGAAATAAAAATATACAAAATAAAATAATATAAAATGAATAAAAAATAATAAAATAAAAAAACAAAATAAAATAACCTAAATAAAAACAAATTTACTTTATTAAATAAAAAAAAAAAAAAAAAAGAAAATTAAATAAGATTAGATAAGATAAAATAAAATAAAATTATTTAATTTTCTTCCGATCTGTTTGGATAATATTTATGTATATTTTAAGCTACGCAGATCTATTGTGTTGGGTGCAAATAAAACAATGATTATTCCACCTTTCATCTCGACGTTTCGCCAATTTTCCTTGGCATCTTCAGGAGCGTGAGACTGTATTTATTTAATAAAACATTTAGTTTTTAGCATGACAACTTTACCGCATGTAGGTGGTATCGAATTTTTCCACTCTATTAACTTTCTACAATTTTTTAATTTTTAAATGTTTTTAAATGTTTAAATGTTTTAGTGAAAATTGTGCTTTTCGTTAATTTCCATTTTTGTATGTAAGAAAATACTTTTTGTGCAAACAATATTTATTTGCAATATTTTAAATTTTAATTCTATATGTATCTGATTGTGTTCTTTGTTGTTTTTTGTTTTATTAAATAAATACAGTGTCACGCTCCTGAAGATGCCAAGGAAATTGGCGAAATGTCGAGCTGAAAGGTGGAATAATCATTGTTTTATTTGCACCCAACACAATAGATCTGCGTAGCTTAAAATATACATAAAAAAATAAAATTAAATTAAATAACCTAAAATAAAATAAAACAAAACGAAATAAATTAAAATAAAATAAGAAAAGCAGAAAAAATAAAAAACACCAAAAGTAATTTTATTAAAATAAGCTGGAATAATTAAAAAACTAAACTAACTAAAATAAATATAAACAAAATAAAATAAAATAACATAAATAAAAATAGAATAAAATAAAAAACCAAATAAAAAACCTAAATAAAAAAAATTTAATTAGCTGAGGTTAGATAAGTAAAAATAAAATAAAATTAAAATAAAGATTCTAGAATAAAATGAAACAAAAAGAAATAAATTAAAATAAAATAAAAAAGAAAAAAGCTAGAAAAAATAAAAATAAAAAGAAAATTTATTAAAAGAAATTAAAATAATTAAAAACTAAAAGAAACTAATACAAATAAAAATAGACAAAATAAAATAAAATAACATAAATAAAAAAGGATAAAATAAAATACTAAATAAAATAACCTAAATAAAAACAAATTTACTCTATTACATAAAACAAAACAAGAATAAAATTATCTAAGATTAGATAAGATAAAATAAAATTAAATTAAATTACATTAAATAAAACAATAAAATAAAATTAAGTTATATAAAATAATCTAAAATAAAATAAAACAAAATTAAATATATTAAAATAAAATAAAATGAAGTAGAAAAATAAAAGTTCTAAGAAAATTAATTAAAATAAACCAAAAATAAACTAAATGAAATAAAATAAAAAAATTAAGAAAAGAATAGAATAAAAAAACCATATAAAATAACCTAAATAAAAACAAATTTACTCTATTAGATAAAACAAAAATAAAATTAGCTAAGATTAGATAAGATAAAACAAAATTAAATTAAGTTGAATAAAATAAAATAAAATTAAATAGAATGAAAAAAGAATGCGGGCTCAAATCGAGCTCAAGGCCTAACCATAATTATTTTATCATAATCGTCTTGTCGTTTCACAACAGTAGTGCGCGCTGGCTTGAAACCACCCTTGCATTCTTTCTGGCAAATTGTTTCGTTCGTTTTAGTGCATCCATTAGGGTTTGTCAATGCCTGTGTTTTTCTCGCGGGTTTCGCTTTATATGGCCCATTCGATGCATCAATCTTTGCCCGATCTACTGCCTTTGACTTTGGTGGTCTTTGTCCAATCGCCTCCACCAGCACTCGCTTACTGCTGAACCCTTTCTCAAAACTGAAGTTGAGTGGTACATCCTGGTTCTTATAACGCATAACCCTCCTCTGCATATCGTTCCTGATGTCATGGTCAACTAAGAAGTCCACTCCCAATATGACTTCATCAACAATCTGCGCCACAACGAATTTGTGTAGAACCATGACCTTAGTAACCTTAAGACTTCACAGATCACTTCTCCCCGGACTTGGTTATACTCGCCAGTGACCAAACGCAACCTTGCTCCAGGTAACGGTTTTATTCTCCTGTTGACCAAGTCAGATTGGATTAAGGAATGAAATGCGCTCGTATCTACAGTCAGTACACGTTATTTGCCATCCACATTCCCTCTGACGGTAAGACTGCTTGGTGTCCTTCCAATTTGCGACACAGATATCACAGGACATTCAATAGCTGGAGATAGCTCTTACTCGCTCTTGCCCATCCCCTCCAGCTTTGTTATTAAGACCACCCATGCTGTTGAAATCACTAGGATCAATATCGCAATGACGTGCAATGTGACCGGGCTTCCCGGATTTGATAACTCTTTCACTCTGCTTTTGCGATCCTTTCAGCGCCTCCAATATTGTGTTCACCCAGTCTGGCCTTTCTACCTCCACATGTTTTGAACGCTGGCTTACACAGAAGCGCTGCTGTTTTCTGAATCAGAGCATGTGATACCGTTTCCGTGAATGTACGTTTTGGGTTCGCATATGTATCTCGCTTCGTTTCGACGTCCCGTATTCCATTTATAAAGTTCTGAATTTGAACCCTCTCGGTGCATTCCACGGGTGCGTCTGCATTTGCGAAATGAGCCAATCTTTCAACATCCGACGAAAACTCCTGCAAAGTCTCATTCGATTTTTGGTAACGGTTTTGCAACTCAATTTATTATATCTGTTTTCTATGCTCGCTTCCATAACGTCTCTCGACAGCGGCCATCAATGCTTCATAACTGTTCCATTCGTATTCTGGAATCGTCTGTAAGATTTCCGCTGCAGGCCCTTTCAATGCCACGAACAGAGCTGCAACTTTATCTTTAGCATTCCAGTTGTTCACTGCTGCGGTCTTCTCAAACTGTAGCTTAAAGACCTGAAAAGGAACAGAACCGCCAAAGGATGTTGTCTTTACATTTGCATTACTTGCTTAAACTGCTGGGTGATTTATTTGCAACTGCTGTATACGACCTCTCAAAGCTTCTATCTCGGCATTCATTTTGTCCTCGAGCTGTACAATTTTTGTATTCTGTGCTTCTAACTGCGAAGACATTTGTGCCACCGGTAATGATAAGCGCTCCTCTTGTGCTACCATCTTGGATGTAATCTGTGTCGACATTTCTGAAATACGCGTTTCTTGTGCTTTCAACTGCTCAGCCAACTGAGATGTCATATATGTCTTCTGTTCTTCCAGTTGAGTTTCCATCTTAGATGTTATACAGTTCTCCTGGGATTCTAGTTGTGTTTCCATCTTGGATGTTACTGTCGATGTTTGTGCAGATATTGCAGCCAAAATCGTGTTTAAGTCTGTGCTCGTAACTGGCTGCGATGTTTCGTTTTTCCCTTCAACTTTTATTGTCTCCTCGCCATCAAGATGAAAGACATACTCTTCCACGTTAATTCCCTCTAATTCCATTGCTTCTCGTAGTCGTGCCTGAAGATCGAGTTTATTCCCGGTTGTATTCAATCCATGGCTCTCTAACTCCTTCTTCAGTTGCTGAGTCTTCAATTCACTCCACTTTCCATGTCCAAGTTGTATTCGAAGTCTTCGCAATTTATTCAACAATTCCTCTTCTGACACCAACTGTAACGAACTTAGAGCAATTCCGCTTATTCCAAATATTCTGCTAACGTTCGTATCGCTAAACTGTTGAATAAATAACTCCAATATTCAATAATGCAAAATGGTCTTTATTACACTACTTCACAATGACACTTATACTTCGCAACCAATAGCGTGCTTAAATCAAATTGATTGATCATGCCTCAACTGGTGCTGCTTTTATACTCTTCGGTTTCCTCGTTCGAATACTTCTAGGCGTTTCTTCTTATAGAATTTACTACTTGTATACCAGCTATAAACTCACAGGCTATAAACTACAGATACACGTTTATAGCTTCTCGCATAGCAATATGCGCGATGATTGCATACTTTTGTGAGTATTTCTCCGCTAATGTATGTACATATGTGTAGACATAATCATTGATTTGTTTATGTAGATACAAGTGACTGCTTAGTATCGGCTTAGAGATGCAAAACTAAGGAATACTGCTAATATTCGTCAGAATATGTACGAAATAAAATTTACATATGTTTTACTTTGGCAATTACAAAATAAGAAAGAGTTTACATCAAATATTTGCTGAAAAACAATGTGAAGAATGAGGCACCTGTGGTACAAAAAAAGGCTTTGCGACAGAGCAACACAGCAGGTCTACGTTTGAGCAGTGCATTGGAGTGAACACAGAAAAGAGCGTATCAAGAAAAGTACCTCGTAGGAAAGCAAAGGACTGAACTCGTAATCTTCGATTTTTTTCGGATAATGCGCTGTTCAAGATGCTTAAAGAACAATTTATATAGGCCAGGTTGGGTACTCGAATCTCTGTGGATGAACTAACTGAAATTCTGAGCCTTTTGTCTCATAAACGGAGAGCTTACATTGGGGTTCAGCTATAATAAGATCTTACTTTTCGACCAACTATTTTGTCGTAAATATTAAGTATCTATTGGTAAGGTTTAAGAAGTCAGAACTTCTCTGCTGTCTGCGCCTATGTAAACTCCACAGTTATTCATTCTGAATACAAATTTGATGCTGCATATGCTACCCATGTCCGACAGGGTTTGTACCCAGTTATGAGTATGTTAAGTATGAGTTATCAATTATTATATAATTGTTTGCGGAATTTTGTTTGAGAGCAAATTTATATGTCCCTTTTGTTGTAAATTTGCATATAAACGACTTATGATGAGCCGACACAGACAACAAACGTGGATAGTGGCAAATTGCATGTTGATTGGCTAAAGAGGAAAAAGTAAAAAAATTTGAAGCGAAATGAACCGACAACAAAAAAGTTGTATTAATAAAATAAGCAAAAACTCCAAGACTATGTTGCGTCTCGTGTGTGTTAATAGTAAAGTGTTGCAAGTGCCGTAAACGCCGTAATCGCCACAGGCACATTGTAACGCCATCCTGTGGCAAGGTAAACAACTTATGACTGGCGTGATCAACTTGGCACCTTTTGTTGCAATATAAGAAATTAGACAACCCTGTGTGCAACTTTTTTTTTTTAATTAAGTTCTTATTTTTGTAAGAAATTTCAGTTTTTTTTATTTTCTAAAAAGTTTGTTGCATGTTGCATGTGCAGCTCTATTAGTTACGCGATTTGAACGCATTTTGTTCTCATTGCGCAGCGCAAACACTGCTTACGTAGTAGATCTGTGGTACTTATGCAATTTATGCAATATCTCTGTATAGGGTGATCCATTTAATGATATTCTATGCTAAAATAATGACGGAACTGACGATAGTGAACCTTAAAAATTAAGCTAACACATTACAATAAACCACAAAATAGGACTACGAGAGATAACCCGAACGGCAAAAGTAGTTGACTTCTATTGACCTCAACTTAATGAAGCGACACAGCCAAGTAATACACAAAGCCAATATTAAGGCAGGTAAATCCAGACATGTTATTATGTATTAAATAAATGTTTCAAAATTGGACACTATTATAAAAATAAAAAATAAAAAATAAAAACGCATTCCTTTAGCTCTACAAAGGTAGATGAAAATTAGGCCACTTCTTTCTGAAATATTTAATAATGACCTTTTAAAGCTTTCTACACTACGCACAGAATAGCTAGAGTGAAGTGAGTGAGAGAAGTGTGGTTGTGGGAGTCATAAATCAATGAGATGAACTCAGTGTGACACCGCCAGGTCGTGCAATTTTGACACCATGCAAGGGCTGTTTTTTGTAAAATGTTGGGAATATTGTCGTGACTGTTTAAAGTTCATATCGAAACTCTTTCGGGATTAATTCAGGATAATTTTGGAATTACAAAGGGGACATTTTTGAGATCATTTTAGGACTATCACCGAATCATTCCGGAATTGTTTTCGCAAGCATTGTAGAAGTCAAAATTAATAATTTCTCAATGGTTTATATGACTATTTGTGGATCAATTTAAAACTGTTCCGAAGTCATTTTAGTCTATTTTTGGATCATTTGGGTCTCCAAAAATTTATAGCGTTAGCCCTTTCCCCTAGGCAATGGGAGCACGATTGTGCTCTAAAGTGCAGACCCCTGATTTGTGGTCAATTTTCAAGATCTCTCGGACACAATTACGGCATCAATTTTCAATTCGAGATTATTCGGGATCTTCTAAATACCACTAATCGATTGGGTATGTTTTCGGGATGATTTCAGAACCATTTGAATGCGTTGGACGATTTGGGCTATTTCCGAATAATTTCTGAATTATTTTGAATTTTTTTACGCGATTTTCCTGGTCTCAAACCTAATAAATTCTCGATCGTTTCTATTCAGTGATATTCAGATATTATGATTCAGAGTAATTTCGATATGGCTTTTCGACAATCTTTTATCAATTCGAGATTATTCGGGATCATTTCATTACCATGCATCGATTGGGTCTGTTTTCGGGAATGATTTCAGAACCATTTGAATACCGCGGAAGATTTGGGCTATTTGCGAATAAATTCTTGATTATTTTGAAAATTTTGACCCGATTTTCTTGGTCTCAATCCTAATAAATTCTCCATCGTTTCTATTCTGTGTTTTTCGACAATTTTGGAATAACTTTCAGATAAGTTCGGGACTATTTCTGCATCAATTTGAAATTGTTCTCGAGTCATTTTACGATGTTTATGGATCTGAAGTGTTTTCAAGATTGTTGGAAAACCACAACGCGATCATATCAGGATTGTTTTTGTTATCAACTCGAGATTATTTCAGGATCATTTCTTTACTATTATCGTATCGCATCGTATCGAGTCTACTTTTGGAACCATTTTAGAAAAATGTTAATTTTTAAAATTGTAGAACTATTTCCGAATTGTTTCGGCATTATTTTAGAGATATGAGGAACTTTACAGGATTGTTTTTATGCTTGCAGAATAGTTTTTAATCATTTAAATTTTACATTGAAGGTATTTCGATTTCCTTTTTCATTTCGGAACTATACAAGAGATAATTTTAAGACTATTTAACGACTGGGTTGTTACTATACTTGGTTAATTTTGGGGCTTTGACTGTGCCGGATAGTTGGGGTTTACTTCGTTCTCGCTACCATGTTCAAACTATTTGGGTATGGCTAGTCGGATGGTCATTGTTTATATAGATTTTCGTCTAAGTCATTTTGAAAAAATGGTTGGTTTTCGGGATGATTTTGGGATAATTTTGAACTTGTTTTTCGCATAATTTCAGCAATACTATCAACCAATTTGGGGCTAGTCCTTTTGGGATAATTTAACAACTATATCCGCATAATTTTGGGTTTGTGTGCATACCGCACATTTCGGGGCTAAAAAAAATGTATACATGGCGCGATTTACATCCAGTGAGATTTGAGCCAAAATTTTCTTCCGAATTGCTCTTTTTTTAGTTTTACCTACAAATTGAAAACATTCTTTTCTTAATTTTGATGTTGCTTTGCCCGAAATTTTGGGATCTTTTCGTCACCATCTATAAATATTTTCGGAATTGCCTCCATATTATTTTTTTGGTCTATGCACCAGAATCAATACACCACTCAGCTATCCAGCCTTTGGAAGTACGATGTGGATGAATTAGATCTTTCAGAAATATTACCCAATATCGACAAAGTGGTTTCATATCGGACCGGAAAAGATCTTTGTGAGCTGCACCTCAATTGAGACAGCAGCCATCTAACAAAACTTAAAACAAAAAAAGATGATAAAAAAATGTTAAGGACTACCTTTATATAAATGGACCAAAAAATATAATATTAATACAGACATAGTCTTGTTGAATTTTAACTAAAAAACTTTAACAATAGCTCTTGTAAAAGAATTTTGGGATTTAAAACTATAAAGGTGGAGCGCAATCTTTCAATTTAAGGCAAACCATGTACTTGGGATTAACTAATTGATTATTTAAAATTTAAACACGCACTCTACCTTTATAATTTTAAATCCCAAAATTCTTTTACAAGAGCTATTGTTAAAGTTTTTTAGTCAAAATTCAACAAGACTATGTCTGTATTAAAGGAAAAATTGCCTTCTATTTGTTGGTCCATTTATATAAAGGTAGTCCTTAAAATTTTTTTATCATCTTTTTATTTTAAATTTTTTAGTACTGCCTACAAAATAGCAAGATTTAATAGAATTAGTGGAATTTTCGCTGACAACACTGGCGAAAACAACAGAATTCCACGTCGCATCATAACAAGAGAATTCCACCTCATTTGTCAGCTACTTAATTTGCACAGCTGAAAACCGTTGTGAAAGTCACGTACGCCTAAAAGTATGCAAGGACCTGCATTGAGATGGGCTTTCAACGAGGTGGAATTCTACAACGCCTGCAACACCCAGGAGGCTAGCCGTGAAGGTATGGCCTAATCGACTTGTGCGTTACGTAGCTCAAATTTTTGATCAAACATTGCACTGTCACCGAGTTTTAAACTATATTTCAGGTTTGAAGTCTCTAGATATCCAAGAAGTTAGTTAAAATCGATTGCAAGATTCCCAATTTAAAACTAGTTTTCTCATTATCTCGATCCATGCGCCACCTAGCTGAATTTTTTTTGATAAAATATTGCATTGTCACCGGGTTCTGACTTACGGCCCAAGTTTCATATCTCTAGCTCATCGGGAAGTTACTCGAAAATCGATCGCAAGATTCCCCCCGTTTTTAAAGGATTTGCAGTTATCTTGACTAGCGCGCCACCTAGCGGAACTTTGCCTTCTTTAAGTTGTATTGTCACCACGCTTCTAACTAAGTGCTAAATTTCCAGTCTCTAGGTAACCGGGAAGTTAGTTAAAAATGGATTGAAAGATTCCCAAATTAAAATTAATTTTCCTAATATCTCGATCCATGCGCCACCTAGCGGATTTTTTTTTGATAAAATATTACATTGTCACCGGGTTTTGACTTACGGCTCAAGTTTCATATCTCCAGCTCTCCGGGAAGATACTCAAAAATCGATTGCAAGATTCCCTGCGTTTTTTCAGAGATTTTCAGGGATTTTCGTTTATCTCGATTCCTCTGCCACCTGGCGGCATTTTGTTTTCCCGAATTGTAGTGCCATCGACTCGCAAACTATGTGGTAAGTTTCAAGTCTGGATCACGGAGAAGTTAGTTAAAAATTAATTTGCTGTATATCTCGATCCATGCGCCACCTAGCGGATTTTTTTTCATTTGCATTGTAATGTCTCTCATATCTCAACTATGTTCTAAGTATCAAGTGTCTTGCTCAACGGGAGGCTACCGAAAAAGACTTTTCCGTGGGTTAAAAATTCGTATGGAAATGAGGGAACAAACATGAAAGCGACTTAGTATAAAGGTATAAATAAATAAAAAAAATACATAAATGTAGGTGGTTTTAAATTTTTTTAGATTTTCACACAGGAACTACTAAATACACCACCCTTTATCCAATGCACATGCACTTGCTTTAATTTCAATTCAGTTTTTTCTGCAATGAAAGTGCAAATTTAGCGAAATCGCGCCGCAATAGTTTTCCTTGTCTTCGCAGTGGACTTGGACAAGAATCATCTTTCGAACGAAGCACAATTTGCAACAACTCTGAGTACTCGCATATTAGATATTCATGCCACGCCCCTTTCATTGGTAGTGCTGAACTTATTGACGGTTCACCAGCAACGTTATTCATTTCCCGCTTTAGCATGTATGTGTGAGTGCGTGTATATATTACATTGGAATTCCGTTAATGTGTGCGCATGTTGCACGGCCGCGGACGCCTCCTTTTTGTGTGATGGCCAATAATTGCCACAATTATTGCATGTTTGATAATTAAAATGCATATTTGCGTCACTTCGCTTGCTTAAATTGTTGTTGCCTATTTTTAAACCATCAATTGCAATATTTTTAATTCATATGCTATACCACTGCCTTTCCTCGCACGTCAACCTGAGACATCACGCGCATGCCAGGTATTTGTATAAATAGGAATTTGTGCCAATGCAAGCAGAACTAATCCATTTCAATTCAATTGTTTATCTATTTACTAGAATTTTTTCCTGTCATAGAACTTGTCCGTAGCCCAATTGCAGAGGTTAGTAGCTGGACTAACATTTCGCTTTTTTTAGTAGTACAATGGTGTTAATCAGTGCAGATGAGCGCTCCTGTAGCGGGCCAGAAACTTAGGGTATTCCAGCTCTAAGCAATGTCCAAGGTAGGACCCGAATAAAATCCTGAATTTCAAACTGGTTCAGCACAGGAACTAGCGGAATGCATATCCGAAAGAGATGTTCAGACTGAAAACACTGAGATAGAGGAACGAAATCATGGCATTCAAAATCATCCTGTCAGAATGGCGGGTTTCCTTGTGTACTTGTGGTTTCGCTAACACATTCCAATAATCGATATACCTACATGAAAAATTCTTTTCTTTAAATGGGGCTGGAGCTTTAAATGCCTTAAATTACTGCAACTGACGCTCTCTATTTCGGTGCAGAAACCCGCTTATGTTTTTAGAAACGCATAGCGATATTGTAGATCAGTGGCTTCACCTTCATTTTATTGGTACCTTACCTCCTATTCCGTAATCTAACCTCTCATTCACCTTTTCTAAGTAATAACTCATGAACATAGTCCAGCGAATTAAAATGCAGCGGCTACGCTGGCTAGACCATGTTATGAGTATGAAAGACGACGCTCCGGCTAATAAAGTGTTTCTATCGGAACCCGCATATGGAAGCAGAGGAAGAGGGCGGCCCCCACTCCGCTGGAAGGACCAGGTAGAAAACGATTTAAACTCCCAAACCAATTGGCGCCAGTTGGCAGAGCGGAGAAGCGACTGGCGCGCCTTGTTGGACAGCCATAACAGTTTAAACTGTTAAGCTGCAATTAATTAAGTAAGTAATAACTTACGAAAATTTGGAATAAATCCATTTGTTTCCTCAAGTCCGCAGAGGTCGCTTGTCAATTTTTATATTTGATGTACGGAAAGTCTTTATACCTACTCTGCTCATGTCTACATTCCTTTAGCATTACCGAACGTGGCCCACATCTTCCAAAGGGATTTTTTCTCTAATACTCTCATCTCTTTCGGCACCATGTATTATACCCATTCGTCACTGTTGATGGATATACATAAATTCAAGACTTTGAAGGATTTCTTATATTTGGGAACCAGTATTAAAAGCAAAAACAATATCAGCTTAGAAATCAAACGGAGAATAATTCTTGCCAACAAGTGCTATTTTGGATTGGGTAGGCAATTGCAAAGTAAAGTTCTCTCTCGACAAACAAAATCACGCTCTACGAACCGCACATAATACCTGTACTGAAGAGTTCTCCAGAAGATTTATGGTCCTGTCCGTGTGCGGGCAGCGAATATCGAAGGAGATATAATGATGAGCTGTATGAGCTTTGCGCAGATATGACGTGCCCTATCGCGAATCAAAAACCCAAAGACTTCGCTGGCAAGGTCTTGTTATGCGAATGGACGAAGGCGCTCCGGTAAAGAAAGTATTCCAGGCGACACCGAAGTTTGGAAGCAGAGGAAGGGGGCGACCCCAAATTATTTCACAAACAAGATTCCCATAGTAAATGATGGGCTTGACAATTGCCATAAATGCCCAAAGAGAGAGCGCGAACGACGATAGGTGCTACGTGCATACCAGCAACCCCTTTTGTATCCACACATTGCTGCGGAGGCTTTCTTCCTCTCTTCCATATGCAGTTTCCACGATAATTTATTATCCGGTAGAACTCCTTAATATTTTATGCTGTGCTTCTCTTGTTAGATAACCCCTGCCAGTTTGGGCTTAGTCTAATAAACAAGACAAAATCTGTATTTTCTGCTTTGGTGGCAATACCGAGTGCAGTTACGTAGACTTGTACAAATGTATATATCGAAGCGCCTGATTCATGAGATAGCTGATAGTTGTCCTACACTTAGTATAGTGTTGACGTTTCAGTCTTCCATAACATTGGTTATAATACCGAACCCTGCGAGGATCCTTTGTTTTAAAATTTTGTGGACCCGAATAGGCCCCCATGGCGATGTTATCTTTCTGCAGGTTAGCGTGTATACAATCCAATTCCTTAAGGCTTGATATATTTCAATCGAGTTAAGCCTGTCCATGAATGCGCATTCCTAGGCATTGTTTAAAGTTCCGGCAATGTCCAAGAAAACAACTATGGCTTATTGCTGATACTCCTAGAGCCTGTCCATGTTCATGACCATCCAATGCAATGCAGTATTAATCGGCTTGCCTTTGGTGTAAGCAGTTTAGCAAGCCAATATATTTGGGGTGCATTACTTTCCAAACTGTAATCGTTTTGAACGAGCTATTATTTCCGATACATCAAGCGGTATTTAGAAGCTTTGAAGTTCCTCGTAGTTGCGCTGTCATGGTGTCCTCATTAGTTTTTTTGCGCTAAGCACCAGGGCAACCAATTACTCAAACCTACATATATTCATAAATAAGAATAGCTGCAGTTTATACCTCTGAATAAAAAAGCAATTGCCTACTTAATAAGTTTGCCTATAATTTGATCATTGAACTATTCACTAATTGCAGGCTTCAATGGCTTGACTATTATTTGCATCTTTTTTCATACAAATATAGATACATACATACATCCATATAATACCCACCTGCAATCTACGTACTACACATCGTGTAATTATGTTGAAATATATGCATCTCATCATTATTAAGCGCATAACTAAATGAAGTAAATTCACTTTATTGCTTGTTTCTCATTACTCACACTTAATCATTCATTCTCGCCGACACTTTTATATTCACATTTGTTATTAATATGAAAACATGACATTAATTGCTGGATTAGCATGCCGATTATCTAGCTTGAATCGGGACTGGGTATAATTTTCTGCATGAGTGCATTTTATGCAATTTACTGCATTTTTTTTCTATTTAATAGCCTTATTTAATTAACTTTTTTGCTGAAAAAATAGGGCAGAGTCCACCCTAGTCAATACATTTTATATACAAGTACATCAAGAATTTTTTCACATGCAAGTTAATATGAGAAGAGACCATTAGAAATGTCTTTATTAAGTGGCTCTATTTTAATTACCCGTGCAGATAGAGCGTGCTTTACCTCTCAGTACCCTACTAAGTCCATTCAAGTACTATGCTGTTTACGTTGGTCAAATAGACATGTCCTATCGACAGTGACCCAACTAAAAAGGATTGAATGCGCCATCTAATAAATTTAAATATTACAATAATCCTTTTTTATCCTCTTAATCAAGCCCAGAGAAGACACAACGTACGGCGTTGGAAAGTACGCTTTTTCAATCCTGAACTACTCCAAGACTTATTTTTTTTATAATATACTGTAACAAATTTTAAGGTTTGTCGAATTTAGTTCATATCGCCGTACTGTTGTAAATAAGTCATGCGTTCAGTATACCAAAATGTTCTTTATTTACGACACTACTATGGTAGTAGTAATTCAAAATTAAACTACTCGCGTACTTCACTTATTGCGTGTTAAAATCAAACTGAGTCATTATTTCTCAGCTTGCGCAGCTTTTATATTCACAGTTTCCTTGTTTTCCTACCTCTCCTAGGGTCCAGAATTTGCACAAATAGCCCTCTGTTTATATATTCCCCGTTTCCGTATAACATTAATTATCTAGCATAAGCTTGAGAAGTGTCTTCTCCACACTTCGCTGATTACATGTATGTGTGACTGTTTCTCTTTCTTCTTTGCTCTTAGATGCTGATTACATGTATGTGAACTATTTTTTTTTTTTGTTCTTAGCTTTGCTATTTACATGTATGTGTGGCAAATACCACGCCCTTTAGGTCCATTACCATATTTGTCGAAATATATCAACGGCGTCGAAAGAAGATGAGATGACCATTGGTGTATTCATTGACGTGAATCTACGAAAGATATGTAAAATGTAAGCGAGCCCTGCGGAGATATGACTATATAGAAGCGAATTAAAGTCAAAGGCAACGCCGGCTGGCTTATGTTATGCGAAGCGATAATGAGAAGACGTTTCCATCCGCAAATTAATTGTTCAGCTTAGGAAAAGGAAGACACCACTGAGTGGGAGAGGAGTCGTGGACATTAGTTTGACCTGCCTTGGTGTTTCTAATAAAAATAAGTAAATTAAGGCAGGGCGCGATAACTCCGAAGAATTTTAGGCCGCGCTTCTTTTCCGATTTGCGTCATGCTCCTTTGTAATTTTTCGTACAGCGAGACGTAAGCTACTTGTTTTACGTGGACTCTGAACGGCATCTGCAAGCCAGATGAGTTTTCACTGGGAAGATTTTCATGGCAGAAATTCAATCGGAGTGTTTGCCATGCCAAATCACTACCGAGGAGCGACCGCGCTTTGAAAAATTTTCTTCAAGTTGAAAAAACTTGTTTCTTAATTTTTGAAGCTGCTTTGACGGGGGCGTGAATCCAGGATCTTCGGTACATTGGTGGAGCATGCTACCACCACACCGTTTTATTATGGTTCTAATAGGCATCAGTAATCGCCACGAAAGGATGCTATAAGACGGCAAAAATCCGGTATATTATCCCCTTTTGTTTATAAAATAATACAGAGAAAAAAGCCTCCAAAACCTTACTAGCCCTCTGGGTTTTTTCGGGAATGCTGTCTTTCTTTGCTGCACTGCATTTAATAGAATAGAGTAAAGATACAAATTCTGACATAAGTACATGCAGAAGTACAAGGGTAGATAAGGATGTTCAAAACTTCAGATCAAGGAAATCAACGCACCAGAAGTCTAAATGCACCAAAATGTCCAGCGTCTAAGCACGATTTTCGGGCGCATGGCCTAGGTTAGGTTAGCTTAGGTTGGGTGGTAGCTTCCCTGATAGAGGAAGCTCACTTGGACAACATGACGGTCCGTTGTGATACCACATATAATAAACTAAACTAACGGTGACGTAGATATAACTACTTAGAGAATCGCTGGGTAGCAACGATAAAGTTCCGAATGATCCCGATCTCAACCTTGGATAGCTCCTCGGGAGATCCAAGTGAGTCACGACCGAAATACTTTCGCCTAGTTCTGGCAAAAGCTGGGCAGTCAAGCATAAAGTGATTTGGTGATTCCACCTCATCATCCTCCATACAGCTGCAGCAGGATGGAGTTTCCAATATATTGAGACGTACCGCATGGATACCCATGGGACAGTGCCCTGTCAAAACCCCAATGACCATTGATAGGTGAGCCTTAGTGAACCCAATTAGTTCAGCAGACCTCCTGCCATCCACTTTCGGCCAGAAAGATCTTGATATCCTACAAGACGTAGCGTCCGCCCAACGTTTGCTGAGCTGACTGGAGGCCCAGCTATGGAAGAGCAATCAATCTACAGGTGGCTAGCGGAATCCCGAAATCCCTACAGCCATCTTCATCCGGTTCAGTTGTACCGATTCGGGCTAAGAGATCCGCTTGACAGTTACCCGGAATATCACTATGGCCCGGGACCCAGATAATCTTAATTGTAAAATAATTCGATGCAATCGCAAGTGAGGGCAGGCACTCCCAGACCACCCTCGATCGCACTGTAGTTGAGCTCAAGGCCTTTATAGCCGCTTGGCTATCAGAGTAGATGTTAAATTCCCTAGCCGTAGTAGCGCTGGATAGCATTTCATCCAACGCATCCTTAATCGCAGCAACTTCCGCTTGGAATACACTGCAGTGATCAGCCAACTTAAACTTGCGGCATACATTTAGCTCTTGACAAAAGACCCCCCCGCCAACCTTTCCTTCCAACTTCGACCCATCCGTGAACAAGTTAACCGGTCCCATGCCCCAGATAATTCCTCTTCTCCACTCCTCCCTCGGGGGAATGACTGGGTTGAAGGTTGTATAGGGAGCGGCCACCGGCATGCAATAGTCCGTCCTGTCCGGGATAAAGTCGAAACTAGTAAGAAGGCTAGAGTGTCCGAAATCAGAAAGCATATAACCTATATCACGAAGCCTGACCAACGACCGGGCCGCGGCTGCCTTTCCCGCAATATCTACTGGATGTATATTCAGCATGACATTCAGTGCCAAGGTAGGTGTTGTTCTCATAGCGCCACTGATACCGATAAGCGCCGTCCGTTGCACTGACACTAGCATTTTGGAGGTGCTCGCCGTGTCCAGTGCTTTCCACCATACCAGCACCCCATATAGCAGAATCGGTTTGACCACCATCTCATAAAGCCAGTGTACTACTCCTGGCGAGGGCCCCCATCTCTTTCCGATAGCCCCCCTGCAGCAGTACAAGGCAACCGCGGCCTTCCTGGCCCTATCTTCCACATTGGGCCTCCAGGACAGCTTCTTGTCCAGAACAATTCCCAAATATTTAACCCTGTCAGTAAGTACCAACGGTACCCCTCCAATGGAAGGAGTTCTGAAGTCGGGTATCTTATATCTCCTTGTAAAAAGAACCAATTCTGTTTTTCCCGGGTTGACCGCCAATCCACATTATTCAGCCCACCTAGCCACAGTATCCAGGTATCCCTGCAGAACATCGCGCAGGGTGCCCAGAAATTTTCCCCTGACTAGGATAGCGAGGTCATCTGCATAGGCAACCACCCGACAACCATTGGCTTCCAGCTCCACAAGAAGCACGTTGACTACCACAACCCAGAGCAGAGGAGATAGGACACCCCCCTGTGGCGTGCCCCTGCACACCTTCCTCCTTATTATGGCTCCTCCCCACTCCGCTGGGACAATTCTGCCGCATAGAAGTTTGCTAATAAATTCAACCAGAGCCGCTTCGACTCCTAAACCCACCAGAGCTCTTTCGATTGCCCCCGGTAAGACATTGTTAAAAGCCCCCTCGATGTCTAGAAAGACACCCAGAGCATACTCTTTATGTTCTAGAGACCCCTTTATTTGCTTTACAATCGAATGGAGAGCCGTTTCCGTCGATCTGCCTTTGCAGTACGCATGCTGTGAAGCCGACAGTAACCCCCCAGGTATCCTTTATCGTAGGTACAGGTCAATCAGCCGCTCAAACGTCTTAAGAAGAAACGACGAGAGACTGATTAGCCTGAAATGCTTAGGTGACACATGAGAGCTCCTGCCGGTCTTCGGAATGAAGATGACCCTAACCGTGTGCCACCACTTAGGGATATAGTTAAGCCTGAGGCAGTTAGTGTAGATGATGGCCAACCAGCGGCAGGAAATCCCTAAAGACCTTTGAAGTTGCGCAGGAATGATGCCATCCGGACCGGGTGACTTATAGGGCTTGAACGAATTTATAGCCCAGGATATTTGACTTTCCCGTAGTGGGATGGCAGCAATTTCTGCATGGCCATCAACCGCCGACCACGCAAGCAAAGATCCCTGCGCAACTGGGACATCGGGAAAATGATTGTCCAGTAAAAGTCACAGGGACTCCTCGCTACTCATCGACCAGTCCCCACCATCATCTTTCAGATACCCCCGAGGGGCGGGATTCCTAGAGAGTATTTTTCTAAGCCTCGCGGATTCATTGCAGCCCTCTACGTTTTCGCAGAAGCTTCGCCATGAATCTCGCTTGGCTAACCTTATTTCATATTTATAAATCCCCAGACTCACCTTATAGAGCCCCCAGTCCGAGGGTAGTTTACTCCTCCTGGCTCTGTTAAAGAGCCGCCTACTGGACGCTCTTAGGTCGTCAAGGGAATCAGACCACCAGGGCGGCTTGCCCTTCCCCCTATAAGTTTTCAGTGGGCAGGACCGTTGAAAGGCGCTATTGCTTGCCAAGGTGAAGTTTTCCATCAGACCGTCTATTTCAGATTCGGACAGGTCCAATCCCGTCCTTAATCCAGAAATTTTTCCGCCGTTACTACTCAGCCACGGCTCCTGGACAAGGACTATATCCACTCCGCCTTTCTCAAGACAGAGCAACAAGTTTGCGGAAGCCGCCTTAGAATGCTGAAGATTGATTTGACGGATTTCCATCAACACCACCCTTCTTCTTCTGCTCCCCATCCTTGGCGGCTTCGCCCTCGGAGACTAGGAGATCCTCCCCCCCCCCCCCCCCCCCCCCAACAGACGACTTACAGTGATGACGGATCCCGCCTTCGATGATTCGCCCTCGGAGGCTAGGAGCTCCTCCTCGGCCCTATCAGCCAGACGACTAGCACTGATGACAGATCCCGCTATTGACGGGACGTCAACAGTGCTTTCGCTGTCCAAATTAGCGGAGTCAGCATCCACAACCATGGGTACTGGCTCCCCTGCGGGCGCCTCCACCTCCCGAACAGTGGAGGCCTATCTTTAGGAAATTAGATTTTATTTACTTACGACGACTTACACTTTTTGCAATGCCGAAATACATTTTTTTCTTTATTTGATTCATTAACCCTATACACATAACCTTGTAAGCTGCCCTTTTAAACATAACCATTCGTCATTTCGACGAGCTATTATTCGCGATATATAAAATCGGGTGAAAATATATATTTCTGAAAGTTTTAACACGCAGTTATATTAACCAAGTATATCTTAAGTAGAACACACAATAAATTAAATTTTTTGTTAGTATATTTTTTTATAACCTACGTTTTTATAAAACGCTCTCCTTTGAGATCATTGTGAGATAACATACTTATAAAATCTAAAAAAAAAGCCTAACAGAAACAGCCTCTTCTTTGGCGATATTTAACTATATTCTATTATTAATATGAAAAAAAAAAATTCATTGCAAATTTTTTGAAGCACATTGTGTGCAAAAGTCGATTTTGTGTTCACCACAAATTGCAACATTGCATTTCGAGCATGATGACTTTGTCATACGTCTCTTTTCATATGAGCAGAGATTACAGATTCTTCTCTTATTGGATACTTCTACTGACTGAAACTCATTGCTGGTTGATGGCAGACTTTCATCGTGACCTTAATACATGTAGAATATTGTCTTTTATATTCCGTGGCATTGTGCGACACTCTAATCGGGTTTTGAGCCAAGGTTCTACAAGTTTTGAATGTAGCTGCTTCATGAACTCACGCCGGGTAATTATTGATTGTCCCAGTACAGAAGCCTTATGGAAATAAAGTATGTAGCTGTTGATACAAGATATATTTATCATACCATAAAAGACACACATTGGTCACCGATTGGTTTTTCTGTTGCATGACATTACTGAGCACATTTCGAACGTGTCTACTCCACCTTTAGTACTATTATAAAACTCGGCCATAGACGGCTTTTTTGTTTCCGGATTCACCGATCCCTCTTCATCGCAATATGATAATAGGTAAACCATTTTAGAGGGTTTAGGTTTGTATGACTGTAGATTAAGTGGGTCATCGTAACAAAACATCGATGTATTGATATTTCTCAACCGATTATTTTTCATTTCTTCTTGGATTTCTTTTTTGTTTGCTCGCAATGTTCCTACAATTGTCAACTTATAAGGCTGCTGAAGTAGCTGTTGGTGTGGTATTGACGTAAACCAGTTATCAATGGTAACATTTCTGTTTGAGCCATGTATACTACGAGTAAGTTCTTTGACGAAATACCCTCCTAAAGGCAGCCCTCCAGTATCTGTTTCTTTTCCAAGATATGGCATAGTATCAACCATATATCTAGTGCCACTGTAACACATCATAACCAATTTAACGCCATATTTTGCCGGCTTATTCGAAATATACATCCGAAATTTACATCTCCCACGAAACGCTAATATTTGCTCATCAATTCTGACATTTATTCCAGGCATATAGTTTTGACGGCACTGAGCCATGAGTAATTCCCAAATGTTTCTTATGGGTATAAAAGGATCTTCTGTTTGCTTTTGTAATCGTAAGATTTTATCCTCAAAACGTAGACACCGAAGAAGAAAGTTGCATCTCTTTTAACTCATGAACGATATATACATAGTCCCAGAATACTCTATATTGAACAATTCGTTGAGTGTGAAATAATTATCTTTACACGCTGCAGTTAATACTACAATACCAAGCAGAGCTCTTATCTTAAATTTGCTAGTTTCACTCTGTGAAAATTTAGCTTGCTCATAGTTTTCTTTCCTGATTGTAATCTCCGAGTTTGTCCACTTCACAATTTCTTCTAACATTTGATCAGTCATAAAATGCGCAAATAATGCAAGTGGATCAGTTATATTTTTGATAGAACGGGCAGGTCCTCTAGCAACACGTACAATATTAATTGAAGATGTTCCTTTTGAGCTACTCCCTTTACTTGTAGCCCAAGTATGTCGTGAGCGACTACGGATGTTACTTCTTGAAAAGCTTACAATACATGGATTGTTGTTTGAAAGTTGAACTGAAGGAGAACGCGACTCTAGTGAACGGTCCAGCGAAACAAGAGAAGATTGATCTTGTGTATTTAGGGAGTTATCCACACTATCAGAATAATCGTCTACGTGATCGCTTTCTACATCAAGATCCACATTATCTTCAAGTTCGCTGCCAGACGAGTCATCCAATACACTGGCATCTTCCTCCTCCAATAAGAATCGAAGAATAGATTCCTCAGATAACACTCCTCTTGACGGCATTAAAAAAACTACACCAAATAAAAATACTAAACTGTCACAAAATCTACACAATTGTAAAAAAAAGTACGTCGAAATGACGTACAATTTCTGGGAATCTCAAAAAACTACCCAACTACGCGCCTCACACGTACGCTTCTCAAGAGAGCTCAATGAATACTGAGTAGACAAGTAAAGGTATGGCGATCATCCTGCATATTAAAAAGTTACAACGATATTTCTATCTTCTGGTCGACGATTCGACGAAGGTTAGGTGTATAGGGTTAAATTTACCAGTTGCAGCTATTTTTAGCCAACTCAAATCTCAGCGCAGTTCTAAGAAATTCATTACGCTTGATCCAATGTCTTTTAGCAGTCTTGGCTAACCAGTGCAGATCGCGGCGCCGCACTATGGAAAATAAAGGCACGTTTCTGATTAAAAATATATAACTTTTTTATTTCTGAACATTATGTTCTAAAATTTTGCACATATATAGAATAGGGTATATGGCTTCAAATGGAATGTAATTTATTATGCCTGAATTTAAAACCATACCTTAAAAGATAAAATAAATTCAGAATTAAATATTAGTTTTGCAACCTTTCTATTTCATAAATTTTTATTTGCCGGCTTGAGGTCTGATGTTTTGGAAAATAAAACAGATGTTTTAAATTTTACCAATTTATTTCGGTTATGCACGATAACCGTCCTCAGGGTGAACTATAAACAAACAGAACACAAAATAATATATAATTTACATCAAACAACAATTAACAATTATTAACAAAACTTCTTAAACATTGAAAACATACATTTTTGACACGTCTTTCCCTTTGTACGTGGAGTTGTTAACTATTTTTGTTTTTTATTAGATGCCTATAGGAGAGCGCGGTGTTTGCTACATCTGTTTTGTAGTTAATTCTTGTGTTAGTTGGTGTGTTTAGTATATGTAGCATTTCCAGTGTGAATCTCTTTCCATATTGTTGTTCTTGTTGAAGTACTATTGTTTTTTCGGAATTCGGGCAGTGCTTTCTCGTTGCACAATGGGTCATAAGTGCGGTTTTTGGTTATTTATATTTAAATCATTACAATATTTAAAATCTGATTTATGTTGTGCTAATCGAGTCTTTAATTTAGATTTAGTTGTTCCAACATATACTTTGTTGCATAATTGCATAATTCTTTCTCGTTTCCGTTACATAGGATTTGATAAATAATGTTGCTTTTTTCCATTTGCGGTATTTTCGATTTAGTTTGGTTAAACATACTTTTTAAAGTGCTCATAGGTTTGTGTGCTATTTTAATATCTTCTTTATTATAGATGTCAGATGTTGATAGGCGCTCAGATAATTTAAGTACATAAGTTAACGACTTGAATATTTTCGGGTTTTCCTCTCTACGTTGACTATTTGGTGATTTATATCTTTTTAAAAGAGTTTTTATAATTTTATCAGGAAAATCATTGGCTTTTAACAATATCTTTATTTCATTTTCTATGTCATTATGGTAACATCCAAACATCCAAAAAACATGATCAACTTGAAACAAAGGGTATTTTGGAAATTCCGTCCTAATCGCTTCTAACCTCATTAATTTCCTACTTAAGGTGTACATTCATAAGTACATCCTCAACAAAGTTTCGAGTTGTAGGTATATTATGCAAAATTGCACTTAATGCTTTACTTTATTATTGTTTAAAATAGGACTCAATGCTCAATGTCACACGGGAGAACTGGAATTTTTATTGATAAAAAAGAGGTATTTTACATAGCAATAATATATTTCGGCCCACTGAAATTGGAAAATTTAGGTAAAACTGCATTTAGTGTTTTTGTTATAATGTTTGAAAAGATAATGCTTTACTTTTTTTATTGTTTAAAGCTGTATTCAACCCTCACGGTCACTCGAGAAAACTTGGATTTTTATTGAGAAGAAAGAAGAATCATTCAGCGCTGTTCTCTGGTGTGCAACTTGTTTATTAATATTTTCACACGCAAAATGAGTGCAAAAGAGACAAACTTCCTAATATCAATGAAAAATTACAAACCTTACCGCAAACTATTGATGTACACAGCAACATTTAAAACCCCAATAGATAGCGAGCGACTTTCCGTTTTCTGACTTTTATCACATTTTTAATAGTTACTCCGAAAATCGCCAACTTCTGCAGCCTTTTTTTATTTGATTATATTTACGAATAGCTAGGCTATAAATCAACATATAATGTAAAGCGTGGGTAAAAGTGGGCAACTGTCAAAAGTCTCGATGAATTTAAAAAAAAACTTTTTTCACCATATTTTATTTTGCAATTTTTTTAAGGTAAACAAACATAATGTTAAAAACATATTAGTTGGTTCATATTCTTCAAAAAACAAGGTTTCCAGAAATATATAATACATTATACCTTTTCCTGTAACGTATAACATTAAAATCAATTTGAAAGTGATGAAGGGACATGGACGTCCGTCAAAACTTAAAGTTTGTATATTAGGGGGACTCATGTAACCGTATAAATGCCTTATAAAGTGTGTAAACGTATAAATTTATCTAGTTTACGCACGAGCTGTCAAATTTTGTATGAAAAATCATTTACACAATTTGTATAAATTTACGCGCACATTTCATTGTGTAAACGCGTAAACTCAAAGGAATGCAACCTTGCAGACATTACAGACGGCATTTTCATCAAAAATATCCAACATCAGCAAGTAAAGGCGTTTTAGTTCTGATTTTTCACTTAATCTTGGTATTTTTTAATGTGTATAACAATCAAAAAAATTTTTTTGGAAATAATAAAGCTGAAAAACAATCAAGTTTATCAAGAGTATTACTAGGTGCGATCATATAACCGCGTGTGTAAATGGATATAATTTTACACCTTATAAGTTTATATGCTATCATGAGTCCCCCTATTGTAAAAAAATTATTTCATATAATATGTATAATTTTTCGATATTATAGTCTAGTTTGGTCCTTAAACTGTTGATTGAAATAAAAAAAGCATGCCAGTACCGACATCGAAAAAATCATTTTTAATCAGCAATTGTTCTACGATTTTCCATAGTGCGCCGTAGCCGATTTTGCTGTTGCATCATACTTTCGAGTAAACTGTTTGTCGTTGTTGGTTGTGTCATCATCATCATAGCCAACACTGAGATATTTCGTATAGCAACAAAAATGATATTGCTTGTTATTGATATTTTTCAACTTTGCACATTGTGAATTCGTATCGAATTGAATTTGTATTGCCTGATGGCGACCTCTAAAACTGTGACGTCGTCTCCACTTTCTTGTTTCACCTCTGCACCACTCACTCCTAATATATCGGAGCACCAATACGACAACAGACGCATGACTGAAGCGTGTTGGAATGACCGCTTTTGTAGTTCAGAAACTTGGAATTTTTCTTGTTGCCCAACTGAATTTAGCATTGTACGCTAACTCGCTGTCTTTCTAGAGTGAGCTTGTTATGTCTTTGGTTGAAATTTTGTTCATTGTTTGGGCAGGCAGCTGCGTCACTGCCATCAACTTTAATCAACCGTTGACTGGTACGCGCACACAGCTCGTGTATGAGAATGAGTGTGAGGTTGAAGGGTGAGCTGACTTGGAGACGAAGGATGAAATCGCATCTATGTGTGATCGTGAGCTCACGCAGAATAGTCGTGCACGATTTAGTTCGTGATTTTGGGGTAACCAAAACTGAAGTTGCAACTTAAGAGGCGCATAGGTATGACAACAACAATAACAACAGTTACTACTTACTGCTAAATTAAAATAGAACAAATATATCTGGCGACAACAACAAAATTGAAACAAGTCCAAATTTCTTTGACAACTAATATATACCCAGCTGCTTGTATTTTTGAAATAAATGATTTTAGTGTGAAGTTAGGCTTTGTGGGGCAACTTTTCAGACGATCTTGTTTCACTGATGGCGAACGTCATAGATATCTGGCAGCCGTAAACTAGTTTAGCTTCTACGTACCATGAACGTTTTACTTAACTTAAACTGATTCATTTCTTGCTTCGCTGAATCACTTTCCAACCCTGTGTCTATATATTCAGCTTCTGCCTCTGCAGAAGGCGCAACGTGTCTTCCGACTTCATGGCGCATGGTACCTATCCATACTTTGGCTTTTGGTATCGTGGGGATCTGCGCCCTATCCACCATCTCAAACCGCGCGCCCGTATATTGCTTTGGAGGTTTGGAACCACTCCTTCAAGCTACCATCCTCGGAGCAGCGCCTTGCAGCTGGTATGTATTGAACCTAACCCCGGTCCCAGGCTGTGGTTCGGAAAAGGATTTATCTCAGACGGCCATACTTTTGCCAATGTGTAACGTGTAAAAGATGGTTACACCATTCGGGCTGTTCTGTGTTAGAAACCAATGCTCTTCGCCCCCAAAATTTCTACAAAACATTTGTGGCTCCCTGCTGTTCGCGTCCAAGGACGTCCCGCGGTAGCTGCCCAGCAGGCCACATAACTATCCGCTGTTGCTCGCACCAAACAGCGCCCCCGGCTTACGCGGAAGCTCCAACCCATCACTACAATCTACGTAGCATAGATAGTAACAATGCGAACACCAGCTTTTACCCCCGTCCCACCCACTCACGTAAGAAGAAGTCATCAAACTCCTGATCCCCCATACCATGTGCTTCGTATGACAGTGAAGAATATTAATGATCGGGACCTCGGTCCAACGCAGTTCATGCCTTGCTGATGTCACCTTCATAGATGCTAAGGGCTTAGAAATGGTAACCGTCCGACCGGTGCATTCGTTGCACCGTGGTGCTAACCCGTCGACACCAGGTACTCCAGCAGCAATCGGACAGCACCATTGACAAAGCCTATATCCTTCAAGGCGTATCCACTCATCTATAACTTCCAGAGTGACGACTGCCCCCTGTTGAACTTCAGAATTAAGCAACTTTATTGTAACGGGGTAACCGGAAAGATCGCAGAGCTAATTGACTACATGAATACAAATAATATCCGTATATATCAAGAAACAAAGCTAACTGCCAGATCGGACCTCCGACCTTGCGACGGCTACAGGATCCATAGGAAAGACCCCACAAGGGGCAAAGGTGGTGGTCTTGCCTTTATCACCCATCACACCGCACAATATATACTATTTCAACCCAACATCAGCCGCAGGGATGAAACCTTAGCAAGTCAAGTCATAACCATCCGGTGAGGTGATGTTGACCAAGAAATAATTAACCTTCTGCCAAGTGGCTATCGCCCTGATATCTGTACGCTACTCTGTGGCGAAAACCGTCTTATCCTTGGCGATTTCAACGCTCACCACGATCTCTGGCATTCCAGTTTGCCAGTCGGCACCAGAGGCAGGCAGCTAGCAGAGCAAATAGACAATACGACTTTCTGCAGGATAAATGGCGATGCCCCCACAAGAATTTCAGTTAACTGTCACAGCTCGCTTGACATTTCTATCGTCAACGCAGGGCTCATAAAATGCGTCGAATGGCAGCTGATGTACTTTAGCATCTGACCACTTGCCCATACTCCTCTCAATACACCTGCCAATTTTATCACCTTTGAAAAGCGGACTTTTATTAATTTCAAAAAAAGTAACTGGGAAGGTCACACAACCTTCACAAATCAATCTGCACACCTTGCTGCTCTGCGCACCTTCCCCCTATTTTAAAAAGATGGACCGCAAATTATCTGAATGGTCGGCAAGCGCCGGTTCAATTTAGAAACGAAATCTCAAAAGCCTGGGAAAATTAAACAGGAGGTACCAAAGGTCCTATCGTCGCTTCTGTTTACTTTCTACATATCAAAGTTCCCTTCACCACCAGAAGGAGTTACCGACGACCTGGTTCTTCAATAGATGAAATTGTTTCTAAAATGAACAGCCATCTCCCTGATTTTTGATACTTTTCGCGGCCACTCTAATTACGACGTGAAATGAACAGAACGCAAATATTGGACGTTTACGTCGATGGTGTCACGCTAGCAACTGTCATTCACCCAAAGATCTTAGGGGTAACGTTTGATAATACTCTGGTTTTTAAGGTGCATTCTACCGCAAGGATTTACCTCAAAGTACAAAGCCGCAACAAAAATCCTCAAGTTGCTTACTGGCAGCACTTAGTGAAAAGATAAAGATACTTTGATAACCACGTACAAAGAAATTGGCCGTCCGCTCATGTGCTACGTGTCACCAGTTTGGACACCTGGTCTTAAAACCACATACTGGAAAAGGCTGTAGGCATTGCAAAATGCTGTAATCAGAACTGACAACGGGATGTCTCCTTATGACCCCTGAACACCACCTACATAGTGATGACAAAGAGCTCAAAATTAAAGAGCACAACGAAATGCTGAACAGGCAGTTTTTGCTAAACTGGCACAAACCAGGACACCCTAGAAAACTACCGCTTGAACTAGCCCCACCTCCACGGGGGCTAAGGGAACATCTCCATAAACACTATGACGAGATCTGGCACCTGCAGACACAGCCGTTTGATCCAGACAAGCCTAAGCAAAATCCAGTCATTGTCAGCAAACGCCTTTGCCAGGCCCCACCCGGTGAACCGTGTTATCAATATACAACATCCTACTCTTGCAAAAGAAGAAAGCACACTACCAAAGGATACACGAAGCACTTTGGTCCAACTTCGTTCTGGATACTTGTACAAAATTGATCCTGACGTACGTAATGTCCTGCATGCGATGTGTCCCCACATGACACCAACCATCTTTTCAATTGTAATGTTGCATCTACGTCTCTAACACCAATATCCCTATGGTTTGCCCCTGTTGAAACTGCCAGTCTCTTTGAGACTTCCGTTAGAGGACTTTGATGACAATTTGTGAGTGGTTGTGCCCATTGAATAGGACGAAGCACTATTAACACAACAACAGCATATTAGTGTCGCGGTTAGAGGTTTTCAAAAGGGCAGCTTCCAACTACCTGGAGCACAGCTGGGTATAATAAAAAGTATCTTAAATGCAACAATCTGCAACGACAACAACAAACACATTGCATTGGCGGTAGACATTTTTATTGGATTAGCAAAAGCGCGAACGCCTGCCACACACTGGCAGATTTGCTTCGTCTCACAAGTGGTCAGATTTCACCCATAGACACATACACAATAACTCATAGATTGGATGCTGCGCGTTTACAGACTAAATTGTTGTGTTACAGATATCGTGTTATGTTGTTGTGGGGAGCTTTTATTTTTTTTTATTTTGCATAATTGTTTTTTTTTTGTTAGTTATTTTGGTATGCTACAGTTTCGTTACTATTATTATTGTATCATTTCGTTTGTGTCGCCCAAAAACGTCGTACGTGGCACCAGGATAAGGAAATTCATCTTAGCTCATCATTTGGCAGTGATGGCATTTTGAGGCACGTTTTGCGCACACCCAACGCGTTTACAAAGCGGCGGCGCAAGTGGCGCATGCGCAAAAACGTGCAAACGCGCTGCCTTAGCAACAAAAACATTCCCCTTTTTGAATTCGCAAGTTAACAACAAGTGTTGCGGACTCTAGCGCGCATTTGTCATGTGAATATTTTCACATTTTCATTCGATTTATTTAGTGGTATTATTTTTTTTTTTAATGTTTGGTTTTGTTCTTCTTGTGCGCTCTTTGTCTTACCTTGAAAATCTGTGCGCGTGAGCATTCGCCGATGCCGTAAACTGTTCAATTGCACTGGCTCCTGTGTTGCTGGAGCTGATTGTACTGTTGGTGCGCAGACGATCAGCGATCGTTTGGCTATGGTGACGTTTTTGGATGTTGGATTGTTTGCAGCTTCGAAGTTATTTGCTCCCATTGTGAACCGTTTACTGTCTTCGGTTTCTAATCATTTGTTTTTGGCTTGTTTGGTCCCCTTTTGTCCAGTGTTTGTCCTTACAGCTGCATCTTCCGTATTTTTCTCGTTTGGATTTGTTCTACGTGGTTGCGCGTTGTCCGGCAAGCTGCGCTCAGCTTAGCTCTAGTATTTAGCTTATGGAAGAATGTGTAGGATTTTTGTCTGCGTGTATTTTTGTCCTAAAACTGTTTTCTTATGATTTATGAGTTTTGTTGTATTACCATGTAAATAAATCTATTGTGAGTGGAACTCCCATTAGGTACTACACGAGACACTGTAGTCTACGATATCGCTTATATAAGTTAAAGGCAGAGACTCTCCAATCTAGGTGGCGAGACTGTTAATCTCTTCGTCATTAAAATCCTCCAAATCCAGTAATAGGCTGAAAGTTCAAGCACAAAAGATTTAAATAAAGGTCACAGTGCATCGAGACCCAATAATGCTAGTCTGCGGGCGATTGGTACTGATGTCGAAACGCGCCTTTTGATACATCTCCTGACATTTTTAGGCGTGGTTTATCTTCGGACCACGGTTGTTAGCTATTCGTATACTAGTTTTATTTTAAGTTCAAAATTCCATATATTTTTATAGGGAAAATGTGGCGCATATGTGACATGGTTTTAATATATAATAATACTAAATACTAGTTATTAGAGTGATAGTTTGCTTTGAAATTTAAACTAAAACATGTAAAGGTGTCTAAGTTCCGCTGCAACCGAACATTATATACTCAGCGTGAGCTTCAATTGCTCATTTCATTTCAGATAAATTACTTTACTACAGAACACGTTGCACCGTCCGTTTAAAAAAAAAAAATGTCTCCCCATTTTCTCTTACAATAAAACTTGATAAATGAAATATCATTGATTCAAAACTATTTTTTGCCAAGTTATAACTTATTATTTCAGTCTACGACCCTTTTAAACTTGTTTTATATCTAAGTTGCCGTGGTCTTTAACCGATCCCGTACATTTTTACTAGAAGTATTTTCTGCTATAAGGAAAATATGTGTACACAATTTTATTACGATATGTTAATTTTTGCTTCGAGTTATGGCTCCCGAAACATAGAAAATTGCTTAGTCATAAAAGGGGCGGTGCCACGCCCATTTTTTAAATTTGAAGTTTTTCCTATTTATTGTTATAAATCCACTTGGGAAATGAAATAACATTGATATAAAGCTATTTTTTGTAAATATATAGCTTATTTTATTCGTCCACGACCCTTTTAAAAATCTTTTATATAAAAGTGGGCGTGGTCCTTAACCGATTTCGTAAATTTTTCTTCAAAGCATTCCTTATAGTAAAGGCAACCTCGCTGCCGAATTTTGTTGCGATAGGTTTAACGATTTTTGATTTATGATTAATAATATTTGTAAAATTGATTTTATCACAAGTGGGCGGTACCACGCCCATTTAAAAATTTGTTTTCAAATTTTTATCAAGAGTCTCAATATCAGTCCACATGTCAAATTTCAACATTCTAGGTGTATTATTTACTAAATAATCAGGTTTTTTGTGTTTTCCAAAATGTTATATATATAAAAAGTGGGCGTGGTTATTGTCTGATTTCGCTCAGTTTCAACACCAATATATTTTGGCTCCACGTAAGCTCATGTATCGAATTTGGTGAAGATATCTCAATATTTACTCAAGTTATCGTGTTAACGGGCGGACGGACGGACATGGCTCAATCAAATTTTTTTTCGACTTTTGATATATGGAAGTCTATATCAATCTCGATTCCTTTGTACCCGTACAACCAACCGTTATCCAATCAAAGTTAATATACTCTGTGTGCAAAGCACGCTGGGTAGCCCATTGGAACGTCCTTATTGTGTTCCCTTCGAATTTGTGGCAGTGGTGGTCATATCAACGCTCTCACTTAGTGGGCTAATAACATTTTGAACAAAAAAGTATTAAAAAAAAAAAACTAATTCAACAAATGAGGTTTAAACTTTGCAACACTGGTTGTAGTCTCATTTATTGATTGAAATGTTTTGACATATTGATAGTTTGAAAGATAGTAGTTGTAGTAAGAATGTATCTATGGTACTATTCTATATTTAACTTAATATTAGAAAATATAAGAAAAAAAAACTATATAAAATATTTCCACTATTGTTTTTCTTCCATTTGTGGTTTTTTTTAACAAAAAAATTGCTAAAGACCAATCAATTTCACGCAAACATAGCTGTATCACCTGGAATGGTGGGTACCGGGTGCGTATGTAACATTTTTTTTTGTATTATTTGGCATAAAAGAACTGTTTGCAAACATACAAGCTAAGCTAGTATAAGGCCCACTTGCGGAAGGGCAAGTTGTTTTGTTAGCTCAGAGTTATTAAAAAAACTTGTCAAAAATTTATGGTTTTACACTTATGGTAAGGTTAACTCTGGGTTAAAAAGTTTATGTGCCTCAGAGTTGCTTATTTATTTCTCATTTCTGTATCTCGTAATGTATTTGGTCTTCTATGTATATGGGTGTGTGACTGTTTTCCATTTCGTCAGCTTGCCTTGCTGTTGTTGTTTTCCAACATTTATTACTAGCGGCATAGTGACTTATCGAAACTGGGAGAACTAGGCGAACGAGTCACATTGAGAGTAAATAATAAATATAGTTTAAAACAAGTAAGGAAGGCTAAATTCGGGTGTAACCGAACATTACATACTCAGTTGAACGCTATGGTGACAACATAAGGGAAAATAACCATGTAGAAAAATGAACCGAGGGAAACCCTGGAATGTGTTTGTATGACATGTGTAACAATTAAAGGCATTAAAGAGTATTTTATGAGGGAGTGGGCCATAGTTCTATAGGTGGATGCCATTTAGGGATATAGCCATAAAGGTGGATCAGGGTTGACTCTAGAATGCGTTTGTACGATATGGGTATCAAATTAAAGGTGTTAATGAGTATTTTAAAAGGGAGTAATCCTTAGTTCTATAGGTGGACGCCGTTTCGAAATATCGCCATAAAGGTGGACCAGGTGTGACTCTAGAATATGTTTGTACGATATGGGTATCAAATTAAAGGTATTAATGAGGGTTTTAAAAGGGAGTGGTGGTTGTTGTATAGGTGGTCGCATTTTCGAGATATCGCCATAAAGGTGGACCAGGGGTGACCCTAGAATTTGTTTGTACAATATGGGTATCAAAAGAAAGGTGTTAATGAGTATTTTAAAAGGGAGTAATCCTTAGTTCCATAGGTGGACGCCGTTTCGAGATATCGCCATAAAGGTGGGCCAGGGGTGACTCTAGAATTCGTTTGTGCAATATGGGTATCAAACGAAAGGAGTCAATGAGTATTTTAAAAGGGAGTGGGCCTTAGTTCTATAGGTGGACGCCTTTTCGAGGTATCGCAATAAAGGTGGACCAGGGGTGACTCTAGACTCTGTTTGTACGATATGGGTATCAAACGAAAGGTGTTAATGAGTCATTTTAAAAGGGAGAGGGCCTTCGTTCTATAGGTGTTCGCCTTTTCGAGATATGCCATAAAGGTGGACCAGGGGTGACTCTAGAATGAGTTTGTACGATATGGGTATCAAATTAAAGGTATTAATGAGAGTTTTAAAAGGGATTTGTGTGAAGGCGTTTTCCAGATATCGACCAAAATGTGGACCAGGGTGACCCAGAACATCATCTGTTGGGTATCGCTAATTTATTAATATATGTAATACCTGCCAAGATTTTAAGGGTTTTTTATTTCGCCCTGCAAAAATTTTTCATTTTCTTCTACTTAATATGGTAGGTGTCACAACCATTTTATACAGTTTTTTCTAAAGTTATATTTCGCGTCAATAAAACAATCCAATTACCTAACCATGTTTCATCCCTTTTTTCGTATTTGGTATAGAATTATGGCATTTTTTCATTTTTCGTAATTTTCGATATCGAAAAAGTGGGCGTGGTCATAGTCGGATTTCGTTCATTTTTCATACCAAGATAAAGTGAGTTTAGGTACGCACGTGAACTAAGTTCATTAAAGATATGTCGATTTTTGCTCAAGTTATCGTGTTAACGGCCATGCGGAAGGACAGACGGACCACTGTGTATAAAAGCTGGGCGTGGCATCAACCGATTTCGCCTATTTTCACAGAAAACAATTAACGTCATAAAATCTATGCCCCTACCAAATTTCAAAAGGATTGGTTAATTTTTGTTCGACTTATGGCGTTAAAAGTATCTTAGACAAATTAAATGAAAAAGGGCGGAGCCACGCCCATTTTGAAATTTTCTTTTATTTTTGTATTTTGTTGCACCATATCATTACTGGAGTTGAATGTTGACATAATTTACTTATATACTGTAAAGATATTAAATTTTTTGTTAAAATTTTACTTAAAAAATTTTTTTTTTAAAGTTGGCGCGTTCCTTCTCCGATTTTGCTAATTTTTATTAAGCGTACATATAGTAATAGGAGTAACGTTCCTGCCAAATTTCATCATGATATCTTCAACGACTGCCTAATTACAGCTTGCAAAAATTTTAAATTACCCTCTTTTAAAAGTGGGCGGTGCCACGCCCATTGTCCAAAATTTTACTAATTTTCTATTCTGCGTCATAAGCTCAACTCATCTACCAAGTTTCGTCGCTTTAGCTGTCGTTTGTAATGAATTATCGCACTTTTTCGGTTTTTCGAAATTTTCGATATCGAAAAAGTGGGCGTGGTTATAGTCCGATATCGTTCATTTTAAATAGCGATCTGCGATGAGTGCTCAGGAACCTACATACCAAATTTCATCAAGATACCTCAAAATTTACTCAAGTTATCGTGTTAACGGACGGGCGGACGGACGGACGGACATGGCCCAATCAAATTTTTTTTCGATCCTGATTATTTTGATATATGGATGTCTATATCTATCTCGATTCCTTTATATATGTACAACCAACCGTTATCCAATCAAACTTAATATACTCTGTGGGCTCTGCTCAACTGAGTATAAAATATAGTTTAAAACAAGTAAGGAAGGCTAAGTTCGGGTGTAACCGAACATTACATACTCAGTTGAAAGCTATGGTGACAACATAAGGGAAAATAACCATGTAGGAAAATGAACCGAGGGAAACCCTGGAATGTGTATCAAATGAAAGGCATTAAAGAGTATTTTATGAGGGAGTGGGCCATAGTTCTATAGGTGGATGCCATTTAGGGATATAGCCATAAAGGTGGATCAGGGTTGACTCTAGAATACGTTTGTACGATATGGGTATCAAATGAAAGGTGTTATCGAGTATTTTAAAAGGGAGTAATCCTTAGTTCCATAGGTTGACGCCCTTACGAGATATCGCCACAAAGGTGGACCAGGGGTGACCCTAGAATTTGTTTGTACAATATGGGCATCAAACGAATGGTGTTAATGAGTATTTTAAAAGGGAGTGGGCCTTAGTTCTATAGGTGGATGCCGTTTCGAAATATCGCCATAAAGGTGGACCAGGGGTGACTCTAGAATGTGTTTTTACGATATGGGTATCAAATTAAAGGTATTAATGAGGGTTTTAAAAGGGAGTGGTGGTTGTTGTATAGGTGGTCACCTTTTCGAGATATCGCCATAAAGGTTGACCAGGGGTGACTCTAGAACGCGTTTGTACGATATGGGTATCAAATGAAAGGTGTTAATGAGTATTTTAAAAGGGAGTAATCCTTAGTTCCATAGGTGGACACCGTTTCGAGATATCGCCATAAAGGTGGACCAGGGGTGACCCTAGAATTTGTTCGTACAATATGGTTATCAAAAGATAGGTGTTAATGAGTATTTTAAAAGGGAGTAATCCTTAGTTCCATAGGTGGACGCCCTTACGAGATATCGCCACAAAGGTGGACCAGGGGTGACCCTAGAATTTGGTTGTACAATATGGGCATCAAACGAAAAGTGTTAATGTGTATTTTAAAAGGGAGTGGGCCTTAGTTCTATAGGTGGACGCCGTTTCGAAATATCGCCATAAAGGTGGACCAGGGGTGATTCTAGAATATGTTTGTACGATATGGGTATCAAATTAAAGGTATTAATGAGGGTTTTAAAAGGGAGTAGTGGTTGTTGTATAGGTGGTCGCATTTTCGAGATATCGCCATAAAGGTTGACCAGGGGTGACCCTAGAATTTGTGTGTACAATATGGGTATCAAAAGAAAGGTGTTAATGAGTATTTTAAAAGGGAGTGGGCCTTAGTTCCATAGGTGGACGCCGTTTCGAGATATCGCCATAAAGGTGGGCCAGGGGTGACCCTAGAATTTGGTTGTACAATATGGGCATCAAACGAAAGGAGTTAATGAGTATTTTAAAAGGGAGTGGGCCTTAGTTCTATAGGTGGACGCCTTTTCGAGGTATCGCAATAAAGGTGGACCAGAGGTGACTCTAGACTTTGTTTGTACGATATGGGTATCAAACGAAAGGTGTTAATGAGTCATTTTAAAAGGGAGAGGGCCTTCGTTCTATAGGTGTTCGCCTTTTCGAGATATCGCCATAAAGGTGGGCCAGGGGTGACTCTAGAATGAGTTTGTACGATATGGGTATCAAATTAAAGGTATTAATGAGAGTTTTAAAAGGGAGTGGTGTGAAGGCGTTTTCCAGATATCGACCAAAATGTGGACCAGGGTGACCCAGAACATCATCTGTTGGGTACCGCTAATTTATTTATATATGTAATACCTGCCAAGATTTTAAGGGTTTTTTATTTCGCCCTGCAGAAATTTTTCATTTTCTTCTACTTAATATGGTAGGTGTCACAACCATTTTATACAGTTTTTTCTAAAGTTATATTTCGCGTCAATAAAACAATCCAATTACCTAACCATGTTTCATCCCTTTTTTCGTATTTGGTATAGAATTATGGCATTTTTTCATTTTTCGTAATTTGCGATATCGAAAAAGTGGGCGTGGTCATAGTCGGATTTCGTTCATTTTTCATACCAAGATAAAGTGAGTTTAGGTAAGCACGTGAACTAAGTTCATTAAAGTTATGTCGATTTTTGCTCAAGTTATCGTGTTAACGGCCATGCGGAAGGACAAACGGACGACTGTGTATAAAAACTGGGCGTGGCATCAACCGATTTCGCCCAGCGGAGCCACGCCCATTTTGACATTTTCTTTTATTTTTGTATTTTGTTGCACCATATCATTACTGGAGTTGAATGTTGACATAATTTACTTATATACTGTAAAGATATTAAATTTTTTGTTAAAATTTTACTTAAAAAATTTTTTTTAAAAGTGGGCGTGGTCCTTCTCCTATTTTGCTAATTTTTATTAAGCGTACATATAGTAATAGGAGTAACGTTCCTGCCAAATTTCATCATGATATCTTCAACGACTGCCAAATTACAGCGTGAAAAAATTTTAAATTACCCTCTTTTAAAAGTGGGCGGTGCCACGCCCATTGTCCAAAATTGTACTATTTTTCTATTCTGCGTCATAACTTCAACTCATCTACCAAGTTTCGTCGCTTTAGCTGTCTTTTGTAATAAATTATCGCACTTTTTCGGTTTTTCGAAATTTTCGATATCGAAAAATTGGGCGTGGTTATAGTCCGATATCGTTCATTTTAAATAGCGATCTGAGATGAGTTCTCAGGAACCTACATACCAAATTTCATCAAGATACCTCAAAATTTACTCAAGTTATCGTGTTAACGGACGGACGGACGGACATGGCTCAATCAAATTTTTTTTCGATCCTGATTATTTTGATATATGGAAGTCTATATCTATCTCGATTCCTTTATATATGTACAACCAACCGTTATCCAATCAAACTTAATATACTCTGTGAGCTCTGCTCAACTGAGTATAAAAACTAAAAAACACCCTTTTAAATATTTAGTTTTAGTATCTACAATACACATAGATATTTGATGTTGATAGCACCGTAGCACATAGGTTCGTGTCCCCGCTTTTAAGCACAACTCGTTTTGTAGCGAGTTATTTAACCACTGCCGCTAATTGTCGCTATTTGCCGCTAGATGGGTCTAAACTCTCCTTTACGCGCCTAGCCTAGAGAGTTGCAAAGAAGCATGCATACAAGTGAAGCTAGTAAATAGAGTTACAAACAAGCATACATACAAGTGAAGCTAATATAGGCGTGATAAAAAACGACTAAGTCCAAATGATGGTCAATTCGTTTCATTTTAAAACGTTGTAAGTGAAGCACACGAGTAATGTAATTGCGAAGTACTACTACCATAGTAGTGCTGTAAGTAAAGAACAGTTCACTAAACTGAACATTTGAGTTATTTATTCGACAGTTCAGCGATTCGAACGATAGTAGAAGATGCGTCAAGAATTTCTCAAAATTCGTAACAATATTATAGCTTTGACCGAATGTGAGAATTTAAGAGATTTTTCTTTTGAACACGCTTATCTTCACTGGTATATTTGCATGTTCATATATATGTGATTATTTTACTTATACGCACGAGTACCAGTTTTTTCAGTTGGTACGTATTTGTTTGCGTATAATTGGATGGTTTGTTATAAAATATCGTTCTTATTTTCAGAAATAATTTATATAATAAAGCAAGCTACACATATTCTCTAATCCTAGGTTCAATTACACTAACGTGATGTGCTGAATATTGTTACAATCTATTACGTCGGATGGGACAAAAGCATAAATGGAAGTGGAATCTTACAAAGAAGTCTTTAAGGTAAGAGCCGCGCAAAATGGCATACTCACTGCATAGCTTACTATTTCGTTAAGGGATTTGTAGCTCAACTAAAAAAAAACAACAAACACATCATAGAGTATTGAAGTGTTTTTGTCTGAAGATTCTATACCTCACTTCAACGATTGTGAATGATAGCTCTTGGTATGAATATTTAGTGCTAGATTAATGGCTTTCAGGAATTTGGTCTAATAAGGAAGATTTTCTTGTTTGAAATCGTGTTATTATTGGATTAATAGAAAAGTTAAAAGTAACGCAGATAAACATGTCAAATAAACTTTAAGCTATTTGAGTCGAACTTTACAGAAGCCATTTACCTAGTGTGGTTTTTTTTTGTGAATTTTTTACCTCAGTGCTTGTATAGCTTGTATGTTTTTTATGTTTATGTACATATGCATTCATGTATATGCATTTTACAAAAGTATTAGTTACAAAAGACAAAATATAACAAAATACAAAAGCGCATTCAATTTTATATTGAACAGCAATTTATTCATGATGTATGTATGTGTATAGGTACTTCTATATTCTAGTAATAAAGTAATATTAATATATTGGCACAATGTTTTTTTATTCTATTCCCTTCCACGAAGAATACTTCTATTTACTTTGGGTCTCTACGTGTATCCATTTCGGATGTTATAAACGGCATAAAGAAGCTTAAGTCGGCTACTAAAACTGATTCTGATGGCCTCGCAGTGATTTTGCTGAAAAGCTGTCTGTGGTTGGCAAAGCCACTCACAATTATTTTCAATAATTCCCTGGCCACAGAAGTTGATACCAATATTTTTTTTTTTTAACCAAAACAGTAAGGACCGCATTGACCTCGTATCTTTCATGAATGCATCTGAGCAATAATGTGATGAAATTTCAAAAATTCATAAAATCTGAACAATCAGTTCATTGGATATATATTATATATGCGACCGATCTTAACGATTTTTTCAGACAACAATACATGCTTTATTTGTAATCATAATGTGGAATTTCAATCTTCTAGCTATTAAAATAAAGAAAAAATTACAAAAACCCTCTTTTTCGAAAAATCGGTATATGCAATAGTGGTCCGACCCATTCGGTTCCGAAAAATGATCAATCGGACATCCAAATTTTCAAAATATCTGAAAAATTGAGCTAGTCCCTTTGGGTTCAAACAAACAGACAGACGGACATGGCTAAACCAACTCAGCTTGTAAACTTAATCATTTCGCAATACTTATTGGTGGGTTTATCTATGTTCTTTTAAGGACTTACAATTTTGAAATTCGTGAAAAACTTAATATACAATTTCAATTTCTGACAATGTCATTGCCATTAATTATACCTTTCATGAACATGAAATGGTATATTAACGTTGGTCCGATGTTTGTAACGTAGAGAAATATAGAAGATTAAGTATACCGAATTGATAAGGGCGACGAATTGGGTTGATATAGCCATGTCTGTCTGTCCGTCCGTCTGTCTGTTTGAACGCAAACTAGTCCCTCAAATTTTGAGATATCTCAATGAAATTTGGCACAAGGATGTATTTTTGTATTATATTAGACATTTGTCGGCCACCGTGGTGTGATGGTAGCGTGCTCCGCCTATCACACCGTATGCACTGGGTTCAACTCCCGGGCAAAGCAACATCAAAATTTTAGAAATAAGGTTTTTCAATTAGAAGAAAATTTTTCTAAGCGGGGTCGCCCCTCGGCAGTGACTGGCAAGCGCTCCGGGTGTATTTCTGCCATGAAAAGCTCTCAGTGAAAACTCATCTGCTTTGCAGATGCCGTTCGGAGTCGGCATAAAACATGTAGGTCCCGTCCGGCCAATTTGTAGGTAAAATCAGGAGGAGCACGACGCAAATTGGAAGAGAAGCTCTGCCTTAGATCTCTTCGGAGGTTATCGCGCCTTACATTTATTTTAATTTTTTTATTTTATTAAACATTTGTCGGATCCGGTAGGATCGGACCACTATAACATATATCTCCCATACAACCGATCGTTCAGATAAGACGATTTGGTCATTCCTGTCGCAATTTAGAAAGTATAAACGTGAAACTCGGTGATATATTTTCTAATATTTCATAGAAGATTTCCTGAAAAAATCACTTTGATCAGAGCTATATGTATATAGTATATACCTATCCCATACAACCGATCGTTCATATAGAAAGATTTTTGGGCATTTCTCCCTTCGTTTCCTATATAAAAAAGTGAAACTTGGTGATATATATTCTAACTAGAAGACCCGACAGAAGTTGTCCTGCCCTAAATTTGGCCAATCTGCATACATTTTAATAAGCTTTTTCCGTCTGACTCTGCCCTCCCCCCTCTTCGCTTTTTCCTAATCCTTTTATTCACTCCTCCATCCGTCTTTTTCGCTTCATCTATCTCCACCTTCGTCTCATTTTATCTCTTTCTCAATCTCCTTCTCCCTTTTCTCTTTTCTCTTCTCTCAATTTCTTCTCCTTTTCTTCTGCATCCCTTATTGCTTGTCCCAGGAGGTGGTATGTAGAATCCCAGTCCCACTCCGATTCTCAGTCCCAGTTCTAGTCCTAATCGCAGTCCCAGTGCGTCTCTGGATAATATATTACTCTGTACTAAAGCACTCATCAACAGCTTTCATTTGATATCCATATTGTATAAACACTGTCTAGGCATTCACTGGACCCCAGCGGGTTAGGGGGTCAGAATATTCCCACGGTAGGTATGCCTGTCGTAAGAGGCGACTAAAATACCAGATTCAAGGGGCTGTGTAGCGCAACCCTTCAGGTTGCCAGCGCAATATATAGCTTCTCCAAACCCAATTGTCAACCTCACCTATCCGCGGCGAATCCTGTTTCACTAACAGACGAAGCTCTGGCGACCCCAAGCTCCTCAGGGAACTTGGGGGTGGGGAGGGAGGGAATGGCCTGAAGGTTTAATGTGGCCACATAAATCGTTCCCGAGATGGTCGGGCTAGCAGCTTAATGGTGCTGTGCTACCGGAACGTACCGGATCTGTAACCGGCAAAGGACCATTACATCGATAACACTCCCCAAAGCCTTCGGGGAGCAACCTTATCGCTACAAGAACAACAACAACAACAGGCATTCACTGGCCCACGTTTTGGCCTATATCTCGAGACCCTAGTGACCCAGGGCTATAAAAATTACCCTCTGCTAAAGCACTCATCCACAGCTTTCATTTAATATCCATATTCTATAAACACATTCTAGGGGTACCTGGGTCCACGTTTTGGCCTATATCTCGAGACCCTAGTGACCCAGGGCTATAAAAATTACCCTCTGCTAAAGCACTCATCCACAGCTTTCATTTAATATCCATATTCTATAAACACATTCTAGGGGTACCTGGGTCCACGTTTTGGCCTATATCTCGAGACCCTAGTGACCCAGGGCTATAAAAATTACCCTCTGCTAAAGCACTCATCCACAGCTTTCATTTAATATCCATATTCTATAAACACATTCTAGGGGTACCTGGGTCCACGTTTTGGCCTATATCTCGAGACCCTAGTCACCCAGGGGTATGAAAATTACCCTCTGCTAAAGCACTCATCCACAGCTTTTATTCGATATCCATATTCTATAAACACATTCTAGGGGTACCCGGGTCCACGTTTTGGCCTATATCTCGAGACCCTAGTCACCCAGGGGTATGAAAATTACCCTCTAATAAAGCACTCATCAACAGCTTTCATTTGATATCCACATTCTATAAACACATTCTAGGGGTACCCGGGTCCACGTTTTGGCCTATATCTTGAGACCCTAGTCACCCAGGGGTATGAAAATTACCCTCTAGTAAAGCACTCGTCAACAGCTTTCATTTGATATCCACATTCTATAAACACATTCTAGGGGTACCCGGGTCCACGTTTTGGCCTATATCTCTAGACCCTAGTCACCCAGGGGTATGAAAATTACCCTCTTCTAAAGCACTCATCAACAGCTTTCATTTGATATTAATATTCTAAAAACACATTCTAGGGGTACCCGGATCCACTTTTTGGCCTATAGCTCGAGATCCTAGTCACCCAGGGGTATGAAAATTACCCTTTACTAAAGCACTCATCAACAGCTTTCATTTGATATCCATATTCTATAAACACACTCTAGGGGTACCCGGGTCCACATTTTGGCCTATATCTCGAGACCCTAGTCACCCAGGGATATGACAATTACTCTCTACTAAAGCACTCGTCAACAGCTTTCATTTGGTATCCATATTCTATAAACACACTCTAGGGTTACCCGGGTCCACGTTTTGGCCTATATCTTGAGACCCTAGAGACCTATCCTATATTTAAAGTTAGACCAAACTAAACACGGGGTGCAAAACAAATTCAAAATCGGTTCAGTAGTTTAGGAGTCCATTGGCCTCAATTGTGTGACACGTGTTTTTTATATATATTCTAATATATAATAGAAGATTTCCTGTAAAAATTATTTCAATCGGAGCTATATATAATATATATCCCATACAGCCGATCCTTCAGATAAGGGGTTTTTTGCCACTTTTTAATTTATATTTATCTTAAAAATCCTTTAGGTATGTACATCTGTTCACTATATATTTCTTATCTTATACGTCCGATTATTTGGAGATTACGAACGGGATAAGATTATTGTTCAGCCCCATTCATGAAAGGTATGAAGTCTTCGGCACAGCCGAAGACAGTCCCGTCCTTACTTGTTTTCTTTTAAAATCGAATTAGTGTCAATTGATGTTAGTTCCATTAACAGTACTACAAGTCATCATAGGAAATATTAGGTGGTATAGCTGGAGAGGGTAGAAATGAAAGTGGAAGTATGAGCAAGAGTGGAAGTGGAGGTGGGAATGAGTGGGATTGAAACAAATCAAAAAGTATACGATATTTGAAATATAAATTCTATATATGACATAGTTTAGGTGAGTAAGGTAGAGGACGTGGAAGTGGGAGTAGGTGTGAGAGTGGGAGTGAAACAAAAGTGTAAATTCGCGATATCTCCGTAAACATTGAGAAAACGATTCAGATAAGTTGTACAATAACTAAGGCTAATGACGGGCCCGAATGTGTTTGAAACAATCATCGTGGGTTCGAATCACACAATCGGGAGAAAGGGTTTTGGGGAGATTTACAAGGCATAATCGAAACAGCTGTCACCTTGTCCGTCCTGATGTGACGTTTTCTAAATTTTCCCAAATTAATTTTTTTTGTAATGCGATAGATATTTCTTTGTTAATTTTGAATTGGTACGAGAATGGCATATTTCTGACCGAAATCGTGGTATGGAAGAACACAGTTGGCTGAAGAGCTTGACTTAGTAGTTTGACGTCGGTATGCTGTTCTCGCTAAATAAAATAAAAACGCCACCGACTAGAAAATTTGCATATATGTGCATACATATGTATGAATGTATGTATGTTTGTACTTTCCTTTGTTACTTTCCTTGACCATGTTTATTTATTTCTTATACTTTCAATTTCTTACATATTGACGAATGGTGCAACAACATTCCCTGCTGTCAGATTAGTATGCGCGCGCGTTAACGGAAAACATTGCTGTTGCAACAACCATGAACAGCAATCTATCTCCGCATCGACTAGGACAAGTGCGACATTATGTTATGTGTCAACAGCTTAATTCGGCGCTGCCCTGAACAGAGCCATCCAGATAGATCGTAGCTCACTCAATGGACAAAAAACAGGGTGTGACGGGCAGTTCTGTTGTGGCAGCACATTCATTCGGCATGTTCGCGAACTAAAGATTAAAATCTTAAGCGCAAATCGCAAGCGCGCATTCTCACACAACTCTGAAAATAGTTGGCAAAAAACCTTATGCCCGAAGCACAATACTGGCGTATTTGACGCCGCGGCTATTGCACTGTCTTGTAACGGTACACTAATAGTTTTGAGAATGCCAATTGCTCCTTATGATTTTTTCGCACATTACTTCAATTCAGCTCAAAAAACATCTGCCAATGAGTAGAGGTTTATTTGTAATGATCTGTACTACCAAACTATAATAAGCTACACCAAGCTACCTGACTATCTCCGGATCACAAAACCCGACATAACATCTTTTAGCCTGTTGAGGTGGATCAAGTTCCCTGCTTCTGTCATCTGTAGTAGCAGCTTCCAGGTTATCCTTATTAAAGTCGAACGTGCCAAGATGATCACGTCATGATCAACGACAGGCATTGCTACAGCGCCCTACATCTATGCTTTCTACGAGGTCTAAAAATATATACTGACCATTAAAAATAAAAAATAAATATAAGGTGCGATAACCTCCGAAGAGATTTTAGACTGAGCTTCTCTTCCAATTTACGACGTGCTCCTTTTAATTTTTCCTACAAATTGGTCGAACGGGACCTACATTTTTTATGCCGACTCCGAACGGCATCTGCAGGGAAGATGAGTTTTCACTGAGAAGATTTTCATGGCAGAAATACACTCGGAGTGTTTGCCAAATCACTGCCGAGTGGACTCCGATTAGAAAAACTTCATTCTAATTGAAAAAGCTAAAATTTTGACGTTGCTTTGCCCGGGGCGTGAACCCAGGATCTTCGGTGTGGTAGGCGGAGCAAGCTACCACCACAACATTGCGGCCGCCACTAACCATTACCTCGTAGTAATGAAGAAACCCCGCGCCTCTGGGCAGGGAAGAAATTATGTGCAGTGACACAGGAAAAGTTCACTATCAAAGAAGATGCTCTCGAAACTGACAGCGGATGGTTTCTTAGAAATTTGGGCATACTTCTCATTCACCACGTAATACCACTGCGAAAAATGATAGGTTCCTGAGGGCTCGAAAAAACAATTGTTGCAACGAGAAAGGTCATGCCCCCTGGAAAATATGCGTGTGTACCAACTAACAAGAGCTCTTCCAGGGGCTGAAGTTTAACAGAAACAAATAATTACGGGCTATTTGAGAAGAGCTTCGTCGGCTTTTCATCGGTAACAACCGATACCGATAATTTATTGATTTATTATAGGCTTATTATCGAGTCTTAGGGTTTTCTTTGGATTCATATCGGCTGGTAATCGGTCTCACAACAAACATATGTGTGGCCGATAACAAATTGATAACACACTCATAATAAACTGGTAAAACTTTGATAACACGTCGATTACTTTTAGATAAAAAATGTATCTGTTTTTGTTAAGTTATCAATAAATTTTCGATTAGTAACCGATTACTTTTCGATAACAAATCGGAAACATGGCGACAACAAATTGGTAGCTATTCGACAGCAAATCGATAATTTTTTAACTACATACCGATAACTTTTCAGTGACAACTCGATATTTTTTGATTACGTATAAATAACTTTTGGATATATAATCGTAAACCTTATAATAATAAATCACTGGCTTTTCAATAATAAAACGTTACTCTGCTTTAACAAATCAATAACTTTCCGATAGCCCACAAATAACAAGCCGATAACTCCTCGATAAGAAATGGATAACAGCCCACAACCAATCGATAACTCACCGAAACGAAATCGTTTACAACTCGATAACAAACCGGCAACTCATACATAAGATATCAATGAATCCTCAATAACAAATCGTTCGATAACTTCGATAACAAATTAATAGCACGGAGTCCTTTCCTTTCTTTTCCTTTCCTTTGCCATTAGACTTGGTATGTCGACTTGATTTTAGGTCACTACGAATTCGTTATACAACCAACGATACGACAACCGAGTCAGGAGTAGGAAAACAAAAGTTAAGGTCCTCCCTCATCATCATTACTTTGCGCTTGCCCGCCAGACGATTTTGGCGTAACTAGTCAAACCAACTATCTATAACTGTTGACTAACCTCAATTTATCACCAAGGGTGATCAAGGGTTCATTTACCTGTCTCTTCCGACTCAATGAAGGTCTTCCCTTTCCTATGCTCCAAAATAAGGGATCGGTAGAAATACTTTGTTGGCCGAAGCGTCTTCGTCCATTCGCATAGTTTGGAATAGCCAGCGAAGCCTGTGGACTTTTACTCTTTGCAATATGTTCATAACTGCATAAAACTCATCATCATACCACCTTCGATACTTGCCATCGGCATCGTGAACAGTATCATAAACTTTGTAGCTTTAGCAGCAAGTTAAGGAGAATACCGGTGACATGGAATTTTAAATTGGTTGTAGTTATCGGTCTAATTTTGAACTTCGTCGCTCCTCTGTATTATGTTTAAGGTATTACATAAGGTTGACAACAGGAGCAGCAAATGCCAGTCCAGGGGCGCTTTCGGAGAGGTGAAGCCGCATTCAGCTTGTTTATTGCTGTATTTAAAACGCATGCTCGCACACCCCTTCAGAAATTGAATGCTTTCAAATCAAGCGTAACTCATTGCTTGAGCTCGGGTCAGCGGTGTTGTTGCGAATACTGACGGCGCTGATAGTTCATTGGTTTTGTAGATTGTATAAATTGTTGTTGTTTGATACAATTTGCATTACAACAATAGCTCACTCAATCCGCGTGGTCATATGTAAAATAGTTTGTTTACTTTATCGTTCATTCGGTAATATTTGTGCAGGCATAGGCCACGTTTTGTTCAGCACAAAGATTTATTACGGCCTAACGATTTTGGTGACTTATGTACGTACCGTTACATTTGAAATGTTTAGTAGACTTGTCTTGATTTTTGGTGAAATTAATGTCCCCGCAAAAGTCGTTATATTGTTGGTGTTTATTTCGTTTTTGGTTTGACAGTTGACATGATTGTGACTTTAGTTATAGTTTATTTATTGTACATAGTTTTTGTTGTTGTATGTAGTTTTAACTGAAAGTCAAATTGTCAAAATGTCTCTGGAAGTTTGTCGATTTTGTCAACACGAATTAACATTGTGCAGCATTTCCGTGACAAAGGAATGTTCAAAGTTGACGAAATTGGTCATCAGTTGTCGGTGACCTTCAGGTTTTACAAATGTTTTTTTTCCAGCTTTTAGTTTGTTAGTTTTGGTTGAGGAGGCGAATCTATTACTACACCAGATAAGGTTAAGGGCCAAACCGTCCTCAGCAACGGTTTATTAACGATAAATATCTTGGCTATCACAACCGTAAGGCGTAAGTATTGAGCTCTACCTCATAAACTGACCTGATCAGATAACGTGGACATTGTTCGTTTAGTGATATAGCGAGTCCTTCATGACTCAATTCGTCATACCAATTTCATACCTTGGAATCAGGTAAACTAATTTCTAAATGATCAATAGGTTGGAATTATTTTTATTGGAATACTTTCAATATTGGGGTAGAATCTGAAAAACTTAGATTGTCTGCAGAAAAAATGGGAAACAGTCACGAAAAGGGAAAGTATCTCTGTATAGGTTTTATAACTACTTCAGAACTGTTGCCTATAGGATGCACAGCGGTACAGTTGGCAACCACACTTGTGCCAAATACGCTTAAGTCTGAACTTTATGCATTTAAAATAATCAGCCAAAGACGTCAACTGTTTCAGAAGCGCCTACAAGTTAAGACGGTTCTCTAAAGGGAGAGTAATTGCCATTACTAAGACACCAGACACCTAAGACATCAATTGGATATACTACGAGGAGACAGAATTGGAACTAGTACCGGGTGGAACTAGAGCTTTTCGCCGCAGGGTTCATATTGACATCAAAAGGAGTACCTGCCTGCCATTACCAGTACCAAGTACTCGCGAAGTTGGATGTGTAAACATAGGTGTATGCCTAGAAAACTAATTTCTAAATAGTGCTCGCCTAGATGTTGAAGTTAAAACACAAGAGAGGTAAATTTATTAGAAACAAATAATTTCGGGCTTTTGAGGAGAGCTTCGTCGACTACTTTTCGTTAACAACTGATACCGATAATTTATTGTTTTAGTTTCGGCTTGTTATCGATAGGAAATTTTTATCATCGAAGTTATCGGCAGTTATCGGCGTGTTGTCGGTTGGTTACAGATGTTTCATCGATTTTATATTGAACTCTTATCGGAATCTGTTTCATAACCAACCGATGAGCCGTTCGTAACACTCCGATAATAAATGGATAACTTTTCGATTACAAATCGATAACTTGTTATGAAGTCTATGACCTTTAGATAAAAAATCGAAGACGCCGGTAACAAATATATATCAATCCAAAAACAAATCGGTAACTTCATGAAAACATATCGATAACTTTTCGAATAATAATGGATAACTTTTCGATAAACAACCGAAAAATCACTAAACTAAAGCTAAACTTTTGTTAGCGAAAGCAAATTAACAACACTTCGATAATAAGTCGGCATTTCGTTTGTATCTCCTCAATTACACACCTTGCCTTCTTTTGTCTTACCAAGCGTTGCCTTGCTTTGCTTTGTCTTGCCTTGCTTTAAGCTGGAGGCATTGGTGCTTTATCGGTAACCGTATCGGTAACCTTTTAACAGCTGATTCGACCAACCTTATGAGAATCAATGCAATCGATTATTGGTGCCGCTAAGGTCGTAACCGTATCGTAGCCAACCAATTGGGGTTTGGTTTACCGTCGTAACGATAAACAGCTGATTACGTTAGGGATACGGATACAGCGATACGACATACGGCACCAATGACTCCGGCTTTACTGTAGGATTTCGCTCATCACCTTTACCTCGTAAATTTTCCCCATATTAAGCTAAGGCTACACTGAGCTCCACTACACTGCACTACACTGCGCTTAACTTTTTTGCCTATTTGAGCAACATGGCCGCGCCGCGCAGTGCTGCTGCCGCTAAGTGTGAATTGCTGCATAAGAATACATGCGAAGAAATTTTGCAGCGCTGTGTCGTGCATCTCAATGTGGCCTTAACTTTACGCTGTCCGCAAGTAACCAAACATACGCTTACATTCTGTATTCTCCCAAATATCAAGCCACTTCCAAACACTTACGCTTCCACTTACCTTATGCTTACATTATTTCAAAGGCGAAGCTGTGAAGGAGTTCATCTATCTAGAAGGCAGCTTAAAAATAAAGGGAATTTGTAATGCCAGATGCCGTCTTACTTGTTTATCTCACGTCCTCGCCTTTGTCTTTCCGCGATATCGACGGCGAGAATCGGAGAAGGTATAATGATGAGCTTTACGCAGATATGACGATAGTACAGCGAATAGGAACACAAAACCTTCGATGGATATGTCATGTTATCCAAATGGAAAGAAGAAGAAAATGTTCCAGTCGACATCGCAGTTTGGAGGTAGAGGAAGGGGAAGACCTCCACTGAGTTGAGAGGGTCAAGTGGAGGTAGACTTCACCTCCCTTAGTAGTATCAATTGCCGTCAGTTATCGCGAAAGAGAGATAGCTTGCGTGAATTGTTACGAGACGTCCAACATTTTTAGGCAGTTAAGCGCCAATAAATGGTGATGATGAGCTGGTTTAGTTTTAGCTGTGCCAGCTCTGAGCTTCGTGCTGTTTTGAGAGTTGCCACGTCATCTGCGAAAGCAAGGAGGAATATACTTTCTGGCACGCCCAATCCAAGAAGACAGATGTAAGTAACATTCCAAAGATAGGGACGTGGTATCGGGCGGTCATCTTGTCTTCACTTTTCTTTGGCCGTGGAGGTCGAAGATACTCTTCATCAGTGGTGTCCAGCACGCATACTGAGCAAAAAGACTATGGAAAGTTGAGGTTTCCTTTGCACTCCGGAAGAAGGATTCGCCATGTTGTTTTCTCTCTGGTGGGGAAAATTGTTGCATCGAGACATTTGTTGTACACGTGCAAAAAAATGTATGGTCAGATATTTGCACTTAACCCATTTGCCTCCTAGGGTATTCCGTCAGGCCCTGTTGCTTTTCTATGGTCCACACTGCGCAAGGGTGTTTTGAGTTTTTTTTGTTGTCGCGGAAAGGTTCCACATTGCGGTTTTCATGGGTGTTTCGCCCATTCTCTCTGATTAGCTATATAGAAAAGAGAATTTCCACAATTTGTCTCAAGTTGTCCTCGTCCATCAGCCAGTTTTGTGGACGGAATTTTGCATTACTATTGTTTATCCTTGCCAACAGGGATCTTGAAACACTTCCTCGCAGAGCGCTTTACAGCGACTAAGTTGATTCCTTCGCCCTTTGAACTGCTCCACGCTGTTCTCCGTGAGATAGCATTTATCTCAGTTGCCAACTTAACAAACGTCCCATGTCACAATTTATTTTCGGAGAGCCATATTTGATAAAATTTCATCGAAAACGGCTTATCTCGAAATCCCCCTCACTACAATTTCAATACATTCCCAGCGTAGAAGGAGCTTTTGAATGGAGTACTCTTGCATTACACACACTACTCTACATCTAAATATATCTCAAGGATTATTACTATTTTCCCATTAACACAACTACTCCCCATTCATTTATATAATCACGCATTCATTCAAACGCCCCTTCACACATCACTGGTGTAGTCCTGCATTTACGCTCCCTATATTTCATTTTAGTTTATCATTTATTTAGCCCTCAATATTTTTTTAACGTTACACGCCGAAAGGACTACAGCTCCCCAGTGCCGAAGATTGTTTTTGCTGTGCGTGTTAAAATGAATTGCATGCCACTGCCGATGGATGCCATTGTTCCTATGTGTGGATGTTGTTGTTACAGCTGCCGTTGTTGCATTCTAACAAATTTATCCTTCAAATGTCCTTACGTAGTGATGCGAGAATAGTGTTTTTACTTGTTTGGTGGCACAACGGTTCATTGGCGCCTGCATCCTTGTTGGGGCAAGCAAGAGTAGGTGCGCCGCCAACTGTAGATTGCTACGATTTCTGTACTTGTACCGTGCTACGATAGTAGTTACTTATGCATTCACAATGGGCGTTTGTGTGCTCTCCTGCATCTCTACTCTTTTTGTATTTCTCTCATTCTGCGTCCCTATCAACACTGTACCAAATTTTGTATGCTCTGAATAGCTCCTACATTTGAACACGTGTTTGTATTCTTAATTTTTTCATCCATATACCCAGAAGTGTTAGCAATATCGAAAGGTTGTAAAGACACTTTTCTTCGATTAGGGAGCTAGCAAAAATTTCGATTATTGCTTCGTCGTCCCTCCATATCACTGTTTGTACTAGCCACAATGATTTCTATTTTGAGTCTGAGGTGGTTTTTACTATTGCATTATATCCGAAAAACTCATCTGTTTCAAAGTATTCATCCGGGATCACCCTCTCGGGCTGTATTATCCCTTTGAAACATCTCGATAAAAACCGTAGTTTCGGATGATGCAGAACTGACCCTCAAGGCGTCGTATTAACGGGGTCAGAACGTCAACCGTAAAATAAATACAAACTCCAGCTAAGCTCGAAGCTCAAATGCTTTCACCAGCGAGGCCACACTGTCGAAGATACATTTATATTACCACAATTAAGGGATGTGGCTTCTACAAGGAGGCCACAGACCGCCAAGGCATACCCAGTTGGCTTGATTTCACCCTATACTCTTCAAAGTAAGCTATGATTAAAAGGTGGTATTTAAAGCCACACGTAGTTCAGTGCTTGTAGACATCACGATTCTTTTTTTTTCTCGTAACGATAAACACACTACCCGGAGGTTTTTAGGAATTATTACCGCTGATGACAGTCTTTTTGCCAGATAATGGTCAGATATATTCCGTAAACAGCGCTCTTTACGACAGATATGCCCGCCGCAGGAATATTCTAAGCTGCTCAATCCGTTTGGGATTAGACGTCACAGTTGTTAGGGACAGTCGTATAATAAACTGAACGAAAGCGGGTTATTCCATACTTTAAAAGGCATCTTATAATCAAAGCAGAATTTTCGATTATAAAGAGGACTGACAGTCATTAAAAATCGGTCAGGTATGAAAGGTCGGCAAGCTTAGCAACTGCCGAAACTTGCAGACCCTTGGAGAATCTTTCTGGTGTATCGCTTTTGGATCAAAATCCAATTCAGCCTCAGTTCACCGACCGAAGCTGATTATACCAGCCATTACCTCATAGTGGCTGTGTGGTTGTCGATGAGCGCGTGAGTTATGTATAATGCCAATAACCCCCCAATTACCAATAAATCGTCAACTTATGTAAGTGCAGACTATAGTTTATATAAAACTATTTATTTTCAATAATTTATTTAAACTTTATTTACTTTAAAAGATATTTTTGATGACTAAAATATTTTCATTTTTTTGATAATAAAAAAATAACTAATATAATAAGAATAAATTTAAAATATAACAAGTATATTTGTTATAAGGAGATAACTCTACATATACTCCCCCTCCAGTGAAACGAAATTTTTTAAATGTTAATAATTTTGTGTTGATTGCGTAAAAAGTTTATGTTGGTATTGATGTAAGTACTCAATCTTTTGATGATTCGATGTACTTGATAGCTTATTTTATTTATTATGTTTAGTTATTGTATTAATATTTTATGTATATTAATATTTGGTTGTGTTATTGTTATGTTGTTGAGGTTAAAAATAACTTAATAGCTGTTTGTTAAATATTGTTAATTATAATTATGTTTTTCATGAACCTAGAATGAGGTTGAATTATAGTAGATGGCTACTTTGTTTGCACAATTACTCAAAAATTAAAAACTTGTATTATGCAGAATGTATGTTCAATATATAATTGTACTCTGCATAATGTATGTCCAAGTTGGTGATAAGGAATGAAAAGTTCATTCCTTAATTCGTTTGAGGGTGATATGAAATTGTCATATGATTTTAATTTCAATATGAAAGAATTGATATATGTCAATAAAAATTATTTTAAGAAATCTTTTGTGATTTTTTAAAATAGATTATAGTAATTAGTTTGAGTTTAAAAATTTAAATTTATTTCTTTGCTCTTTTTTTTGTTTTTTTTAACTGAAAATGAGGTTTGTTAAATATGAATTTACTTGTATTGTGAAGTTTGTATGTCTGTTGCAAAATTTCTTAAATGTGTTAATGATATATATTTTTGATTATAAACTGGAGAAAGAGTGTACATAATTAATATAAATAATAAATTGACTATTGTTTTAAACCAATTAAAATACATTTTTAAGTAATGTAACATTAGTATTATAAATGGAATTATTTTGTTTAGATAAAATTTTTGTTTCATAATATAACAAAAGATTGAAGAAACAAACTTTTAAAAATAAAATATAAATATTAGTTGTCGAAATATATAAAACTTTGAACAATATAGTTCACCAAATAGTCAGGTCATTCATTATACTGATACTATTAATTTTATGTGTTACATTTATTTTGATATTTTTTAAATTTTAATAAAGTTGAATTTTCAAAAACAAATTGCTGTATTTTATATGACTAGTTTAGTAGAATATTAGTGACAATTAAAAAATAAATGTGGTCGTAGACTAAAAGAAATGGTAAATTCGTAATGCCAAACATATATATATATATTTAATTTTTGATATAAGTATCTATATGATTGATACGATTATCACTGGCTAATAGGATTTCAAAATTTTTTTGTTTCATCGAGGCAGCTTTGTATGTGATCAAAACGATTATTGTATATTTTCAACTCCCGTAACGTATTCAGACACCCAATTCTTTCGGCAGATCAGAAAGTTGATTGCATGACAAATTCAGCAAAGTAAGGGGTGTAAATAGAGACACAAATGCTGGTATTTTAGTTAGTTGATTCTTAGCAAACACCAAATCACTAGCACAGTCCTTTTGAAGTTGAAACGATTCAGGCAATGTATCTTATCATGAATTATTGATAGATATTGTATTGTAATAGTATATATTTTAATTTTATAATTGTTCACTATTGTATTAAAAATTTAAAGATTCTTGTTCAAATAATTTATTGACGTTGAAGCGAAAATTTTGCATATAAACTATTTTGTAAATAATAGTCTTTATTTTAGTCAAAATTCTTTTATATGTTTTTACAGTTAATTTAAGTCCAAATTCGTTCTACAAGTATGCACGTTCAAATAATTTTAGGTCCGTTGGTAGGATCGCCAATATAGTTTATATAAAACTATTTATTTTCAATAATTTATTTAAACTTTATTTACTTTAAAAGATATTTTTGATGACTAAAATATTTTCATTTTTTTGATAATAAAAAAATAACTAATATAATAAGAATAAATTTAAAATATAACAAGTATATTTGTTATAAGTAGATAACTCTACACAGACTCAGCACAAGACGATATCGACAAATTCATATTAAGCATAACAAAATAAATAAAAGTAACTTCCGGTCCAATTCAAAATTATAATCATTGCAAAATTTAAGTAAACAATTCCGGTTAATTAGTAGTAAGCATTTTAACCATTGTACATTTACGCTTTCTTTTAATTTGAATAAAGAAAAGAATTCAGTTTGGTTTTGAAGTCTCTTAAGTTAAAGTCTAGTTCTCGGTTGTTATTTTATTTAAGCCGTTGCCTTTGGTATTTTTTAAAAAACCCGCTTGCCGCAACAACGACGAAATTGGCGCAGTCGGTAATCCTTTATATATATATAAAAGGATCGTGATACGAACAATTAAAAAGTGGCAGTGCAGTTACATACAGTAGTATAGTGACCACCCACAAAAGAACACAATTAAAAAGTGGCAGTGCAGTGACATACAGTCGTATAGTGACCACCCACAAAAGAACACAACTAAAAAAAAAAAGTGGTAGTGTAGTGTGCATATAAGTAAATATAGCCACCACCCACAGCTAAATAGTAAAATAAAACAAAAAGTGGTAGTGCAGTGTGCATATAATACATATAGCCACCACCCACAAATCAGCAGCAAAGCGGCAACAAATTGGCTTCAGGAAGGCAAAGAGAACACGACGAACGAAGGAATATGACGGAAAATCAGGCTCAAATGGCACCAGTAGATCTGGTCGAGGAACTGGCCAGACGGGAACAACAGTTGGAGGCGCTGAGGGCAGCATACCTGGAGCTGCAACACAGAGCGGACCATACGAGGACGGACCGGGTGTCGAAGAACATCGCCCAGATTCCAATTTTCACCGGGCGAGGCGATGTATCGGTAAACTCTTTCTTCTCGAGCATAGAATACCTGCTATCAACAATAGACAACGAAAACGAGAAGAAAGAGGCGACGAGGATGATTTTCTACCGGACCATACAGGGCGAAGCGAAAAACGTAGTAATAAATATCCCTCGCCCAGACGACTGGCAACTGATAAAAGAAGTGTTAAAGATGAGATTCAAGCCCGACACGGAGCCTCACGAGATATATAAACGGATAACAGCCCTTAAGGTGAACTCGGTAAGTGAACTGGCTGTTGAAATTCAAAATATTAAGTATAAAGCCGATGAGCTTATAGTATACTATAGGGGAGGACAGGGAATAGATCTCACTAACATAGATAGTCTCCTAGTAAACACAACCAAGGAGATGACACAGGGCACGTTGCTAGACAAAACATATGAATGTAGGGAATTAGGCCAAATTATATCCATAATGAATCAAAGAAGATTCGAGGATACGTGTATCCGACCTGAATATAGAAAAATATATAGAAGAGAAGAAAGGTATAGAGAGTGGCCGAAGAAAAACTATAACCAAACGCCACAAGTTCCAAATAAAAACACAGGCCAAGGCGAGAGAAGCTCTGGTAATTTTAGAAATAATCAAGGAAACTCAGCACAAGTAAGACAAAATCAGCAAGGGTCATACTAAAATAGGGAAAATATGTCAGTACAAAGGAGGCAGAGTCCTCAAAATTATTACCAAAATAATAACTACAGAAGTAGTTCAGATCAACTTCAGAGGTACCCAAAGGTAGGAAACCCTAGGCCAAATTCCGGTCAAAATCGCGGTAATCAACCTAGGCAAGCCCGAGCGGAACCGATGGAGATTGATAATTTAGAAAAAACTCGGGCAAACCAAGAAGAAAGGAAAGAAGAATTAAATAATTGTGAATATTATAGGACCCAATTTAATGAAAATCCAGATGAAGAGGAGCAAAATTTTTTCGAGGGACCAGCTGGGACTGTCTTCCCACCATAACGCTTACATTGCGGAACAAGAAATATTTTGCTCTGATTGATACTGGAGCAGGTATAAGTTTAATCGATAGTGATATAAACGACTTTAAAAAAATTTTGCTGAAGAATCCAATCGAATTTAGTACAATAACTAAAAATGATTTAATTAAATATGAAGTATTGACGGAAGCCCCAACGGAATTTAATCTTCCGAATTATGCAAGAGTTAAGTGGAAAGTAACTCCATTAAAAGGCAGAAAATATAATTTTATAATAGGCATCGATCTACTCAATTGTTTTAACACAACAATCAATTTAGTGGATGGATGTATAACACTTAATGAAAAAACTACTTATTTTGAAAGTAACCCATATAAAAATCTTGAAATTCATACGTTAGAAGCAAACAAGTTTGACTGGAGCAGAATAAGACTTGACCACTTAAACAAGGAAGAAAGAGAGGAGGTTGAAAAAATAATAAAAAGGTTTAAAAACTTATTTTTTAAAGAAGGTGACCAACTAACAAGCACGACGAAGGTTGTATATGAAATTAGGACGACGACAGACGGACAGATTAATAGCAAATTATATCGATATCCCCCACAACATGAGGCAGAGGTGAGAAAACAAATAAAAGAAATGGAAGAACAAGGAATTATAAGAAAAAGTAGCTCACGATATTCTAGCCCATTAATTGTTGTACCCAAAAAAAAGGATAATTCTGGAGAAAGAAAATACAGGATAGTTATAGACTACAGAAAATTGAATGAGGTGACAATAGACGATAAATACCCCCTACCAAATATAGACTCTATTTTGGATAAGCTAGGAAAAGCTCAATACTTTACAACACTTGATCTAGCCAAAGGGTATCACCAGATTCTAATTAGAGAACAGGATAGGGAAAAGACGGCATTCGCCACACCTCATGGCTTATACGAATTTATAAGAATGCCATTCGGACTAAAAAATGCACCGGCTACATTTCAACGGTTAATGAACGAAACATTACGGGACTTTATTAATAAAACATGTGTACTGTATCTTGACGATATTTTAGTATTTAGTACATCCCTTCAAGAGCACGTAAAAACAATAATAGAAATATTCAAAGTGTTAGAAAAAGCAAATTTGAAGATCCAAATCGATAAATGTAACTTTATGAAGAAGGAGACAGAGTTCTTGGGCCATATATTAACAGAGGAAGGATTAAAACCAAATCCCGATAAAATTAAAGTGATAGAATCATTAAAATTGCCCAGAACAGAAAAACAAATAAAAAGTTTTTTAGGCGTTACAGGTTATTACCGCAAGTTCATAAAGGACTACGCGAAGATAGCTCAGCCTATAACAAAATATTTAAAAAAGAATGTTAAAATTAACTTAAAGGATCCAACCTACGTAGAAGCATTTGAAAAATTAAAAACATTAATAAGTACGCATCCAGTTTTAAGGTATCCTAATTTTGGCAAGCCATTCACACTAACAACTGACGCATCTAATTATGCAATTGGTGCTGTCCTATCACAAGAAGGACACCCTGTGTGCTTCATATCTAGAACACTGAATAACCATGAGAAAAATTATTCTGCTACAGATAAAGAATTCTTAGCTATTCTCTGGAGCGTAAATTATTTGAGACCTTATCTCTACGAAAAAAGTTTAAAATTTTTACAGATCACCATCCAATTAAATTCCTTCACACCAAATACAAAGGTAAGGACATGTCACCTAGACATCAGAGATGGCTTCTCAAACTAGGAGAATATGATTTCAATATAGAATATTTGAAAGGAAAGGAAAACCAGGTAGCAGATTTTCTGAGTAGATTGGAAAATAGTGCAGATGATGCGGAAGAGAAAAAAGTAGATAAAGATGTTAACGAAAGTAGTGGATTGGATTTTGATTTACAGTCAAGCCACTATGAAGCAAATAACATAGAAGATAATGAAACGTTAGCAACAATGCACTCAGCAGAAGAAAATTTACAGGACCATTTCTTTAGAAATTGTAAATAAGTATAAAATGCAAATAATTTTGACTAACAATAAAGTTGAAGAAGCAAAATTTTTGCATGGGAAAACAATAATTTTCATAGCAGAAAGTGATTTTGATGTAATGGGCGAAATATTTCGGAAATACATTACAAAAGGCAATGTAGGTATATACTCAGAGCTATCAGACTCAAGTTATAACATAGTTCAACAAAAATTGAGAGAATTGTTTTCTAATAATAGGCAGTTAAAATTTACAAAATGTACAATAAGGGCACAAGACATAGAAACCGAAGTCGAGGCAATAAAACAAATTTCTCTTTACCATGTAAGGGAAAGCATGCATTCGGGCATAGGGGAAACATACAATAAAATAAGAATTAAAATCTATTACCCAAAGCTAATGGAATTAGTGCAAATGGTAATCAATCAATGCGATTTATGTAAAGGAGTAAAATATGACCGGTGTCCTATTAAAAACCAATTTCATTACACCGAGACACCATCGGACATAAATGAAATAATACACATAGATACATACGTTATGAAAAGGTTTCATTTTTTAACGGTAATAGACAAGTTCTCTAAATTTGGGGCAGCGTATTCCCTGAATGACAGAAACCACATATCGATAATCGAACAATTAGAAAACCATTTTTCGAAAATAGGAAAACCAAACAAAATAATTGCGGATAATGAATTCAGGACAACACATCTTAAAGAATTTTTAGACCAAGAAGGAGTCCAAATTCATCTAACCAAACCAAACAGTCATACAGGTAATGCAGATATAGAAAGAATGCATAACTCTATCGCGGAAATTTTTAGAGTTATATATTCTTCAAATAAAAATGTGCCAATCAAGCAAATAATGCAAAGAGCTGTTAGAAGTTACAATAATAGGTATCACTCTACTATTGAAAGTACGCCCATAGATGTACAAAGTGGAAAAGTTAGTAAAATAAAAATTAAAGAAAATATGGAGCAAAATAAAAAAAGAGTTATAGAAAAACTAAATAAAAAAGGGAGGTTTATACCGAAAACAGGAAAGAAGGATTTATAAAGAATTACAAGGCAGTGAGGCATAAGGAGCAGCCAAAATATAGAAAGAAGAACTTAGAAGGCATACACCCATGCAATATTAAAAGACCGCTTAAATTTTCAGATAATGCTGATACTTTTATTGATAATACAATGGACATGCCAAATTAACGGACAGATTACTGTAACACAAATAAGGGACGAAACAGGATTCACAGATATACAAATGAGAGACCAAGAAATAGTTAAGGACACAGAAATAATTCTTCAGATGATTAACATTAGCAAAATAGAGGACATTTTAGACAAAATAACGGACAATGTAGTGCTAATGAAAGCAAAGTACAAGGAATTACTTCATTTAGAAATAATAGATACGAGAAATAAACGATTAACACTTCGACCAAAAGTCGACAGGAGAAAAAATCAATAAACAGGTAGAAGTAAATAATTATTTCGAAATAGCATTAGAACAGTTAAATAATGTTATTAATAGCGACAGGATAATATTAGAGAAAGAATTTAATACCATACAAAAAATTATGGATGAGGAATATGAGCGAAGTTTATATTTAGAACAATTAACAAAGATACAATTGTTAAAGGCTAGAATCGAACAAATACTAGATAGCGTAGTAGCATCCAGATATAATATTATGCATCCCAGCATATTAACAAGTGATAAGATAGTTAGATATGATATTGATTACAATAAATTAAAATATTTACAATCCGGAACAGCATATTTCAATAACACATATTTAGTTCTTAGTATAAAAATTCCCATTACTTTTGTAAATGTTAAAATTAGATATCTCATACCAATACCTAACAAAGACTATAACGAAATAGATAGTGAAATTGAAAAAATTTTTAAATACGATAATCAAATTTTTAAATTTGAAGAAAATAAACAATTGAAAAAAATGAAAACAAGCTCACATTGTACATTAACCTCAAACTGTCAATTCTCTAAAAATAAAGAGCTAGAAATAATAGAAATAGATTTAGATACAATTCTAGTTAAAAATGCACAAAATTTGTTAATTAATCAAACCTGCTCAAAAAATGAAGTTATACTTAACAAAAATAATCTAATACAATACAGAAATTGTTCAATTAAAATTAATGACTACTATTTCTCTAATTCAGAAGAAATCTTCGAAGAAAAAATTGTTTACTATCAATATGAAAAAAGTCATAACTTTACACAAAAAATTTAGCTAAGCGATGTAATAAAAATAAATAAATCAAATTTGAGTAGTATTGTAATGTAAATTTATATTACCATAGTAAAATTTCATATGTATGTATTGCAGTAATAACTTCTTTAATAATATCAATTTTCGTAATTTCAATGATTAAGCATAAACGAGTAATATTAAAACTAAATAGTAGAATTCAGGAGAATCCTAATCTAAAAGGGGGAGTAGTTATGTATAATGCCAATAACCCCCCAATTACCAATAAATCGTCAACTTATGTAAGTGCAGACTCAGCACAAGACGATATCGACAAATTCATATTAAGCATAACAAAATAAATAAAAGTAACTTCCGGTCCAATTCAAAATATAATCATTGCAAAATTTAAGTAAACAATTCGGTTAATTAGTAGTAAGCATTTTCACTATTGTTTTAAACAAACAATTCAGGCTAACTAGTAGTAAGCATTTTAACCATTGTACATTTACGCTTTCTTTTAATTTGAATAAAGAAAAGAATTCAGTTTGGTTTTGAAGTCTCTTGAGTTAAAGTCTAGTTCTCGGTTGTTATTTTATTTAAGCCGTTGCCTTTGGTATTTTTAAAAAACCCGCTTGCCGCAACAACGACGAAATTCGTGCGCTGTTTCCACTTCTTTAAGTGTCCCTTCCAAGTATTCCACCTGCCTGCCACGAGCCTGTGTGACATCATTTTTTATCGTTATAAGACGGGGTTCTTGTAAATAAACCCATCTAAGTAAGAAAATGTGATAAAACCTTCTCGTTTTCAAAGAAGATTTTTTTATATCGAAATTAAACGAAAAACTGGATGGGGAATTCTTCCCAGCTTACTTGTTTTATGTTAATGAAAGTTTTGATCCACTTGTTTATAAGACTTTAGCCGTAACAGTTTCTGAGTGAGAGCATACCCAATCATTTTAATTTCACTCGTTACAAAAGCACCAATGTCTTGGAGGTGGGCAGAACGATAGGCGACAATTTCTAGATCTGCTTCGCCCCGGCCCAAAAATACCGCACACCTAGATCAATAGGGAACTAATTCAAGTCTGAAATTTTGCATACTATCAGCTTCTCCAATTCAATACCTTCCGATCTGTATACCCTAATAAATGTAAGCTCCACTACTAAACGAGAGAGAGCTTGGTAAAAACATTGTGAACATACTTTAACTTGTTTAGATAGAGCGGTAATCGATCTGTAGGTGCGATATGAACCTTTATATTCTAAGGCGCTGTCCCTGCTGCTCATGTCAGCTAAGAAAATGGAGGCTGCTCTCGCTGCTCCTCTCACGATATTTATTTCCTTTCAACGCAAAAATACGGATGTTGTGCCGCTTCATGAATTCAGTAATCTCTGGGTTTGTGGGTCGTATTGGTGGATCGTATTGGCTATTTTTCCAGGGAAGTTCTTAGCTGCCAAGGCTGCCGCTGGTTGACACAGTCTATCCGGCCATTTTTAGTTGGTCCCGCCATTTGTTTCTTTCTGTTAACCATAACAAAGTATTGTAGTATATGATAGTCTAAAGAATCTTGGGAAATTATTGACGATGCTGTCCTTATATCATCGTTCGATTCACTGAACTGTCGAATAAATAACTCAAATAGTATAGCAAAATGTTCTTTATTTACAACACTATAATAGTAGTAGTACTACACAATTAAATTACCCGCGTACTTCATTTACAACTTCTAAAATCAAAGAAATTAACCACTCCTCAGCTTGCGCTGCTTTTAAACCCTCAGTTTCCTCGATCGTCTATTTCTCCCGGTGTACATACTTTTCTGAACAGCCTTCTCGAATAGTTGCTTATTTATTTCTCATTTCCGTATCTCATATTGGATTTGTCTATTTACATACATATATATGCGTGAGTAATGTCATCAGGAGTAATGCCGTCTTCGCTCTTAGCTGCTGTTTACATGTATGCGTGACTGTTTTTTATAACACTGCTTGCTTTGCTGTGGTTATTGCTCAGCATTTATTACTAGCGGCAAGTGAGGTATGGAAAATAATATTCGCTACAATAGAAAGAATAATAACTGTAAAGATATAGTCTGGTAACCTGGAACAAAATCACCATATTTGGGATGCATATATACTCATGACAAATATTACATATTTCCTATGGCCCAGGTTTATTGCTAACTATTCGTGATGTGCTGCAGGAGCGTGAACATCGAGAGGGCAGGATACAAATAGCAGTGTCGTCAGACCAAGAGTTTCAAGTCTTCAATTTTGAGAGATAGGATATCAACTTTATTAGTATGAAGCCCGGCTTTAAATTCACGCCTTTGGCGCTCTTTGGAACCCATGAAAATTATTTTAATTTCATTACAGTATCCTCCCTTGCCAAATCACCGGCCTTTTCGTAACCTTGACCGGCAACACAGATGTATGCTCCTCTCTGATAGCATTTTATTTAAAGCTTTTTTACACTGGCGTACGTTTTCGGTACTATTTTACCACTTCTTTAGGTACCTCAGTAATGAAATGTGCGCCCCTTTTTTGATAAAACCAAATTCGATATACCTCCGGATAGGAAAATCGAAATTGATAGAACAGAGAGAAGCAAGGACAAAGTGCGAGCTGAAAAGAAAAAATAGAAGGAGAAGAGAAAGGGAGATTAAAGGTAAGAAAATTGGTAATTATTTAAGGAAAAGTAGAAATAAGTGTTAGCAGGACTCTTAATCCCTATCTGATATGGAAAAAAAATCTGAAGAGGTACTTAGATACATCAAGAGCCTCCAGATACAAAATTGGGCTGAAAGGTCTTGCACAATAGATCTGCACAAAGGTCGGAGTGCTTCCAGACCTATTAATAATAATAATAATAATAATAATAAAGGGTTAGCAGGAAGAGTGAGAGTGAGGCTAAGAGTAAGAGCAAGTAGTATAAGAGGAAAAGACATATATCATTGACGCCAAAAGTAAATACAGATCGCGGACGTAACTTTCATTTAAGTACGTTATTCTTTATTTCAGAAAAGCGTGAAATTCCCGATATGGATCTATACAACGAGCTTTGGCAGTTTTCTAAATTTTTTCTTTCTTCTGTTCTAATTTAATAATTTTTTCAATTAAGAAAAAATTTATCATAACAATAATAATGATAAAATAATTATTGTTAGGCCTTGAGCTCGATTCGAACCCGCGAAAAGACAACGTGATGTTCGAAATGTTGTAACACGCTATTGGGTATATATATTTGGGCTCCACTCGAATTCGTGCTATTATATTTAGTTTACTTTATTTTTGTTGCACATAAATGCCCAATATGCATTCACGCCAGTTGCGCCAGCTTTTATTGCTACTGTTCCTTGTGCGAATGTTGTTTGCAATTCCCAAATCCTCCTTTGCCTGACTACCACCGTTACCTTCCTGTATGCTTCTTCATCTTAAGCTGCTTTAGTTCGTTGTGGGCTCCTCAGCACCGCCAGCTTTACAGCTCGACACTCTTTAATGCTGTGCTAACATTTCTTTTGGTGTTGGGATATGCCGTTTACAGGAGAGGGGCTTGCTTTCTACAAATGTGCAAATGAGGTGTAGATATTTGTGTGGGCATTGCATTTAAAGCTATGCTAGTGTGTATGTGTGCATTCGTTGTTGTTTGTTATTTTCTATTGTACTTTTTCGTCCGTTTATGTCCAGAGGTCGTTTAAAGGACCCTCGCCTTAGCCAAGATAGATGACGTGCCAGTTGGAATTGATGACCTCATGCAATGCCGTTGGTGGCCGCTCCTCCTACAAAAGGATACGATATCCCTCTTTATTGCCACACCATCCTTTATGTTTGCTAAAATTTCTGTTTAGTTTTGCTAGTGAAACTCCTACGACCGTTTTTTATATCTTGCAACGACAATTCACACATTCCTCTGCATTCGGTTTGGTGTTAAACTCTACCTCGTTCTTTAACTCTGCCAACTCGTTTGCGCTCTCCCTCTCGGTCTTTTTCTTTTTCTACCCTCAGCGTCCATTGCTAGCTTTTGCGTTCATTTAATTTTTGCTTAGCGTGTGGGAGTTTGGGATTTCGTGTGTTGGCATTTTGTTAACGGTTTTTCCTAAAATTACACTTTGTGCCGGAATGTTTACCAGGGGAGCACGACAACGAATGCCAACCTGACCACACTTACACACACACGCATACTGTTATTATTTATTTATATTTGGTGTATTTGTAGCACAGTTTGAGGCGCAAAACACTACTGCAAAATTTATTCGATTAGCGCCAAAATTAGTTTTTACTTCTTGTTTTTTTTTTTTGCATTTTTGAGCTTAAATATTTTATTTTTAATTCATTATTGCTGTGATTTAGCTGGCCAAGTTTGTGACCACGACTATACGTTTTTATATATATTGTGACGAATATTAGTATCACTAAGCGATACTACCATCACTAAGCCGATACTAAGCAGTATATACGTAAACAAATCAAACATCATTTACACATGTACATACAAGGCAGCAGAGAGATACTCACCATCAGCCGAAGAAGTACTCACATATACATACGCATATGGCTAAGCGAGAGACTCTAAACTACAAATAGACATGTACATATATGGCTGGTGTGAAGTTCGCGAAGTTACTAGACTTTAGGAGAAATAGGTGAACGAGGCAACAGAGAAAATAAAAGCAGCGAAAGCTGAGTAGTCAGTAATCAGTTTGATTTAAACACGCAATTAGTTGTAAATTAAGAGTTATTGTGAAGTACTTTCAAAGTAGTCTAATAAAGACCATTTTGCATTATTGAATATTGGAGTTATTTATTCAACAGTTTAGCGATTCTAACGTTAGCAGAGGGTGGAAAAAGAGGAATTTCCCTAAATTCGTTACAATTGGTGTCAGAAGAGGAATTGTTGAATAAATTCCGAAGACTTCGAATACTACTTGGACATGGCAAAGTTAAGTGAATTAAGGATACAGCAACCTAAAAAGGAGTTCTAAGACCGTGGATTGAATACAACCGGCAAAAAAAAAACTCATGAGTGCAAGAGTATATTTTTTATCTTGATGGCGAAGAGAAAAAAAAGTTGGAGAAGAAAAATGAAACACCGCAGACAATGGCGAACACAGACATGAACGTGATATTAGCTGCAATATCGGCACAAATGTCCGAAATGTCATCACAAATATCCACAAACATGTCATCGCAACTGGATTCACAGGAGACCCGTTTAACATCCAAGATAGAATCACAGGAGTCACGTATATCCGAAATGTCGTCGCAAATAACATCCAGGATTGAAACACAGGAGGCACGTATATCCGAAATGTCGGGACAAATTTCAGCAAAGGTATCGTCGCAGATCTCTGCACAACTGGAAGCCCGTATGGACGAAAAAATAACGCCGTTTGGGAGAAAAATCGAGGCTGAGGTAGATGCTTTAAAAAGTCGTATACAGGAGCTGCAACTAAACCGCCCAGCTGTTTCAACAAGCAATACCAAGGTAAAAACTCCATCTCTTGACGACTCTGTTCCTTTCCAGGTATTTAAGCTTCAATTTGAGAAGACTTCAGCATTTAACAACCGGAATGCGGAAGATAAGGTTGCTGCACCTTTCGTGGCATTGAACGGGCCTGCAGCGGAAATCTTACAGACTATTCGAGAGTACGAACGGAACAGTTATGAAGCATTGATGGCCGCTGTCGAGAGACGATACGGAAGCGAACACAGGAAACAGATATACCAAATTGAATTGCAAAACCGTTACCAAAAATCGAATGAGACTTTGCAGGAGCTCGCATCGGATGTCGAAAGGCTGGCCAATCTAGCAAATGCCGATGCAACCGTGGAATACACAGAGAGGGTAAAAATCCAGAGTTTTATAAATGGCATACGGGACGTGGAAACGAAGCGAGCTACATACGCAAACCCAAACCTACCGATGCTGAAACGTTATCCCATGCACTGACTCAGGAAACTGCCTCACTATTGAGTAAACCAGCATATAAAGCTCATCGTGTAGAAGTAGAAAGACCAGAGTGGGTAGACGCAATTTTGGAAGCTTTAAAGGGAAGCTTTAAAGGGAAGCTTTAAAGGGAAGAATAATGAAGCGATCAAATGCTTTAATTGTGCGAAGTCAGGGCATATTGCACGTTATTGTAGCACCAACCCCAATAGTTCCAACAATATGGGTGGTGAGTTAGATGTAAAGATCGAGAACTTGCCCCAGCTATTGAATGTCCTGTGATATCTATCTCGCAAACTGGAAGAAAATCGAGCAGTCCTACCGTCAAAGGAAATGTGTATGGCAAAGAGCGTTTACTGACTGTAGATACGGGCGCATCTCATTCCTTAATCCGATCTGATTTAGTCAACAGGAGAGTAAAGCCATTACCTGGAGCAAGGTTGCGTATGGTCACTGGCGAGTATAACCAAGTCCAGGGAGAAGTGATGTGTGAAGTCTTAATTGGAAATGTCACGGTTCTACACAAATTAGTTGTGGCGGAGATCGTTGATGAACTCATCTTCGGAGTGGACTTCTTAGTTGACCATGATATCAGGATCGATATGCAGAGAAGGATTATGCGCTACAAGAACAAGGATGTGCCACTTGACTTCAGTTTGGAGAAAGGGTTCTTCTTCCCCCTTAAACTGTAATGGACTAACTGGGAAGATTACGGAGATAGTCGATTTCATGAAGCGGCACAACATCCGCATTGCTGCGATTCAAGAGACTAAACTCACAGCAAGATCTGCATTGCAGACCTGCTCTGGGTATAATGTCCACAGGAAAGACCGCGAGAGCGGAAATGGAGGCGGCCCCCCGCGTTTATTATACACCACTCTGTGCAATATTATATATTTGATCCTGGCATCGACGGCAGGGACAATGTCTTAGAACGTCAAGGCCTATCTGTCCGGTCAGGCGATGAAAATCTAGAAATCATCCACATCTACATCCCTCCTGTCACCTGTTGCCCCAGTGGATACCGCGTTAATATCGAGGCCTTACTCACTGGCAACAATCGCATTATCTTAGGCGATTTCAATGCCCATCACGACCTATGGCATTCAAACTTGCGGGCGGACAGTAGGGGTGAAATGTTGGCGGATCAAATAGAAAAAACGACGTTCTGCACAATAAAAGGAGACGCCCCCACATGTTTGGTAGGAAGCTGTCATAGCTCGCCAGATATCTCAATCGTGAGCGCAGAACTCGTAAACTGCGTCAACTGGCAGCCGATGGTAACATTGGCATCCGACCACCTGCCCATACTTATTTCGTTCGAGCGTACCGCCGAATTCATCGTCACCGAAAAACGCACTTTCATAAACTTCAAAAAAGGAAAGTGGGAAGAATATAAATCTGCAACAGACAGAAGCTTTGCTGCCCTCCCTATCCCGACTGATGCCCGCCAAGGGGAGCGTGCCTTCCGTAAGGTCATTGAATTCGCCTCGGCACATTTCATTCCCGCCGGGAGAATTCCCGAAATCCGGCCCCACTTCCCGGCGGAGGCCGCGATCTTAGCGAGGGAACGCGACCTTATAAGACAGCTTGATCCAGGCGACCCCCAAATAAGGGATATAAACCAACGCATCAGATTGCTTGTGGACGAACACAAGCGGGCGAAATGGGAAGAGCACCTAAGAGGTTGTAACCTCTCTACCGGTGTAGGTAAACTTTGGTCCACCGTAAAGTCCCTATCGAATCCGACTAAGCACAAAGACAAAGTTTCCATCGCCTTTGGCGATAAGGTGCTGTCGGATGCGAAAAAATGCGCGAGCGCTTTCTGCCGACACTATATAATGCATCCTACGGTCGACAAAGATAGACGGAGAGCCAATAGACACGCACATAAACACAAATTCAGCGCGTTACCAATCACCATCACCGCTAGAGAGGTTGAGAACGCCATTGGTCGCGCTAAACCATCCAAAGCAGTGAGCCCAGACGGCATAGCCATGCCGATGCTTAAAAACCTAGGGAAAGAGGGTTTCAAATATTTAGCGCATGTCTTCAACCTGTCTCTTTCCACCTTTGTCATACCCGAGAAATGCAAAATGGCCAAGGTGGTCCCGCTACTAAAGCCTGGGAAACCAGCTAACGTAGGCGAGTCATATCGTCCGATATCTCTCCTATCGCCAGTGGCAAAGACGCTTGAAGCCATTTTGCTCCCTTATTTCCAAGCACATTTGCAGCTAACCCCTCATCAGCATGGCTTCAGAAAACTCCATAGCACTACCTCCGCGCTAAATTTCATTAGCACCCAGATAAATTGCGGTTTGAATCAATACCCCCACCATAGAACAGTACTCGTAGCGCTAGACCTATCAAAAGCCTTTGATACGGTCAACCATGGCTCGTTACTGCAAGACCTGGAAGGGTCTACCCTTCCCCCATGTCTTAAAAGGTGGACCGCAAATTATCTGGGTGGTCGGCAGGCATTGGTGCAATTCAGAAACGAAACATCAAAACCAAGGAGAATTAAACAAGGAGTGCCACAGGGTGGTGTCCTATCCCCACTTTTGTTTAATTTCTACAAATCTAAGCTACCTTCACCACCGGAAGGCGTCACAATCGTTTCCTACGCCGATGACTGCACAATAATGGCCACAGGCCCAGGCCCAGAGATCGACGAGCTATGCAATAAAATAAACGGCTATCTCTCTGACCTCTCCAGTTTTTTCGCCTCGCGAAACTTGGCATTGTCACCGACTAAATCTTCCGCGACCTTATTTTCAACATGGACGCCCCAAATGTCGACCATATTGAACATCCACGTCGATGGCACTACGCTACCGACTGTCCTACACCCCAAAATCTTGGGTGTGACGTTTGATCAGGATCTACATTTTGGTGCGCACGCAACCGCAATTGTTCCGTAAATTCAGAGCTGTAATAAAATCCTCAAATCCCTTGCTGGTAGTACCTGGGGAAAAGATAAAGAAACGCTCATGACCACATACAAAGCAATTAGCCAGCCGATTACGTGCTACGCGTCACCCATATGGTCGCCAAGCCTAAAAACTACCCACTGGAAGAAACTACAGGCCTGCCAAAATACTGCTCTCAGAATCGCCACGGGCTGTCTTCTTATGTTCCCAGAACACCATCTGCATAATGAGGCGAGAATACTCCCCATCAGGGAGAGAAATGTAATGCTGACCAAACAGTTTCTGTTGAATACCCAGAAACCTGGGCATCCCAACAGACATCTGACTGACGAACCAGCACCGCCTAGGGGCCTAAGGAGTCATCTCCGTAAGCATTTTGAGGAAATACGGCACCTGAGAACCCAGCCGTATGAGGCGAAAAAACACAAGCAGGTCCTTGGTGAACTCCATAGACAGGCGTCGGACCTTTATGTCGGGAATTGCCCGGTGAATCCAGTACTTGAAGAAAAATATCCAGAACTCGCGGAAGAGGAACCCATACTCCCCAGGGAAACGCGTGTCACTCTTGCTCAACTTCGTTCTGGATACTGTAACAGGTTAAACTCTTACCTATCCAGAATCAACCCCGACATACAAAATGTATGCCCCGCTTGCAATGTGTCCCCACATGACACCATCCATCTCTTTAATTGTAATATGGAACCAACGCCTCTAACACCCCTTTCCTTATGGTCCACCCCTGTTGAAACGGCAAGATTCCTTGGACTCCCGTTAGAGGATATTGATGAGATTTGGTACTGCTATACAATCCTCACCGGCGGAAAGGTGTTCTATCCAAATTTTGGTACAGTTGGGAAGGCCCGTACAAAGTTGTGAAGAGGATCAGTGATGCCAACTACCGCATACAAACCATTGGGAAACCACGAAATAGAGGGATGGTTCATTTGCAGAGGCTAGCAGCGGTTAGATCGAACGATAGAGAGAGAGATATTCACCATCAGCCGAAGTAGTACTCACATATACACACGCATATGGCTATGCGAGCGACTTTAAACTACAAATATACATGTATATATATGGCTGGTGTGAAGTTCGCGAAGTTATAAGACCTTAGGAGAAATGGGTGAACAAGGCAACAGAGAGTACATATACAAGCAGCGAGATCTGAGTAGTGAGTAATCAGTTTGATTTAAACACGCAATTAGTTGTGAAGCGAGAGTTATTGTGAAGTACTTTCAAAGTAGTCTAATAAAGACAATTTTTCATTATTGAATATTGGAGTTATTTATTCAACAGTTTAGCGATTCGAACGTTTTTTACAAGGTGTAAAATAAGCGGAGTTTCACTAAATTTGTTACAATATTTTTATGCGGCTATTGACATTGCACTTTACAATTTTATTACAAAATTTCAACCATCTCGAAATCCCCACAGTCACGAGCACCGGCCTGTTTCGCAGAGGATCGACCAAAATAAACCTAAAAGCGAATGAGGAAAGAAAAACGATAATAGACAGAAGACTGAAGATGCGATTTACGATGATATAATGGGAAATTCGGGAATTGTGATGAAATAAAAACCCTTCGGGTGACGGCAACAAAATAACGGAATACGCAGGTTTATTACTTTAGCAGGGAAGATCACCAATTGTGATACCACAAAAAGACACAATTACCTCTCCTTTTAACTTATTTCGATGACGGATAAAGGCTTTCAAGTTCCAGATGCCGCACTCGACTATTGGGCACTACCAGTCTTTCTCAATTCCCACCAATAAGGCAGTGCCCATTTATTACACCTACAAATGTGGAAGCCTTGTCCCTACTTGCGGCGTAAACTTGACGAGATCTCCAAATATCGCATTTTGATTAGATTTGCTTGGATGTCGGTCACGGGTTTGTAGCCATCTACTGATGGCGTATATCTTTCTCTTAATATGCCTGTTACCATGTCAAAATCATGAAGAGTTGCCCGACAGTTTGGTTAAACTTCAGAATTGAAAGACTAAGAGCTAAGAGATTTGATAGTAACTTGGCTGTCGGTAAAAATAAAGAGTTTCTTGCCGATAGTGGATAGTCAAGGAAATTTAAATCGTTTTTCAACTAGTCCTTCAATTGTAGTGGGGACCGCCGTCTTCATCCGCTTCCATAGGCGGGTTCCGATAAAGATATTTTCTTAGCCGGAACACCATCTTTCATTCGCATAACATGGTCTAGCCAGCGCAGTAGCTGTGATTTAATTCCCTTTATTATGTTGTATGCGTAAAGCTTGAACAGCTCATTATTAAATCTTCGTAGGTACTCGCTGTCGCCGACGCGTAGATGTCCGTAAATATTTCGAAGAACTTTTCTCTCGAACACTCCCAGAGCCGATTCACCTGATGTTGTCATGGTCCATGCTTCTGCACCATTTAGCAGGACGGGTACGATAAGTGACTTACAGATTATGATTTTCATTTGCCGAGAGAGGACTTAACTTTTCAGTTGCCGACAAAGTAGCATTTATTGGCAAGAGTAATTCTTCGCTGGATTTCAGAGCTGATATTATTTTTAGTGTTAATGCTGGTTCCCAAATAAACGAAGACTTTTACTATTTCGAAATTATGACTGCCAACAGTAAGCCAATGCTCATATGCGCTGACCCTTTGCTCGATGACAACAGGTACTTTATTTTGATGGTTTTGATGGGTGTCCATTATTTTTCGTGGTTTTTTCCACTATTTGTCGCATTGTGAAAATATGGTCGATGGTAGACTTACCAGGTTTGAAGCCGCACTGATAAGGTCCAATCAGCCGATTCACTGTGGGCTTCAATCTTTCGCACAATACACTTGACAGGACCTTATATGCGATATTAAGAAAGCTGATTCCGCGATAGTTGGTGCAGTTTGCACTACTCCCTTTCTTGCGGATAGGGCGAAGAACATTCCAATCCTAGGAAATGAGTTCGTCTGACCATATTTTGGAAGAAGCTGATACATGTGCTTTACAAACTCATCGCCGCCGTATTTGAATAGCTCCGCAGGCCATCCATCATTGCCCGCGGCCTTGTTGTTTTTTAATCTGGTTATTGCTATTCTGACTTCGGCATAATCGGATGGGAGACCTTTATTCCATCATCATCGATTGTGGGATCGGGTTCGTCGTTCCTGTGCGGTAAATCATTGTCTCCATTTAGGAGAGCAAAGAAGTGTCCCCTCCATAATCTAAGTACTCTCTGGGCATCGATTACAAGTTTTCGTTCTTACACGAGTTTGCCCCGGACTTGAATCCTTCCGTTTTCTGGCGTTATTCCTGGTGGCTAGCTACTCAAGCTCCTCGCACTCACGCCTTTCTGCCTCTGTTTTTTTCTTCCCGAAAGGGCGTCTCGCTACCCTTTTAACTCGTGGTAGCGTTCATACGCTCTTCTTGTTGCGCTCGCTTTTGTCGTAACCCAACAGGCAGCGTCTTTTCTTTCGGTTGCAATGCGGCATTATTCATCGTTCCTGTTGCTACTGCTGGTTTTCCATGGTCGCCGGTAACCAATTTTTTCCTCGGTGGCAGTACGAAGTGCTTTCAAAATATGCTCCCACTGTTTTTGCATTCCGTCGGGTTTACTTATGCTTTCAGAGGGCAGATGTGAGAGCCGAGTTGCGAAATCATTGGCAGTCTCTTGCGATTGCAGATTCGATGTCTAGCTTTTCTTGTGTTTTGTGTTCCTTGGTTTTAGCCGCGCACTGGCGGGCGCGTATTTTGGCTGCGACGAGATAATGGTCCGAGTCGATGTTAGCTCATCGTATCGTGCGCACATCTAAAACACTGGATCCATGCCGTCCGTCTATCACAACGTGGTCGATTTGATTGTGTGTGTTTCGTTCGGAGACAGCTATGTTGCTTGATGTATCTTTTTATGCATGAACGTCGTGCTGGATATGACCATGCTTCGAGCACACGCATAGTCAATCAGCCTCAGTCCATTTGGAGAAGTTTCATTGTGCAGTCTAAACTTTCCTACTATGGGGCAAATAGTATTGAATTTACCAAAGTTTTAACAATTTCTGTTTTTATAGCCACATAAATAATGGAAATAAGAATAAAGAAAGCAACAAGCCTAAAAGCTTTGTTTGTTTTTCAGTAATAAAAACTACTTATAACCATTATAAGTTTAAATAACCAAAGCTTAAAAACAACAAGTAAGGAAGTCTAAGTTCGGGTGAAACCGAGCTTCACATACCCAGCTGTACACTTCAAATGCTGTTGTTTGTTTTGTGTGCCTAATGGTGTTAGAAGGCTGCTGAATAATACATATACATATGCCTATATGGTTATATTCTGAACTAGTTTTTCTTCGAGTTATGGCTCCCGAAACATAGAAAATTGCTTAGTCATAAAAGAGGCGGCGCCACTCCCATTTTTTTTTAATTTGAAGTTTTTCCTATTTATTGTTATAAATCGACTTGGGAAATGAAATACCGTTGATATAAAGCTCTTTTTTGCAAATATATAGGTTATTTTATTCGTCCAAGACCAAGCCGTGGGTCTTAACCGATTTCGTTAATTTTTCTTCAAAGCATTCCTTATGGTAAAGGCAACATCTCTGCCGAATTTTGTTACGATAGATTTAACGGTTTTTGATTTATGATTAATAATATTGCAACGCCCATTTACAATTTTTTTTTTCAAATTTTTATCAAGAGTCTCAGTATCAGTCCACGCGTCAAATTTCAACATTCTAGGTGTATTATTTACTAAATAGTCAGGTTTTTTGTGTTTTAAAAAATTTTATATACATAAAAAGTGGGCGTGGTTATCATCCGATTTCGCTCATTTTCAATACCAATCTATTGTGGGTCCAGATAAGCTCGTGTAACTTTGGTTAAGATATCTCGGACGGACGGACATGAATCATTCTAATTTTTTTTTCGACACTGATGAGTTTGATATATGGAAGTCTATATCTAACTCGATTCCTTTATACCTGTACAACCAACCGGTATCCAATCAAAGTTATAATACCCTATGTACAAGCACAGCTGGGTATAAAAACAATATAAGAACGTTATTTTGTTGTTTATATTTACTTATTGTTACTATTGTTGTAGTGCAGCTGTAATAAATGCAAGTCAATTTGCAATAAACGAACGGCACGTGAAATTTGCCAGGACATGAATGTTTCCGTTGGCCAATCAAAACAAACTGCAACTCAATCCTCTCACCTTTCGCAAAGAAAATTTCTACGAATCTGTAAACTTACTGCGCTCATTGCACTAGAATGAGAAAACTTAGCGGACCATGGAATGATAGAATATAGGTGTATGCAACATAAATTTCGCCAAAGCCTCCTTGCACTCCAGGTTCCTCTCGTCTCCCCCTTTCGTACTAAGTTTGCCTTTAATTGTATGAAATATGCAAACGTTTGCCTTCTCACATTCCTTTGGATGTCGTATGCACTTCCTTGAAATATTAATGATGATGTGACACAATCCAAAAACAGCCGAAAAATTTTCAAAATGTTTATGCTATTTTTCGTTTTTATTATCCCGTTTGTCTGTTTGCGCTCATTATACACGCCGATGCCTACAGTTGTGGCTGTCTGCAGTTATTTAGTTCCCCCAGTGATATATCTTTCTTTTTTATGAGCTGCTGCCTTTTCAACTACGCTTTGGCAGCGGAACCCAACTTTAGACACTTAACTTTTATGCGCCTCCAATATTCTGTTATTTAACGTCGTGAGATAGGTCAGTTCTGTTTGGTCACCTTTCTCATTGTCACCGTCGTCATCAGTTATTGGCATCTCCTTGGTCGTCGCTTCATCATTCGTCGATAAGTAAATTAAGGAGTACACATTGCCGCTGACTATGTTTACTACGAATATAAACCTGCTATTTGTATGCACCAAGGTTGCAGCCAAAAGGGGGGTGTATCTATTTTTTTTTGTTGTAAAAACTTGAGATAACTTCCTTCTAATCAAAGCCAAAATCCTAATGAATAGGCAAGGTAACGTGTGGGGCGTGGATTTTCAAACATTCCACTTGTGCAAATTGTGAATGTTAAAAGTGTGACCTGAGCACATACGTCCCAGCAGATATATTTTGCTTAATCCACAGTGAACCTCTTATGTACTGTCACATATGAAATAGAGAAGAAGCTAAAGATCAAACACAGCAGACTACTGAGAGAATGTGTAGCCAGAAATCTTAGTCGGTTTGTCTTCAATTCCAGATATAGATAAAAGGAATATTGAAAGGTGTCTCTCCTTTTCCTCATTCTGATAGGCTCTGCAGAAGGATTTTGTTGGTACACACAATTGTCGCAGCATTGGTGCTGTAACGTGTCCAGTCATAAGACCCAAGTACCTTCACCACAGATTTGTTTCGATTAAGAAGTAAACGCTTTCTTACATCGCCATAAGGACCTTCAGACTTCGCATCCTAGTTGGGCTAAGTACGTTCAATATCCGAACGTTAATCCTAACCCGCCTCACTTAAATCTATTTGTGATCCTTCTCTGACTATCACATCTGGGATACATCTTCCTTCGCTATTGCTTCGCTCTGGGACTTATCAATGAAAATTTATGAGCAGCTGTTGCCAATGAGGAGTTATAAGCAGTCATACTGTGGAAAAAGATTGTTTTATTAGTTGCTGGAACTATATTATAGAGCCAAGCTTGAAAGACAGCATATAATAAATAGTCTATAGGATATCATCCTTGATTGGCGCTTATTCGCCTAAGCGATATTGGCCGTATCGTAACAAGTCAGACAAGCTATCCCTGTTTCGCAATTACTGATGCCAATTAGGAGCACTAAGTCTTCCTCCACCAGTCTCTCCCAGCTTAGTGGAGACGTGCTCCTTCCCCTGTTTCGTTCATTAGCATAACATGACCTAAGAAACGAAGCCTATCGGCTTCTGTTCGTATTATGATTATACATCCTTCGTTCTTCGCCATCGGTATCATGGACGGTAATATATATACTCTGGAAAACTTTTTTCACGAATACTCCAGAGCCAACTCATGATAAGACCCACTTTTATCCAATCTAGAGAAAGCAGAACGTATCGCGCGTTTGTTAAGGCCAATCATCCGCACACTCCAACAATTTTGCGCTCTTGTAATATATTATACCATCGCTGTTTAGTTATGGGATTGAGTATGGCAACCCTTTCAAGGGGCTGGCGACCTCAATTTGCTCACGGAAGGAGGAGGTTAAGTGATATAAAACGTTGGATGTGGTCATATGATATCGTTCCCGACCTAACATTAATTCATCCTACATTCCCTTTTGCATTCTGTTTCTTGCAGTCCGCAACTGAGGTTATATAGCCCGTGGCGGTTTAACCGTTTTCTGGTGACCACAAGTTCCTCACGGGATGAGGGGGTTGAATGATCTTGAAGTTTCAATATCGTCATATGGAATATTTCTCTAGGTAATCGGGCTAGTACCTTAATGGTGCTATTTTACGGAGCGTACCGGACCAATATCCAGCACCAACAACATCGATAAAACTCCCCAAAACTTTCAGAGATTTTTCTTACCGCTACAAGAAGAAGAAGTCAAAACTGACGTTTTATCGCCATTGACGTTTAATCCTCCCTGGAAACTGTGGCGATCAAGCTGAAGTACTCCCCTGCTTAAGTATGACGATTTTATAAGATTTCCGTGTGTAAAATTGCGACCCTCGGATTTCCCTCTTAGCTACGTGTCTGGTTCTATGCTATTGTGAAGATAGCTGGCATTTGTCGCTGCTGTTTTTGTTATTGCCCATATGAGGCGTATCGAGCAAATTGATTGTTTCAGTGTCACCAGTGGAATTACTTAAGCCTTTCGCTTTTTATACTCAGTTGAGCAGAGCTCACAGAGTATATTAAGTTTGATTGGATAACGGTTGGTTGTACATATATAAAGGAATCGAGATAGATATAGACTTCCATATATCAAAATAATCAGGATCCAAAAATAATTTGATTGAGCCATGTCCGTCCGTCCGTCCGTCCGTTAACACGATAACTTGAGTAAATTTTGAGGTATCTTGATGAAATTTGGTGTGTAGGTTCCTGAGTACTCATCTCAGATCGCTATTTAAAATGAACGATATCGGACTATAACCACGCCCACTTTTTCGATATCGAAAATTTCGAAAAACAGAAAAAATGCGATAATTCATTGCCAAAGGCGGTTAAAGCGATGAAACTTGGTAGATGGGTTGACGTTATGACGCAGAATAGAAAATTAGTAAGATTTTGGACAATGGGCGTGGCACCGCCCACTTTTACAAGAAGGTAATTTAAAAGTTTTGCAAGCTGTAATTTGGCAGTCGTTGAAGATATCATGATGAAATTTGGCCGGAACGTTACTACTATTATTATATATGCGCTAAAAAAAATTAGCAAAATTGAATGAAGAACACGCCCACTTTTTAAAAAATTTTTTTTTTAAATTCAAATTTTAACTAAAAATTTAATATCTTTACTGTATATAAGTAAATTAAGTCAAAATTCAACTCCAGTAATGATATGATACAACAAAATACAAAAATAAAAGAAAATTTCAAAATGGGCGTGGCTCCGCCCATTTTCATTTAGTGTGTCTAGAATACTTTTAATGCCATAAGTCGAACAAAAATTTACCAATCCTTTTGAAATTTGGTAGGAGCATAGATTCTATGACGTTAACTCTTCTCTGTGAAAAAGGGCGAAATCGGTGGAAGCCACGCCCAGTTTTTATACACAGTCCACCCTCTGTCCTTCCGCTCGGCCGTTAACACAATAACTTGAGCAAAAACCGATATATCTTTACTAAACTTAGCCAACGTACTTATCTGAACTCACTTTATCTTGGTATAAAAAATGGCCGAAATACAACCATAACCACGCCCACTTTATCGATATCGAAAATTACGAAAAATTAAAAAAATGCCATAATTCTATACCAAATACGAAAAAAGGGATGAAACATGGCAACTGGATTGGTTTATTGACGCAAAATATAACTTTGGGAAAAACTTTGTAAAATGGGTGTGACACCTGCCATATTAAGTAGAAGAAAATGAAAAAGTTCTACAAGGCGAAATCAACAGCCCTTGGAATCTTGGCAGGAATACTGTTAGTGTTATTGAATATATAAATAAATTAGCAGTACCCGACAGATGATTTTCTGGATCACCTGATCCACATTTGGTCGATATCGCGAGAATGCCTTCACATATACATCTAAGGGCCACTCGCTTTTAAAATCCTCATTAATACCTTTAATTTGATATCCATATCGTACAAACACATTCTAGAGTCAACCCTGGCCCACCCTAATGGCGATATCTCGAAAAGGCGTGCACCTATAGACCTAATGCCCACTCCCTCTTAAAATGTTCAGTAACACCTTTCGTTTGATACCCATATCGTAAAAACATTCCAGAGTCACCCCTGGCCCACCCTAATGGCGATATCTCGAAAAGGCGTCCACCTATAGACCTAATGTCCACTCCCTCTTAAAATGCCCAGTAACACCTTTCCTTTGATACCCATATCGTACAAACATTCTAGAGTCACCCCTGGCCCGCCCTAATGGCGATATCTCGAAAAGGCGTCCACCTATAGACCTAATGCCCACTCCCTCTTAAAATGCTCAGTAACACCTTTCGTTTGATACCCATATCGTACAAACATTCTAGAGTCACCCCTGGCCCACCCTAATGGCGATATCTCGAAAAGGCGTCCACCTATAGACCTAATGCCCACTCCCTCTTAAAATGCTCAGTAACACCTTTCGTTTGATACCCATATCGTACAAACATTCTAGAGTCACCCTTGGTCAACCTTTATGGCGATATCTCGAAAAGGCGTCCACCTATAGAACTGAGGATTACTCCCTTTTAAAATACTCATTACCACCTTTCATTTGATACCCATATCGTAAAAACACATTCTAGAGTCACCCTGGCCCACCCTAATGGCGATATCTCGAAAAGGCGCCCACCTATAGACCTAATGCCCACTTTCTCTTAAAATGCTCAGTAACACCTTTCATTTGATACCCATATTGTACAAACATTCTAGAGTCACCCCTGGCCCACCCTAATGGCGATATCTCGAAAAGGCGTCCACCTATAAACCTAGTGCCCACTCCCTCTTAAAATACTCATTGCCACCTTTCATTTGATACCCATATCGTACAAACACATTCCAGAGTCACCCCTGGCCCACCCTAATGGCGATATCTCGAAAAGGCGTCCACCTATGGACCTAATGCCCACTCCCTCTTAAAATGCTCAGTAACACCTTTCGTTTGATACCCATATCGTACAAACACATTCTAGAGTCACCCCTGGCCCACCCTAATGGCGATATCTCGAAAAGGCGTCCACCTATAAACCTAGTGCCCACTCCCTCTTAAAATACTCATTACCACCTTTCATTTGATACCCATATCGTACAAACACATTCCAGAGTCACCCCTGGCCCACCCTAATGGCGATATCTCGAAAAGGCGTCCACCTATAGACCTAATGCCCACTCCATCTTAAAATGCTCAGTAACACCTTTCGTTTGATACCCATATCGTACAAACATTCTAGAGTCACCCCTGGCCCACCCTAATGGCGATATCTCGGAAAGGCGTCCACCTATAGACCTAATGCCCACTCCCTCTTAAAACGCTCAGTAACACCTTTCATTTGGTTCCGATATCGTACAACTAGAGACACCCCTGGTCCACCTTTATGGCGATATCTCGAAACGGCGTCCACCTAGGGAACTAAGGATCACTCCTTTTCAACATACTCATTAACAGCTTTCATTTGATACACATATCGTACAAACATATTCTAGAGTCACCCCAGGTCCACCTTTATGGGGATTTCTCGAAAAGGCGTTCACTTATAGAACTAAAGCCCATTCCCTTTTAAAATACTCATTATCACCTTTCATTTGATACCCATATCGTACAAACACATTCTAGAGTTAGCCCTGGTCCACCTTTATGGCGATATCCCTAAATGGCGTCCATCCATAGAACTATGGCCTACTCTCTCTTAAAATACTCTTTAATACCTTCCATTTGATACACATGTCATACAACCGCATTCCAGGGTTACCCTAGGTTCATTTTCCTACATGGTGATTTTCCTTATTTTGTCTCCATAGCTCTCAACTGAGTATGTAATGTTCGGTTACACCCGAACTTAGCCTTTCTTACTTGTTTAGTTTAAGGTTTTTTTTTGGGTTCAAGTTTTTTAGTTTCTTCTTCTTTATGGTTGTGCAATGTCTACTTGTAAATATAAATTGTTAAAAAAAAAAACAAAAAAAGGTAGAAAGGTGCTTAATTGGCTTGACAAGTAAGAGGTTCGTCATTTCGTTGACAAATTAACGCTCGAATGCGCTTTTTCTAAATTTTCGAAGAATGCATGGGAAAATATTGAATTAAGTGATTAGATAATAACATTTTATTTCGAAGGATACGTTGGACAATGTGACAACAAAAAAAATTTTAATAAATTTGCACAAATAGCTTTACTAGGCATTGCCTTGAGTATAACACGGTAAATTTTATAAATAAAGGGCTTTAAATTGACATTGGAGAAATATTAAATTGCTTCTATGTTTGTTAGATATTTTAAATATGGTTGGCGAAGCGGACGAAAATTCGTTCTCTGAGCGCTTAGGATTTGCCAAGTGGAAAATATATGAAAATTTATAGCGTTTTCTTTTCTGAAATAAATTGTTGCCTAAGTAAATGGTAAAACCTTAATAGAGTTACTCCTATCCCAGAAAATGTTCAACATTTATAGTGCATACAAAGAACATATTAAGAGAGTATATGTGGAACTTAAGAGCGAATTGAGAGTTTCACAGAGTTGCACTGCCACACTTCCACTTTATACAGGGTAGAAGTGTAACGTTTTTGCGTTGCGAGCAGGCAACAATTTTCAAAAAAGAACGAAATAAACCGTAAATGCGTTGCCTGTTTTTTTTAGAATAGAACAACAGCCCTTGCGCGGCGTACAAAAAGCGTAACACTATAGCCAGAAAAGAAAACGCTGTTGGTCTACATCATGTACCCACCTCCAATGGGGTGACCTTGATAAATTAAATAGGAGTGCTTATCATTAGAACAGCCACCCCAGTATCTGGCTCCCTCCTAATCCAACTGCTATCCGAGGTCCCAAGAGCGACTTGCATAGTTATCTCGCAGGCTATTCCTAGTCTTGGTTCCAGATAATAGGCACATAGAGGAATGATATAGGACAGCCGAAACTCAGGTTTACATGAAGATATTTCTAAAAGCAGGCTTGGGATAGCTTGCTTATTGGAATATAAATAAATAAATATAAGGCGCGATAACCTCCGAAGAGATCTAAGGCCGAGCTTCTCTTCCAATTTGCGTCGTGCTCCTCTTGATTTTCCGTACAAATTGGCCGGACGGGATCTACATGTTTTATGCCGACTCCGAACAGCATCTGCAAGGCAGATGAGTTTTCACTGAGAGCTTTTCATGGCAGAAATACACCCGGAGCGCTTGCCAAACACTGCCGAGGGGCGACCCCGCTTAGAAAAATTTTTTTCTAATTTAAAAACCTTATTTCTAAAATTTTGATGTTGCTTTGCCCGGGGTTCGAACCCAGGGCATACGGTGTGGTAGGCGGAGCACGCTACCATCACACCACGGTGGCCGCTTATTGGAATGGTCGCAAAAAATTGGTGAAATGAGATAGTCTTTGATGGAGACGACATGACCTCCAGAACCTGTAAACTTCAGACGCTCGGTAATGCAGCTTCTCTGAGAAAGGGCAAACAACAGTGCAATTACCGCTGAATCTTAATGTCTGTTAAGAAGCACTTTAAAAGTAATGATTAAGCCAAAGCGTAGGCAGTCACTGCTTAAAAAAAGATTAAGTAAAACCACCATTTTAAATTGAACAACTCCCAATTAGTACAGGAAGAAAACAGTAAGACAGTCCGGCTGCTAGAGGTGAAGACTCCGGAAGCAGCTACACCGACGACTGGCCGGGTAGAGGGAGTCAAAGCCCAGGTGGCTTGTCAAATGGCCAGTTTGGGTTCCGAAAATCGAGATCCACTATAGATGCAATACAAAAAGTTGTCAATATAGCCCGCGGAGCCACAACCGTAGGCCAAAATAAAAGGAAGCTCTGTACACTGATAACCTTAGGTATTAGAAATGCTTTTAACACCGCGTACTGGATGCAGATAATGACAGCGCTACGAAACTTTGGCACACCTGCTCAGAGTAATTGGTAGCTATTTAGAAAGCACAACATTACGGGCGGTGTCCCTTAGGGATCTGTTCTAGGTCCAACTCTTTGGAATGCGATGTATGACGGTGTGCTACAAATCGACCTTCCTGGAGGCACGGAAATTGTAAGCTATGCAGATGATATTGTCGTGGTAGCAGTGGCCAAGAAGCTCGATATGCTCCAATCATTATGTAATGACGCCGTGGGAAGAATAAAGGAATGGCTGAAGAAGAGGGCTGGAGGTGGCTAGAAGTGATTTTGGTGAGCTCAAAGCGGACTGTGGATAAGATAGTCCTTACTATAGGATATTATCAAATAAATTCATAGCCTTCCTTGAAATATCTAGGAGTAATCATTGACTTAAAACTAACTTTTAAGGAGCACTTCAGGGCGGTGGGGGAGAAAATTTCAAGAGTTAGTGGAGACCTAACACGAATAATGCCCAACATTAGTGGCCCAGGCTAAGCTACCTGTTAGCTATTATCCAACATAACCAGATCTTTAATATTATATGCAGCACCAGTATGGCATGGATCTGAAATGGTCCACCAAAAAGATATACCAGCAGCCTACCGCATTACTGGTATACGAATAGCATTGAGCTTATCGGACGGTGTCCGACGACGCGATCCATGTTTTATTTAGGAAAAGCCCAGTAGATATACTCTCAGGTAAAATGACCGATCTCTATGGCATTGGAATCAGCCGCCATCTGAAGATGATAAGAAAAGCGCAAGGTTACGAACAATAGTTAGGTGGCAAGAACGGTGGGAAGAATCGCGTAAAGGGTGCTGGACCTTCATGCTAATTCGAGATGACCTTTATAGCTGAAGGAGAGTGCAGAGAAATACGCATACGAAGTAGTGGCGACTAAATCGCCTTTCCCCCGTGACGTTATGCATAACGGCGTTCCCACGGGGAGCGGACACATCCACAGGATTAGCCTGGTTTCATGAGGGTAGTGCGCTACCCCAACGTTCATTGACTGGCAGCTGACGTTTCAGGGGGCAGAGATGCAAAATTTACAACTCCACCGTTAGCGTCTTTACACAACGAAATATGTCCTAGTGTGCGATGACGGCTGAGGTGATGCTTTTCAACACTTCGACACTTCGACACTTTTGAAATGTAAACTTCGTTGTCTGTGACATTCCGATCCCTTCGTCTGCACTACTGGTAGGAGCTCGTTCGACTTACTGTCACACCCGCTAGCATACTGTCTCCTAGCGGCCGCCGCACAGCTGTTGCCGACTGGAAACCTCGTAGCCTCGCTGCCGCCGTTGTTCGCTCGCTATATAATCGCAGCCACATGAAATCTCACTGTCGACCAGTTTTTGCCGCTTTTGCTCCCATCTTTGGTCAACCAGCTGCTTAGCCGCGGGCACTCCCCTACCTGCGGGCGCTCAGTTGCCGATAATTCTCGCTGGTCGCAATTTTCTTTGGCCGACTTCAGTTATTTGTCTACTCTCATAATCGTTTGTCCAACTCTTTTCAGCCACCGTCCGCCTCATACTGACAAGCCAAGCCATTTCGTGACCTCTGTCTCTTGGTACGAAATGACGTCCCGATGTGTGTGCATTCGAGCTTATCACTTAAATGCCGGATCGAATGGGTGTTTAAAATGAATGGTTTAAAGCAAACCTCGATTTCGTAAAAACTAGTTCTTAAGTGTGTTAATAACGGGCATCAAAATGTATTCTCTAGCGTTAATTTGGTTCAGGTCGGTACAACAACTAACCAGGCTGGGTGAGATTCATGGTAACAGATTAGACAAACCCATCAATTTATTAACTTCAAAGGAAGCTCATTACGAGCCAAAATTACATTAAGAAGCACAGCATACAAACTAGTTTTTTTTTTTTATTGACGATACTGTGATAGGTCACTAAGTGTCTCTTCTCTCCTCCTTCGCTGCTCGACGAAGTGTTCGTATCCGAAGAAGGTGTGGCGTACGTCATTTATATTTCGACAATACAAAAGTTTGGGTTTTCGGCTTTCCCCATTCAGTGGATGTTTATAAGGAAGTACCCATGTACGTTTGGAAATAGTGTCAGATAGAAGTCGACTTCGAAGTGTGGTAGCTTCAACCATGGGTTCGGTTAAGGAATAATTTCCTTGTCCACTTTCTTACAGTACCTCTGCTGTTGCCAGATTCGGATCGATTCTCCTAGCACCTGTATGCAACAACTCGCTTCTGATCCGCTGTCGTTTGTTTTTCTTTGCTCAACGCGGCCGAAATAGTTTCTGCCCTAGACGTCGAGGTAAGCTGCAGCAATTCGCAGCGCCCCTCTGCGTTAGAGGCTGACGCAAGTAGTTTTCTTTTACGTGTCTTTGAGCATCTTTTTTTGCCGCTAACCTACTCAGATGCGCTAAAGTGTGCGCAGCCCTTCGAAAAGGTCAGCTTTCTGTATAGCCTTGCCCCGAATAATTCGTTATATTTCTGATAGTGGGAAATAGCCACTTTATGAGGATGACAATCTCCTGTCTTTTTGTTGCCAGTGAAGGCCGTGATTAGCTAACCATCGATTTTCACTGCGCATGACGTGGTTTTCTTTTTAAGCTGTGCCAATTTGCAGCTTCGTGCTGTTATGACAGCTGTCACGTCGTCTACGAACGCAATGAAGAATGTGCTTTCATGCGTGTCTCACTGAAGAATTGTTGTAAGTAATATTCCAGAGATCGGGACCTCATACCAGACCCTGAACTGCTTCTACTGTTATTTTCGCCTTTCTTTGAGAGTAGGTGGTTTCGTAGGTTTAAACCCGGCCTCTCAGACTATGTGGTAGCTGCCCTGATAGGGGAAGCTCACTTTGACAACATAAAGGTCCGTTGTGATACCACATACAATAAAATAACAGGGAAGTAGTTTTAGCTTAGCGTAGCCACGATATAGTTTCGAATAAGACCGATCTCAGCCTTGGATAAATCCTTCGGTGATCCAAGTGAGTCGCGAAGAAGTACTTTCTCCTAGTTCTTGCAAAAGCTGGGTAATCAAGCATAATGTGATTCGATGTTTCCACCACATCAACCTCCAAACAGCTACAGCAGGATTGAGACGTACCGCAATGATTCCCATTGGATAGTGCCTTGTCGAAGCCCCAATGACCATTGTTAGATGAGCCTTAGTGAACCCTATTATTTTGACAGACCTCCTGCCATCAATTTACGCCCAGATAGATCTTGTTCCCATGCAAGAGGTGGTGTCCGCCCAACGCCTTCTGAGCTTACTCAGGGCCCATCTATGCAGGAGCAACGTAAAGGTGGCCAGGGGAATTCCGAAATCCCTACAGCTATCTTCATCCGGTTCAGTTGTACCAATGCGGGCTAAGGGGCTAAGAAACCCGCTTGACAGTTGCCCGGGATATTACTATGGCCCGGGACCCAGATAATCATAATAAACAAATTGTTCCATGCAATCGCAAGGGAGATCAGGCACTCGATCACAATCAAGGCCTTGGTGCCCGCTTGGCTATCAGAGTACAGGTTAAATTTCCTAACCGCAGTAGCACTGACATTTATTTGCAGCTAACGTAATGCCCTTCGAAGGTATTCTGTCAGGCCCTAGTGATTTTCTAGGTTATATACGGCACAGGGCCATTTTCAGCTCTACTTCGTGGCAATGTTCCACGTTGCGGTCATCTTGGGCACAGAATTTTTTTTATTCTTTACAGAAATGTCGATCAAATTCCTAGTACAGCGCTCTCCAACTTTCTTGGCTTTCATGTTAGCTTCCCACATTTTCAAAGCCGCATGCCTCTCAGGCAAACGAGTTGAAGTGTTACCTGATGTTCAGTTAAAGCTATTCTACACCCGACTTGGTTCCATATTGCACTGTGCTATCCTTGCCCCTTGTTTCATTGCACATCAATTTCTAACACGTACCTGCATAAGTACCTATGAACTTACATACATAGTAGGAACCACCAATTCGATGTGAACTTTCATGGTACATAAAGCTGACTTGTTGGCGCTTAAAACGTGTCACATCCTAAATAGTTAACGTAAATGTGCAACATTAACTAACAACAATGAACCGAATAACAAGTGCAACAAGCACTTGGTGCCACATGCCACATTCAAATTAAATACAATTTAAACTAAGTATGCATTTATGCTTAAAGGCGAAGTTGTTGTTGCATTCAACATCAAAAGCGGATGCAGTACAACAAGTAACAACAACAAATACACACATTTTATGCAACGTGAGCAATCAAGTGACAACACGGAATGCAACGCATATTGTCACTGAGCGAGCGAGTGAGTGAGTGAGCGGTTGGTGGTGATGTTGCATGCATGACGGTGTCCAATTTTATTATGTCACACCAAATAGGCAACAAACAAAACAATAAAAACAAACACCTACAGCTATGCACTGAAAGAAAAAGACTGGTAAAATTAACCGAAATACGGGTCAGTTCAACCGAAATTTCTGTTAATTTTTATCCATCGCAACAAGATATTGAATCAACTGCGCACAAATCGTTGATTCGTAACTGACCGTTTTAGTAGTCAAATGAACAAAAAAAGTTGTTGCGACAGCTTTGTACGAAAGTACATGTTGCCATATACATAAATAAGTAAATAAATGTAAGGCGCGATAACTTCCAAAGAGATCTAAAGCCCAGGGCATACGGTGTGGCAGGCGGAGCACACTGCCATCACACCACGGTGGCACCGAACGTCAATTGGACTTACATCAAATATGCTGGCACACATTAAACATTATATACTTTATTATTTTGTTTTATTAAACGCACTTTCACCAATTTTTATATTTTATAATTTATTTAATTTATAGTTTTGAACTTCGCTTTGCAAATAGAAATGAAAATAGTAGTCACAAAACTGATTCTCAATTCTTTCAGTTGCAGCTCAGCTCATTCTCAACTTCTTCTCTCGCATGTAGTTGCCACACTTGATTGTTTCGAATAAAACTTGTATGTTAATGTATGTTTGACATAATATTTTAAATAGAGAACTTGTAAGTTATAGAAAAGTAAAGAATCAAATCGCTAGAAGGTAATTCACCACTGGAGTAAATTTACATGTAATTCGGCAAGTTTAATTTTCGTAACACTTTAAGTTGAAACGATTCCAAAACAACTCAAACTTTTATGTTGTCGGAAACATCAACATTAGAAAAGGATGGTTTTATTATCTTATTAAATTCGTTCGCGTGAGTGAAAATTCGTAAAACCTTGAACAAAATGTTACTAACTTTGGAAAAATCCTGTTCGTTCAAACAACACTTTTGCAACAAGAGGGCGCAATTTTGCATTTCGCTTGGAGGAGATGTTGCAAAATTGTACACGATAAATAGGTGTCCCGGTATCTCATAATTTTTTGGACAGTAAATTTAAAAAAGGGTTTTTCGTTTTGTATTGATAACTGAAAAACTAGCTTTTTGTGGTTTTCCAATTTTGTGTGTTTTTTCGATTTGGTGGTTTTCTTATTTTGATGTCTTTTTTTTAACAAGTGGCACCATCGTCATAAGTAGAAAGTAGAGAGCGCAGTGAGCGTAAAATCCTCTTTGAAATTTGTTCATGTATTGACTGTTGATCGCTGTTGAAATGACCAGTGAGATCAGTTGTGTTAACAGAAAAATCAGTTAGATTGACCAGGAACCTGCCAATCTTACAGAATTTTGTTAACTTAAGAGCGACAATTTCTCTTCTGTTGAAATGACTAAACTAATTTGTTCGTTTGACAAAGAACTCGGTCAAATTAACCAAAATTCGATCAATTTCACCGAATCTCTGTTAAATCAAGAACAACAAAACCGATTTGTTGATTTTACTAGCACAATTTCTTTCAGTGTACAAATAATAATAAACGACATACGCATTCGTTACAATTTCAATACCACACTTGCAACATCTTACACTCTCATTGCAACGTCATTCCCTCTGCTCCTCTTCCTCCTCTCACACACGCGAATACCATCTTGCACGAAAATGTAATTTAATTTTAAATGCTAAATGCACGATGCTTACAACAACTGCGACGTATTCAAACCATTTTTGGTAGCAATTTTATGTTGTATTTGTATTTGCTGTTGTTGTTGTTGTCGTTTGTTGCTTTTACAATTGCTATCAGTTTACAAGTGCTACGTTGGTCGTTGCCATTTGAATAGCATAATGGTTAATTGCTTTGACTTGCCATAAAAAATTAACTGTAAATATAACTTGACACATAATTATTTCATTTGAGAAGTTTTTTTTTAGTTAAATACAACAACTAATAAACAATAAAATAAATGCAGTTAAAATTTAATCAAGCATATCTTCATTAATAAGCAAATGGCGCATTCGACCAGAAAACGTTTGTCATAAGCGGTTGTATAACGGTTTGATATTCGATATGCAAATATGTATGTATGTTATTTGCTAATATTTGCCAGAAGGCAGACGATAGATGGAATGTATGTATGTATACATCTCCTGCTAACACAATTTAGGATGAACGTGAGGGCTATTGCTCAAAATCACCCAATTTTTATACTCAGTTGAGCAGAGCTGACAGAGTATATTAAGTTTGATTGGATAACGGTTGGTTGTACATATATAAAGGAATCGAGATAGATATAGACTTCCATATATCAAAATAATCAGGATCGAAAAAAAATTTGATTGAGCCATGCCCATCCGTCCGTCCGTCCGTCCGTACGTCCGTCCGTTAACACGATAACTTGAGTAACTTTTGAGGTATCTTGATGAAATTTGGTATGTAGATTCCTGAGCACTCATCTCAGATCGCTATTTAAAATGAACGATATCGGACTATAACCACGCCCACTTTTTCGATATCGAAAATTTCGAAAAACCGAAAAAGTGCGATAATTCATTACAAAAGACAGATAAAGCGACGAAACTTGGTGGATGAGTTGAACTTATAACGCAGAATAGAAAATTAGTAAAATTTTGGACAATAGGCGTGGCACCGCCCACTTTTAAAAGAAGGTAATTTAGAAGTTTTGCAAGCTGTAATTTGGCAGTCGTTGAAGATATCATGATGAACTTTGGCAGGAACGTTACTGCTACTACTATATGTGCGCTCAATAAAAATTAGCAAAATCGGAGAAGGACCACGCCTACTTTTAAAAAAAAAATTTTTTTAAAGTAAAATTTTAACAAAAAATTTAATATCTTTACAGTATATAAGTAAATTATGTCAACATTCAACTCCAGTAATGATATGGTGCAACAAAATACAAAAATAAAAGAAAATTTCAAAATGGGCGTGGCTCCGCCCTTTTTCATTTAATTTGTCTAGGATACTTTTAACGCCATAATTCGAACAAAAACTAACCAATGCTTTTGAAATTTGGTATGGGCATAGATTTTATAACGTTAACTGTTTTCTGTGAAAATGGGCGAAATCGGTTGATGCCACGCCCAGTTTTTATACACAGTCTTCCGTCTGTCCTTCCGCATGGCCGTTAACACGATAACTTGAGCAAAAATCGACATATCTTTAATGAACTTAGTTCACGTGCTTACTTGAACTCACTTTATCTTGGTATGAAAAATGAACGAAATCCGACTATGACCACGCCCACATTTCGATATCGAAAATTACGAAAAATGAAAAAAATGCCATAATTTTATACCAAATACGAAAAAAGGGATGAAACGTGGTAAGGTAATTGGATTGTTTTATTGACGCGAAATATAACTTTAGAAAAAACTTTATAAAATGGTTGTGACACCTACCATATTAAGTAGAAGAAATTTAAAAAAGTTCTGCAGGGCGAAATAAAAAACCCTTAAAATCTTGGCAGGTACTACATATATAAATAAATTAGCGGTATCCAACAGATGATGTTCTGGGTCACCCTGGTCCACATTTTGGTCGATATCTGGAAAATGCCTTCACATATACAACTACCACCACTCACTTTTAAAACTCTCAATAATACCTTTAATTTGATACCCATATCGTACAAACTTATTCTAGAGTCACTCCTGGTCCACCTTTATGGCGATATCTCGAAAAGGCGTCCACCTATAGAACTAAGTCCCACTCCCTTTTAAAATACTCATTAAAACCTTTCATTTGATACCCATATCATACAAACATATTCTAAAGTCACCCCTGGTCCACCTTTATGGCGATATCTCGAAAAGGCGAACACCTATAGAACGAAGGCCACTCCCTTTTAAAAATACTCATTAACACCTTTCATTTGATACCCATATCGTACAAACAAAGTCTAGAGTCACCCCTGGTCCACCTTTATTGCGATACCTCGAAAAGGCGTACACCTATAGAACTAAGGCCCACTCCCTTTTAAAATACTCATTAACACCTTTCTTTTGATACCCATATTGTACAAACAAAAACTAGGGTCACCCCTGGTCCACCTTTATGGCGATATCTCGAAACGGCGTCCACCTATGGAACTAAGGATTACTCCCTTTTAAAATACTCATAAACACCTTTCATTTGATACCCATATCGTACAAACGCATTCTAGAGTCACCCCTGGTCCACCTTTATGGCGATATCTCGAAAAGGCGACCACCTATACAACAACCACCACTCCCTTTTAAAACCCTCATTAATACCTTTAATTTGATACCCATATCGTACAAACACATTCTAGAGTCACCCCTGGTCCACCTTTTTGGCGATATTTCGAAACGGCATCCACCTATAGAACTAAGGCCCACTCCCTTTTAAAATACTCATTAACACCATTCGTTTGATGCCCATATTGAACAAACAAATTCTAGGGTCACCCCTGGTCCACCTTTAAGCGATATCTCGAAACGACGTCCACCTATGGAACTAAGGATTACTCCCTTTTAAAATACTCATTAACACCTTTCATTTGATACCCATATCGTACAAACGCATTCTAGAGTCAACCCTGATCCACCTTTATGGCTATATCCCTAAATGGCGTCCACCTATAGAACTATGGCCCACTCCCTCATAAAATACTCTTTAATGCCTTTCATTTGATACACATGTCATACAAACATATTCCAGGTTTTCCCTCGGTTCATTTTCCTACATGGTTATTTTCCCTTATGTTGTCACCATAGCTCTCAACTGAGTATGTAATATTCGGTTACACCCGAACTTAACCTTCCTTACTTGTTTAATATGGCAGTAGTCAAGCCAATACTTTAATATGGGGTCTTTGTTTGGTGGCCATCTTCACAAAAACTACCAATACCAAAAAACTTGTGGGGGTATGCAGACCATAAATGATTTGCATAACGGGAGCCCTGAAAGCTACCCCGACAGCAGCATCTCATGCCATTCTGCACACTACCAGCAGATTTAATGACCGAAAATATAGCATTAGCAACTGCAGACAAGGCTAAAAGCCTCGGGGCAGCTTGAGTGCAGTTCTTGTGGCCATAGCAGTCATCTAAAATAGGGTGAATGGACTATGTGGTCCCGTGCCTGAGCTTCGGAGGACATCTTGGGAGCACAATAGGGCCGTTGACTTGGCGGCAGAGTAGGGAAATGCTCATGTATACGGATGGTTTCTAATTAACGGTATGAGTTGGTTCTGCTGATTACTGTACCCATTAAGAAATAATTAGATTCTACAGACTGCCAGATCACTGCAGTGTCTTTCATATAGCCATGCAGAAAGCAGCAGAGATCCTGGAGGAAGCTGCAGTCGCGTGATAGCCAGACGGCGATTAAGGCAATAGTCTCACACAGTAACTCATTAACAGTCGATTTGACAAAGGAGGGACCCGTCTTTGATAAATCCACGGTAGGCGACCAAATACGTTTGGGAGAAATCAAAAGGAGACAGGATTTGCATGTGATCCATCAGACAGTAAATGTCTAGAAAGTAACAACAGATGTAGAAAGTTTGAACTGCAGGAAGAAACCGGTTAAAAATGCTCTGTGCTCGAGTCCTGCGCTCGAGAGGCCAAGGCTTCAGCTATCTAGGGCGCAGGATTGCAGGTCTCGAGGCAGCTGTTAAGGTAGGACATATAAAACGTTAAACGTTCGCCAAGTGGCCGTAGTTATTTTGCAGCCTAAGTTCTGGTATCCAGCTGGTATTTTTCCGTTTGGTCGTCAAACAAATTCTGGCAACACTATGGATACATTCAGTCTATGTGATGTCTTTTTTGACTGGCCACTTCACCCTAGCCTAAGCATCGGCGGATGGCCTAGAAGGTATATATATATTAATCGTTCCCGAGATGGTCGGGCTTGTACCTCAATGGTGTTCGTTATTGGAACATACCGGATCTATATTCGGCATAGGACCATCAACATCGATAACACTCCTCAAAATCTTCTGTGAGTGTTTTTACCGTTAATAAAATACAACCACAAGGCCGGTAACAAATTACTAACGCTCCTATAAAAAACAATAAATGTTTGATAACAAAACATTTTCTATAATAAATCGATAACATTTTAATAACGGTCGATAACTGTTCGTAAAACAGTCGAATAATCTTGTATAACAAATCGAAAATATTTGATAAAAACGGTAATAAATCGATCAATTTTCGTTGACAAGGAACAACGCAAATGTTTAACACGCCCATATTTAGTCCATTACAAACCCATAAATCATCGATAACAAAATGTTACACAACGATAACAAATTGATAACATTTCGGCTTTAGTTTTCGTTTTCTGGCATTCCGTTGGCTTCGTGACCGTGATAATTACCATTATAATATAAAATGGGCCAACCCGCTTAGAAAACTTTTTGTTTTTTGAAGATTTCGTTGTAGGCGAGCACGCTACCACCACACCACGCCGGCCGCCAACGATAACTATAAGCATCGTAACGATAACATTGTTAATATATTGCTCTTTTTCTTCCTCCTGTTTTTCTGTTTCATCTTCTTTACGTGTACTTATTTTCCTCTGTTGTTGTTGGTGTTGTTGCAGGGATAAAGTTACTCCCCGAAGGCCTTGGGGAGTGTTATCGATGTAGTGGTCTTTGGCCGCATACAGATCAGGTAACACAGCACCATTAAGGTGCTTGCCCGACAATCTCCGGAACGATATATATGGCCACATTAAACCTTCAGCCCATACCTCCCTCCCCACCCTAAAGTTCCATGAGGAGCTTGGGGTCGCCAGAGCCTCGTCGGTTAGTGAAACAGGATTCGCCACTGATAGGTGAGGTTGACAATTGGGTTTGGAGAAGCTATATATTGCGCTGACAACCTGAAAGGGTTGCGCTACATAGCCCCTTGCATCTGGTATTTTAGTCGTCCCTTACGACAGGCATACCTCTGTCGTTTCGCTTTACACTTTATATATAACTGACTTGTTTTTCCACCTTCGTTAAGTTCCATTAATTGATTTCCTCTCTGATTTCGGTCATATCAAGTCAACCACGTACATTGAGCTCACATTACACTACAGTGTAGTGACTACACTTACGCTTACATTCTGTATTCCCCAATACAGCACACCAATCCCATACACTTCAACTTCCCTACGCCTGCATTTAGGTGGGCAAGCAAAAATATGGCAGCTCTAGAAGAAGCATTTTCTGAACTGCTGCAAGCAATCGAATGGTAAACGGTATGCGGCTGTTGGCAGGGTACATCGAAGTGGTGTGCTTTTTGAAGCCTCATCTGGTATCGTGTGGCCTCACATTTAGTCCTTCCTTCCTTTTAAAAGATGTTAAAGTAAGCAGAAAATTCAGGTATACCTCACGCCTGCATTCATGCCATACTTGTAAGGGAATTGATAAGCTAATACTAAATTTACAACTCACAAAGTAAGTTGTAAGCGGCAAGCAATTCAATGAAAATTTTTTTCCCTGCACTTATTTCGGGAAGCATCTTTATACGTGAAGAGGTCAGTTATAGCCGATCTCACTCACTGCTTATTAAGTAAGGGAAGAGGTGGGCAGTGAATTGAAATATCCCACTTTCAGGTTAAGGCCTAAATTTATGCCTTACATGATAAACGAAAACGTAAGCCACTGTTGAGAGTACAGCTTACTAGGGGAGGAGGTTAGCAATGCAATGGAATATTCGACTTACTAATTCTTTCTTGCAGTCAGACCCTGCCTTGTAAGCATATTGACATCATCAGGTAATTTTGAGGTCGGAGGGGAATATCATCCTCTCCTCCCTAATTCAACAAAGCCATTTTTCTTTCAGTAACTTCGACGTCGGAGTGGAATATCACCCTATATTTTGGTGAGAGTGCAGCCGCAATTGTATCGAAAATCCAGAGCTGTAATAAAATCCTCAAATCTCTTGCTGGCAGTACTAGGGGGAGAAGATAAAGAAACGCTCATTACCTCTTACAAAGCAATTGGCCAGCCGATTGAATGCTACGCGTCCCCGATGTGGTCGCCAAGCCTAAAGACTACTCACTGGAAGAAGCTACAGGTCTGCCAAAATACTGCCCCCAAAACCGCCACTGGTTGTCTTCTTATGTCCCCAGAACACCATAATGAGGCGAGAATATTCCCCATCAGGGAGAGAAATGAAATGCTAAACAAACAGTTCGTGTTGTGAATACCCAGAAACCTGGGCATCACAACAGGCATTTGATTAATGAGCCAACACCGCCCAGGGGACTTAAGGAGTCATCTCCGTAAGCATTATGAGGAAATACGGCACCTGAGAACACAGCCGTATGAAGCCAAAAAGCACAAGCAGGCCCTCAGTAAACTCCACAAATTTTATAATTATGTTATTATTCGCTATCATCACTTTCATTGGATGAGTCACTTGTGGAATAGTCATGAGCATCAGTAACACTACTGTGAAAGATTGAAACAACTGGGGTATTTATTGACTCCTCAACATTATCGGGGGACACTAAATTTAAGACTTCTGATGTCAGACTTTTAAATTTTTTCTTAGGTCTCTCCCTAAAACTGTTAACTAAAGGATCCGGTGTTATAAGCAACATATTCATAAGATCTCTATTCGTGGCTTCACGCGACTGCTTTTGTGTGTTATCATCCCTGAATCGTCTCAAATCTTTGTTACGGGCTTCCTGTGCTTCCTCAGAAAGTTGACCACTAGGTAAAATTGCTGATTTTATAATATCTGTACAATGTACTAAGATTTTATGAACTGTAACAGGCATATTAAACCATGGATAGATATCTATGTATAGTTTTTTAGTCTCGACCGCAAATTTTTCAAATCTTTGGATATTTATATTGTACCCAGATGCTAATTCGCGAAGGAGAGTGTCGAATCTTTTGATGAGCGTTACATTCAATCCCGTAATCTCAGCACTAGCCTCAGAATTTTCGAAAAACCTACGAGCAGTGTTGCCGTCATTGGTATTGCCGAAACCTGGTTTTGGTTTATCTACTATCAATCCAAGTACACTTTTAAATTTATTCTGGATTTCGTTGGAACGTAGCTTTACACTCTCTTTATCTGCCTCATTCCTAAGCTGCCATTTTTTTACTTCGAGGCGATAACTTATGTGAAGCAAGCATTCAAAACATCTTATCCATGCATGGAGAGTATACAAACCAAAACCAAGATTGTCTCGGTTAGGCGTAAAGTCCCGTAACTCATTATTCATATCTTTTGGAGTGGCACCACAAATATAACACTTTTGTGCGGAAGAAGTTTCAGTCAAAGCATTGCAAACTTTTCCGTCAATCATTATTAGAAGCATATTGTGATTTATGGAAACTTCGTATTCTTCGAGCATGTACTTTGTTGGCAACAACGCACTTATCTCCTCTAAAACTTTGTTGGTTTCAAAAACAATAAAATCTTTTGTTTCTTTAGAAAAAATAAATTTAATTGGACGACAATACATGGTAGAAGAAGGTCGAGGATTCTGCCAAACAATGTTATCTTTTTCATCCTGTAATTGAAGAGGAAACGAAAGAAAATATAAACAAAAACTCATCAGTGTCAGAACTGCATGTAAACTTTTGCTTATATGTGCTATGGCCAGAGCTTCCATCGCAACCCCACTTGCTGATTAAAGTATACGTTAAGTTTGTAGGTAATAAACTAACAGAAACTTCTTGATTTGCTAAAACTAAACGCTCAACGGTTTTATCTAATACGGACTGGACTTTAATTTCCGCACGTGTTTCACCCAGATCAATTTCATTTGGATAGCAATTCTGCCTTAGCTTTTCTTAGACTATAAAATAATGGATAAACATTATGGCCTGCCTTAATGCTCCACTTCCGAGTCGTTTCGTAGCCATGAGTCGTCGACTTGCTATCTACGTAGTATGCTAAGGCTTCTACATTGCTCAAGCATCTTGCATCTGGCTCACATGTCATCTTTTTGCCGGATATTTGAGTGGTTTCCTGTGATTTTTTATAATCTTAGAAAAATTTCTGTTGCCGGGCATACGCGTTGATACTTCTGCCGCATAAAGTAACTCACCAGGACTTCTAGATTGCAAGAGGTCCATCCACTCGACGCCGTTTGGTTTTTTCACTGCAGCTAACAAAGTCCTTCTTTTCGTCTTCCGTCGGGACGGGGTTTACCTGAAGAAGTGGTTGGTTGGTCTGATAGCAACTTTGAATCCACCGTTATTGCAAATGTTAATTCTGGACCCGAAAGCCACTCTTAGTTTTTTATTCAATAATCGCTCCTTATGTCTTTCCAGAAGTATTCCACTTTTGATCCAGCTTCGACGAATATGCCGATATTTGTAAGCTTAAACTTTTTTATCGAATACTCGGCTGCTTCGCTTAAATCGTACTTAAGTACAACAAAACTCAATAATTCTTTATATCTGGTTTCCTTCGAATGTTGAAGCCAAATGTCAAAAAAACTCCGTTCTTGGTACGGTTATAACTAAACTGCTTTGTGTTGTTGATTTTCCGACAGGGTGCATAGTTGATGATTGTTGTGCTGCCATCTTAAGTGTCGTTGATCGTTCTGATTTGTTATCAGTTGTGCAGTATTTATATTACATTCAGGTATTGGTGTAGATGCTACCAAATGGGGTTGTTTTGTGTAGCGTTCCTGTGTGGTTATACCTGCATTAGGATTGCCTGTTTTTATGCCTTGGTGACTTGTGCCGTAGGTTGTGGCAGGTTGAAGTCAGTGATCTTCGCCTTTTTGCTTTTGGTGTGCTCTTATTGACCTTGCGCGTTTATTTTTGTGTGTTTAATGGCTACGTGTTTGTTCCTTGTACCTGGGAATTGGTTTTCCCGTTTGTAGATCAGCTTTAACGGTTCAAATATCTCGTCGGAGCTGGTACGTACATACATCCTATTTTATATGTAGAGATAACTAAATCCACAAAAAAAAAAAAAAAAATTAAAAATAGATGTGCAAAGAATTCGCAATGGTTTTTTCTTTCGATTATTAGAGAATACTTGCGACTATATCATATGTAAAATTTAGCCCGGATGTCCACGGATGCATGTAACTTTTTTGTCCCTAAAGTTAAAAATATAGAGAAAAAATACTTTTCTTCTTAATAACGGAATGTTAAATATATTGAAAATACTCTAATTTCGAAAGAATTACTATTAAAAAATTTTACTTTCGTTCGAGCTTAAAATCCATCAAAAAAATTTAATAAAAGTGTTCACTTAAAAGAAAAATGAAGCTTAATATTCAACAAGAATTTTGCAAATTAATCAATGCATTTTACGGCCAATCCTGCCTTCTTACTTCAATTACTCAATATATATGAGCAAAAATATCAAAAAAAAGCAAAAATCCCGTAATTTTGTTTGTTTTCTTTCATTTCTCATTACACTTTTCTTGGAATAAGAACTTTGTTTTTGTCCAGCTAGCTTGTTCTACACGAAACACTGTGCGACGTGGAATTCTGCTGTTTTCGCCAGTGTTGTCAGCGAAAATTCCACTAATTCTATTAAATCTTGCTATTTGGTAGGCAGTACTAAAAAACTTAAAATATAAAGATGATAAAAAAATTTTAAAGACTACCTTAATATAAATGGACCAAAAAATAGAAGGCAATTTTTCCTTTAATACAGACATAGTCTTGTTGAATTTTGACTAAAAAACTTTAACAATAGCTCTTGTAAAAGAATTTTGGGATTTAAAATTATAAAGGTAGAGTGCGTGTTTAAATTTTAAATAATCAATTAGTTAATCCCAAATACATGGTTTGCCTTAAATTGAAAGATTGCGCTCCACCTTTATAGTTTTATATCCCAAAATTCTTTTACAAGAAACATTCTTAAAGTTTTTTAGCCAAATTCAACAAGATTATTACTGTATTAAAGGAAAATTGCCTTCTATTTTATGATACATTTGTATAAAGGTAGTCCTTAAAATTTTTTTAATCATCCTTTTATTATTTACTGTATTTTCTTATTGCAGCACATTATGTTAGCCTGACTTTGTGTGTGTTATAAGCGTTATATAAAAGGTAAGTAATATACAAAAAAGTTTATCTTTCAAAAAAACCTTATGCCTATTGACGTACATAAGTACAAAAATATAGGGAGTTATCCCATTCTTCTAGCTGTAATTTACAACGGGCCGAGTTCGTCGTTTAGGACAACATATATTTATCATTGCATAGCTCTTTTGTCTATATGTGGACTTAGAAACCCAGTTAAATGTTTCTAAAATCAAAAATTCAATTTTGCTCGGAAGCAGTTTCGAAACAGATGAAACAACCAATCGAATCGAATGGAAAACATAGATTGAAATTGCTTTAATAAAGTTACTACGCCTCGATTTCTGCCTACAATAACGCTAGCATTATCTATTCCGGTGCCCCTCAAACTTTAAACATCCAGCCCGAATTCATTCAATGTTCTAAAATTAAAAAAAAAAGGTAAAGGAGGTAAAAAATGTATTTAATGAAAAAAGCTGAAAAAAAACTTAAAGCTAAATCGCAATTTTTCAAGCTAAATGGAGGAAAAAAGCTAAATCTAGCTTGAAAAAAGGTAAATGGCAACACTGCTCTTTAGATGTGCTGCTCTTTTAGATATGTCAAATCTTACGGAGGGTGTTGTCCCAAGAATCAACTGCATCAAGACATTTAAAAACACGTAAGGACGGGACTGTCTTCGGCCCCCCAGCGGGTTAGGGGGGTCAGAATATACCCGCGGTAGGTATGCCTGTCGTAAGAGGCGACTAAAATACCAGACTCAAGGGGCGCAACCCTGCAGATTGCCAGCGCAATATATAGCTTCTCCAAACCCAATTGTCAACCTCACCTATCCGCGGCCAATCCTGTTTCACTAACAGACGAGGCTCTGGCGACCCTAAGCTCCTTATGGAACTTGGGGTTGGGGAGGGAGGGGATGGCCTGAAGGTTTAATGTGGCCACATAAATCGTTCCGAGATGGTCGGGCCAGCACCTTAATGGTGCTGTGGTATCGGAGCGTACCGGATCTGTATCCGGCAAAGGGCTGTGCCGAAGACTTCATACCTTTCATGAAGAGGGCTGAACAATAATCTTATCCCGTTCGTAATCTCCAAATAATCGGATGTAAAAGATAAGAAATATTTAGTAAACAGATGTACATACCTAAACGATTTTTAATATAAATATAAAATAAACAAGTAAGGAAAGTTAAGTTCGGGTGTAACCGAACATTACATACTCAGTTGACAGCTATGGTGACAACATAAGGGAAAATAACCATGTAGGAAAATGAACCGAGGAAAACCCTGGAATGTGTTTGTATGACATGCGTATCAAATGAAAGGCATTAAAGAGTATTTTATGAGGGAGTGGGCCATAGTTCTATAGGTGGACGCCTTTTCGAGATATCGCCATAAAGGTGGACCAGGGGTGACTCTAGAATGAGTTTGTACGATATGGGTATCAAATTAAAGGCATTAATGAGAGTTTTAAAAGGGAGTGGTGGTAGTTGTATATGTGAAGGCGTTTTCCAGATATCGAGCAAAATGTGGACCAGGGTGACCCAGAACATTATCTGTTGGATACCGCTAATTTATTTATATATGTAATACCTGCCAAGATTTTAAGGGTTTTTTTTTTCGCCCTGCAGAACTTTTTCATTTTCTTCTACATAATATGGTAGGTGTCACAACCATTTTATACAGTTTTTTCTAAAGTTATATTTCGCGTCAATAAAACAATCCAATTACCTTACCATGTTTCATCCCTTTTTTTCGTATTTGGTATAGAATTATGGCATTTTTTTCATTTTTCGTAATTTTCGATATCGAAAAATTGGGCGTGGTCATAGTCGGATTTCTTTCATTTTTCATACCAAGAGTTCAAGTAAGCACGTGAACTAAGTTCATTAAAGATATGTCGATTTTTGCTCAAGTTATCGTGTTAACGGCCATGCGGAAGGACAGACGGACGACTGTGTTTAAAAACTGGGCGTGGCATCAACCGATTCCGCCCATTTTCACAGAAAACAGTTAACGTCATAAAATCTATGCCCCTACCAAATTTCAAAAGGATTGGTTAATTTTTGTTCGACTTATGGCGTTAAAAGTATCCTAGAAAAATTAAATGAAAAAGGGCGGAGCCACGCCCATTTTGAAATTTTCTTTTATTTTTGTATTTTGTTGTACCACATCATTACTGGAGTTGAATGTTGACATAATTTACTTATATACTGTAAAGATATTAAATTTTTTGTTAAAATTTTACTTAAAAAAATTTTTTTTTTAAAAGTGGGCGTGGTCCTTCGCCGATTTTGCTAATTTTTATTAAGCGTACATATAGTAATAGGAGTAACGTTCCTGCCAAATTTTATCATGATATCTTGAACGATTGCCAAATTACAGCTTGCTAAATTTTTAAATTACCTTCTTTTAAAAGTGGGCGGTGCCACGCCCATTGTCCAAAATTTTACTAATTTGCTATTCTGCGTCATAAGTTCAACTCATCTACCAAGTTTCGTCGCTTTATCTGTCTTTTGTAATGAATTATCGCACTTTTTCGGTTTTTCGAATTTTTCGATATCGAAAAAGTGGGCGTGGTTATAGTCCGATATCGTTCACTTTATATAGCGATCTGAGACGAGTGCTCAGGAACCTACATACCAAATTTAATCAAGATACCTCAAAATTTACTCAAGTTATCGTGTTAACGGACGGACGGACGGACGGACATGGCTCAATCAAACTTTTTTTCGATCCTGATTATTTTGATATATGGAAGTCTATATCTATCTCGATTCCTTTATATATGTACAACCAACCGTTATCCAATCAAACTTAATATACTCTGTGAGCTCTGCTCAACTGAGTATAAAAATGGCAAAAACCCCCTTATCTGAACAATCGGTTGTATGGGATATATATTATATATAGCTCCGATCGAAATGATTTTTATAAGAAATCTTCTATGATTCAAGGTTCGAATCGAGCTCAAGGCCAGAACAATAATTTTTTTTTTTCTAATGATAATTATTGTTATTCTATGATATATTAGAATATATATCACCAAGTTTCACTTTTTTATATTGGAAACTAAGGGAGAAATGGATAAAAATCTTTCTATCTGAACGATCGGTTGTATGGGATAGGTATATACTATATACATATAGCTCCGATCAAAGTGATTTTTTCAGGAATTGTATGATATATGAGAATAAATATCACCAAGTTTAACGTTTTTATATTGGAAATTAAGGGAGAAATGGCTAAAAATCTTTCTATCTGAACGATCGGTTGTATGGGATATATATTATGTATAGCTCCGATCGAAATGATTTTTTAATGAAATGTTCTATGATATAGTAGAAAAAATATCACCAAGTTTAACGTTTTTATATTGGAAATTAAGGGAGAAATTGCCAAAAATCTTTCTATCTGAACGATCGGTTGTATGGGATATATACTATATAAAGCTCCGATCAAAGTGATTTTTTCAGAAAATCTTCTATGATATATTAAAATATATATCACCGAGTTTCACGTTTATACTTTCTAAATTGCGGCAGGAATGACCAAAATCTTCTTATCTGAAAGATCGGTTGTATGGGAGATATATGTTATAGTGGTCCGATCCTACCGGATCCGGCAAATGTCTAATATAATACAAAAATACATCCTTGCGCCAAATTTCATTGAGATATCTCAAAATTTGAGGGACTAGTTTGCGTTCAAAGAGACAGACGGATGGACAGACGAAAGAACGTGTATTACGGGAGTCCCTGTCGTGAAGACTTACCTCCGATGTAAAACACAGATCAATGTCCGTTGATCTTCGGCCCAACAAGTTGGTACCAATGCGGTGAGCTGGGGTGTTCAAGTCAACCAGCCTTGGTTTGGCCGAGGAGGACTATCCATCCTCCTCTTCCATTTTCGGGTAATGGCACCCGGTTGCACGGCAACTCCACCGCGAGTTCCGTGCTTGCCTCAAGGTCCCTCTTTCATTGATTTTGATATCTCGATATCTGGTTAACAAGTTAACCAGATTGAGATATTGTGTTTTGTCGCAATTTAGGAATTTGACCAACCTTTTCTGTCCTGCAGTGTTACAACAATGTATAAATACATTGTTAACGACGGAGCTTGGTTTTGCTTAGATATTGCTTAAAGGGCCGCACTACGTTGACAAACAAAGTGAGCTTGGCATCCAATTATGCTCCGTCTTCATCTTCCGTCTTCAAACACCATCACAATTTAAATCAAGGGATGTGACCAACCTTTTCCGCACACAGACCTGTGAGTGCCGAGTGCCCGCCTCAACAATGCCCCTCGACATCGCTTGAGGCCACACTCGTTGACCTAGCATTGTGTGCCATATTGTCTACTATTGGCTTCCATTTTCGCTACTAATTTCGCTCCAATTTCCACTCAATTACGCAACAATTATGCACCGATTTGCCTCCAAATACACTCCTACCACAATTAAGGGATGTGGCCAACCTTTTCCGCTCACAGACCTGTAAGTACCGAGTACCTGCCCCAGCAACATCTTTGCATTGCAGTCCGCCACACTGCAGTGATTTGACAACGTCAAATCTTGCCACATATAGGATGTGGCCATCCACACAGCGAACGCCTCCTATTCGCTTACGCAGTCTAAAGCAGCCTCAAACATCTCAAAAGACGAGATGAGCACCGGCCCACTCGTACAATTATCGATTGTTTTTTGGCTGACGATAGACATGCGTTCTTACACCATCTTTCGTCAACTATTTTTTCAGCATTTTGTCACAATTTAAGGGATGTGACCAACCTATCATCTGCCCCTCAGGGTCAGCTTCTCAATGAAATTGGGACTGCCGTGGCAAGCATGAGACCGAATTCCCTTGGGTTTGGGTCCCCAAGGGAAAACAAGTATACTCAGAGCGTGTGTCATAAGTGAACTCTATTTGAAACCACAGCCACCGCGATGCTCCCACAAGGGGGCCATCCCAGGACAGGAGGTGAGACTGAGTACAAAGCATCGTTCGATGCAGTGCACCAGATCACACTGGCTACTCCTGCTCCCGCGGTAGCAGTTTTTATAAAGACCTTGCGTGGGGTCCCACAGGGTGATACACCGCGTCCACCCTGCTACCTTTCGAGTAAAACACCTTACTCATGGATTGGGTACCCATGGTATTATGGTCGCCTTTTACGACCGGTATACCTACCGTGGGCATATTCTAACCCCTAACCCACAGGGGGAAGACGGATGGATAGACGGACATGGCTTAATGGTGAGTCTATCTTCTATATTTCTCAACGCTACAAACATCGGACCAAAGTTAATATACCATTTCATGTTCATGAAAGATATACAAATAATAATAATAGCACAGAAAGCCACTCTAAAAATTTGCAAAAGACGACTAATTTGGAGAAATTTTATATGCTGGGGTGATGTGGCCATCGCTGTTAATCTGTTGCGCTTCACCAACTTGCTTAACTTACTTAACTTTGTCAGCTTTTTTCATATGGAATATATTTAAAAACACATTTACATTGTTGCCCAATGCTTCAACTTCCCATGCTACTTAGGCCCTGTCATAGTGTCATCATTAGGCTATGAGAACATGGGAAATTTGTTGCTTAAATGCTGTAAAATTTATTAGTTTTTTTAGCGCTTTCTAAGCACATCCACACACACATACACACACACATATAAACACATGAAAAGAGGGGCATACCTATTCACCGATTGTTTAACACTTTGAAGGTACCTTTGTGGAATTCCAAACGTACACTTCTTCCCAGCCCAGACACTTGTCACTAGCCAACTATAAGCATTTTCATTAGCAAATCGTTGCACCGCGCATAGCCCCGCATATTTACATCTCTGGAGCCCTACCCGGAGACGAGTCACTTGTCTGTGGCATGCACTTGATGCGCTTGTCGCGCAATGTAGTAACAAATCCATTTCATGGCAACTGACAACAATTGCCAACTGGTCAACCAATCGCCAATTTTGTAGTTACTATTAGCTATTGGTGTAGCCCGCTGTTGTGATGTGTATGGCCACCGCAAACAATATTCCACGCTACTCAAACCACATCAGCAATAGCCGATTGTAAGCTTGACCGCGTAGATGGTGCGACGCGGCGTATTGCTGCTCAGAGCCCTTGTGTACACAGCTGACCTCTTTAGCCTTTTTAATGTTTTACCCGTGAAATAAAATTATGTGATAACAGTCACCAATTCATGGTTTACACGCTGGAATAGTCATTAACGACGCGAAAATAAGTGCTGCGATGCTATGCGATACGACGTAGATATGTAAGAAGGTATAAAGTGACAATTCTGTAGGCTGGATGAGGACTTGAACAGTGTTCTGTGATCATTTATTAATTGAAGAAGTAATTCTAGAATTTAGGGATATGCAAGCCCCGACATGGGTCTCATTTTCTTAAGTGCCGTCGGAAAAGGAGTTGAGGATTTTGTTACGGCTCTGAGCTTTAGATACAATTGCGGTTGCATGCTCGCCAGAATGTAGGCCCTAATCGAACGTCACGCCCAGTATTTTTGGATGAAGGACAGTCGGTAGCGTTAGACCTCCGAGCTGGATGTTCAATATGGACGACTTGCCTTGTCCACATTGTAAGTAAGGTCGCCGAGGATCTTGTCGTTGACATTGCTAGATTTCGCAAGGTAAAAACACTGGAAATACTAGGAAGATAGTCGTTAATTTTATAGCATATCTCATCAATGGGTTGGCCGGGATATGAAACCACCCTTTACTACCCCTTGTTTAACTCGTTTAGGCTTTGATGCTACGTTCCTGAACTGTGAAGGAAGAGAGGACACTTACAAGTCTTGCAGTAACGTGTCGTGGTTGACTGCATTAAAAGCTTTGATAAGTCCACCTCTTCTGGCAGTATTGTTACGTACTATATAATATTGGAAATTTTGTTAAGATTTAAATTGTAAGCCCCTTTTTTTAAGTAGGCGTGGTTCTTATCCGCTTTTGATCGGATGTATATATAATACCAAGGCCCATATTTCCGCCATATTACAAAGTGATATTAACGGCTTTCGATTAAAAATGCAAAACTTTTAAGTTTGGTTTTTCCCTATTTTTGGAGTAGACGTGGATATAATATGATTTCCACCATTTTCAATACCAATATATCGTCGACGATCCTGTAAAAGCTGCTAATTCCATCCACCAAAATTTCACAGAAAAACGAAAAAGCTTTATTGCATTAAAAAGTTAAAATCTATTGAAATTTTGTGTAGTTAGCAGCTTTTTATAATTGTGTTGTTAAGTTAAACGGGCAGTTTTTACCGCATCGTCGACGATCTCAGACATGGCAAAGTTGAGTGAATTAAGGATCCAGCAACTGAAAAAGGAGTCGGAGAACCGTGGATTGAATACAACCGGCAATAAGATCGAACTTCAAGCACGGCTACGAGAGGTAATGGAGTCGCAAGGAATCGATGTGGACGAGTATGTCATTTATCCTGATGGGGACGAGACAACAACAAAAATTGAAGAGAAAAACGAAACATCGCAGACAGTTACGAGCACAGACTTGAACATGATTTTGGCTGCAATATCTGCACAAACATCGACAGTAACATCAATGTCGTCGCAAATGTCAGAAATGTCGACACAGATTACATCCAAGATGGAAACACAGCTCGAATGTGTTGAATACAATATGGAGATTTAAAATATGTACACAGCATTAAGAAAATGATTAATAAATGAATGAATGAAAAAATTAATGAACAGAAGACAAATATGTCAGCACAGCTCGAAAGGCAGAAGACATATGTGGCATCCCAACTGGAAGAGTAGAATACATATATGGCATCCCAACTGGAATCACAGTAGGCACGTATTTCAGAATTGACGTCGCAAGTGTCATCTCAACTGGAAGACCAAAAGGCATATATGGCATCTCAATTGGAAGCGCAAGGGGCACGTATATCTGAAATGTCGGCAGAAATTTTGGAACAGGTGTCATCAAAACTGGAAGCGCAGGATGCAAAAATGGCTCAATTTCAGGCAGAAGTAGATGGTTTAAAAGGTCGCATGGAGCAGTTACAACTAAATCGCCCAGCTGTTTCAGCAAGCAATCCAAATGTAAAAACACCATCCTTTGACTGTTCTGTTCCTTTCCAGGTGTTTAAGATTCAGTGTGAGAAGACCGCAGCAGTGAACAACTAGAGTGCTGAAGATAAAGTTGCTGCACTATTCGTGGCATTCAAAGGATCTGCTGCAGAAATCCTACAGCCTATTCCAGAGGGAGAGCGGAACAACTACGAAACATTGATGAGCGCTCTAGAGAGGCGATACGGAAGCGAACACAGGAAGCAGATACACCAAATAGAGTTGCAAAACCGCTACCAAAAAGCTAATGAGACTTTGCAGGAGTTTGGGTCAGATGTCGAAATGCCTGCAAATTTGGCGAATGCCGTCGCAGCCGTGGAATACACCGAAAGGGTAAAAATTAAGAGCTTTATAAATGGCATGCGGGACGTCGAAACGAAGCGAGCCACATACGCAAACCCAAAGCCAACATTTACAAAAACGGTATCATATGCATTGACTCAGGAAACTGCCGCACTATTGAGTAAACCAGCATACAAAGCTCATCGTGTGGAAGTGGAAAGACCAGATTGGGTAGACACAATTTTGGAAGCATTGAAGGGATCACAACAGGAGAATTCCGGAGTTATTAAATGTTCAAGTGTGGCAACCCAGGTCATATTGCCCGACATTGCAGCAGCGGTTCCAATAGCTCCAACAATGTGGGTGGCCGTAAACGTAGAGGTGAAGGAGATGAGCAAATCTCCAAGTCCACTCAATCGTTAAACTAAAGCGAGTCAGCCGCAAGGGGCGACAGCGGGCTCCCTCAGTTGAATTCCCCATAATCTCTATCTCAGAAATTGGAAGAAGGTCAAACAATCTTACTGTCGGAGACATATGGATGGAAAGGAACGTTTACTGACTGTAGATACGGGTGCATCTCATTCCATCATTCGAGCGGATTTAGTCAACAAGAAAATAAGACCATTGCATGGAGCAAGACTGCGTACAGCCACTGGAGAAGACACCACGATTCTAGGAGAAGTATCATATGAAGTCGCAATTGGGAACGTCACGGTAATACACAATTTTATAGTGGCAGAGATTGTTGATGAAATCATAATTGGAGTGGACTTCTTAATCGACCAAGGCATCAAGATCGACATGCAAAACAAGACGATGAGATATAAGAACATGGATGTGCCACTTAATTTCGGCTACGAGAGAGGCTACAGCAGTAAACGAGTATTGGTGGAAGAGAGTCAGCAAATACCACCAAAATCCGAAGCAGTCATCTGGGCAAAGGTTGATGGAGATTGTGGGACAAACAAATTGTTGGTTGTCGAAGCAGCAAACAAATCAACACCGAACATACTTGTAGGAAAAACCATGGCTATGACAAAACAAGGTGGACGTATTCCGGTAAGAGTACTCAATGAGTTCAAGTCACCACTCAAACTGACAAAAGGAGCTATATTGGGAAGATACCAAGAGGATGAAGTAGTTATTAACTGTGAACAGCTCCAGGAACCCATTTCAACTAGGAATACTGATCTTTCAAATGACATCACGGCATGGACGGAGGGGCTAGATCAAGATTATCAGAGAAAGGCGAAGCAACTGCTCCTAAAGTACGCAAACATATTTGACCAGGATGGTTCCAAACCAGGCCGCACCAATGTTGTGAAACATCAAATTAACACTGGAGACGCGAGGCCGATACGTCAGTCTCCACGTAGCGTTCCACTGGCGAAGCGGGAAGTTGTGGGTCAAATTATACAAGAAATGAGCGATAGCGGCGTCATCGAACCATCAGCTACTCCCAGGAGCTCACCGGTAGTACTTGTAAAGAAGAAGGATGGAAAAATGAAGTTTAGCGTGGACTACCGGAAGTTGAATGGCGTTGCGAAAAAGGATAGCTACCCATTGCCAAGAATTGACGACACTCTGGACTCACTCTCTGCAAGTGGGAGGTGAAGGAGGAAGACAAAGAGAAAACAGCCTTCAGCGTCGGAGATGGTCTTTGGCAATTTACAGTAATGCCCTTTGGACTATGTAATGCACCAGCTACTTTCGAGAGACTCATGGATCAGGTATTGAAAGGATTACATTGGAAAACATGCTTGGTGTACCTGGACGACATCATCGTATTGGGCAAGAACTTTGATGAACATCTTAAGAACTTAGAGGAAGTTTTCCAGAGAATAGCTGGCGTTGGTCTGAATTTAAGTCCCAAAAAGTGTGCGCTGTTTAAAAAGGAAGTAAATTGTTTGGGTCACAAGGTAACGATAGAGGGCATCTGCACTGCGAACGAAAAGATAGAGGCTGTAAAGGATTGACCAAGGCCACAGAACCTACATGAATTGAGAAGTTTCCTTGGGCTGTGCACATATTACCGCAGATTTGTACCAAATTTTTGCAGCGTAGCCCATAGCCTCCATGAGCTTACAAGAAAAATGAATGGAAGAAGCAGCAAGAAGTGGCTTTCCAAACATTGAAGGAGCGGTTGTGCAATGTTAGCATATCCGATTCAAGGAGCAACATTTATTCTAGATATAGATGCGAGTGGATATGCTATAGGAGGCGTTTTATCACAACTGGTCGATGGACAGGAGAAGGTAGTTGCATATTACAGCCGTTCGATTGGAAAACCAGAGAGGAACTACTGCGTTACGCGGAGAGAGCTGTTGGCATTTGTAGAGTGCATTAAACATTTTCACAAATACCTCTACGGCCAGCGATTCCGTGTCAGGACAGATCACGCAGCGTTGAAATGGCTTCTGCAGTTCAGTAATCCGGAAGGAAAATTGGCACGGTGGATCGAGCGACTACAAAGTTATGACTTTTCTATTGAGCATCGAAAAGGTAGTACCCATGGAAATGCTGATGCAATGTCACCAAGACCATGTAGTTTGGAATGCAAGCACTGTTCAAAGGCCGAGGCTAAAAAGACATTATAGATGTCCGGCTAATGACTATAACATGTACAGATGAATGGGACAAGGAACAGCTAAGGAAGTGTCAGCTAGAAGATACAGATCTGTCATATGTTATGCAAGGGCTCGAACGAAACGAAAGACCAAACAGAGAAGAGATTCCTGACTTCCTCAGCGAGCTGCATAATGGTCCAAGTGGAGGTCATCTTGGAATCACGAAGACGCTCGAGAAAATCAAGCAGAGATTCTATTGGGTTGGTTGCCGTTAGTCGGTCACCGAGTGGATTGCCAACTGCGAGGTTTGCAACAGAGCGAAAGGTCCCAAAACACGAAGTCATGGCCAGATGAAGCAGTATATTTCAGGTGCACCATTTGAAAGGATCGCCATGGATGTCGCAGGTCCATTTCCTACTAGCAACTGCGGAAACAAATACGTACTGGTGGTTATGGATTATTTCAGTAAATGGCCAGAGGTATACCCAATCCCAAACCAAGAAGCAGAAACAGTAGCAGAAGTGGTTACAAACGATTGGGTTGCAAGGTATGGGGTACCAATGGGGTTACATTCTGACCAAGGCAGGAAATTTGAATCAGGTGTGTTCCTAGGAATGTGCAAGAAAACACAGACAACTGCATTGCATCCTCAGTCCGATGGTATGGAGGAACGTTTCAATAGAACATTGGAGTTGCTTTTAAGGAAAGTAGTAGACAGTACCATAAGGACTGGGATATACACATATCATTATTCTTGATGGCCTACCGATCGGCAGTACATGAGACAACGGGCTAAACTCCCGCAAAGGTAATTTTTGGCAATGACCTTCGACTGCCAGCTGATTTGAAGTATGGGATAGATGCCGATGGGGAGAGAAATGTCAAGAAATCCACTGGTGTCTTGGAAGAAGAGCTGAGAGAGATACACGATCTGGTAAGGCAACGAGCAAAGATTATGAGTGACAAGATGAAAGTGAGGTAGATAAAGCAATTAATTCGGAAGGGTTTCAGGAAGGAGATTTGGTGCTGTTATACAACCCACAACGAAAAAATTTTTGTCCCCGAAATTGCAGTGTAATTGGGAAGGCCCATACAAAGTTGTAAAACGGATCAACGATGTAGTGTACCGCATACAAACCATTGGTAAACCACGAACCAAAATGAAAGTGGTTCATTTGAAAAGGCTGGCAGCGTTTAGATCGGGAGATTTGTCTGATCGGGATGATCAGACTTAGGTGGAGGGCAGTGTTACGAATATTAGCAACATTAAGGGGTACTGCCATCTCTAAGCCGATGCTAAGAAGCGCCTTGTATGCACATCCATAAATCAATCATTATGTATCTACATAAACGAATCAATAATTATGACTACACATATGTACGTACATGCAGCTGAGAAGCAACGCACAACCAAATGCATATATCTGAGATATTCCCCAAAACTATGCAATGAGAGAAGCTATAAAATCGTGCAATTGTAGTTACAGCTGAGAAATTAGATAGCTGATGGCCAACTAGTAGATTCTGGAAATGGAAGCGCCTAGAAGATGCGAACGAGGAAATCAGAGAGTATAAAAGGCAACCACCCTAGAGGCCCAATAATTCAGTCTCGATTAAGCACGCTATCTGTCGAGCAATTGAAGTGTTATTTTGAAAGTACTTGAATAAAGGCCATTTTGCATTATTAAATATTGGTGTTATTTATTCAACAGTTTAGTGATTCGAACTTAGCAGAAGGTTGCAAATAAGAGGATTTGCAGTAAATTCGTTACAGTATATATGGTCAAGTTTTGGTGCTAATGAACTAAACTTTGTTAATCTTAAACATGTAGGCCATCGGCGCTTGTGAAGTATCGGGGAAAACTATCGAGGTAAAGTATCAATACTTTACTCAGTATTTGGAAAAGCATCTAGTACAAAATACTAAAGTATTTTTTTGAAAAATATCGATTATTCACTCAGTACTCGTATCGTTCTATCAGTAAACACACCTAGATCGCGCTTTTTAAACCGTTTTATTTAGCTTGAATTGACAGGCTGACCGGCACGAATTTTGTAATTGAAATTTAAGTAACTTCCCGATAAGCTACAAGCTTGAAACTTGGAGTATAGTTCAGAAGCCGATGACAATGCAATAATAAGAAAAAAACTCCGACAGGTGGCGCATGGATCGAAATATTTAAAAAAAAAGTATTTGTAGTCCGATTTGGTTCATATTTGGAACACATAATACATACAAGAATAGAAAGCGACCTATGAAAAAAATCGCCGCTGGGTGGCGCAAGGATCGAGATATTAAAAAAATGGTATTTGTGGTCCGATTTGGACCATATTTGGAACAAAGATTACATAAAGTCCGGTAGAAGTGACATCAAAATATTTTGGAGTTCGAGGAGGGACAAGCATACGCAGAGTCGAGTAAAGTCTTTGGAAGGAGTATGTATTGAGGACTTAGATTGTAACAAATTGTCAGATTGATGAGGAGTGTGATGACTAGTACCTAGGGCCTACCTAATTATTTTCTAGCTTTTAGTATTATTATTACTTCATGTAAGTATTGGTTTCAATAAAACCGTTTAACTTAAACATTTTTATACTCAGTTGAGCAGAGATCACAGAGTATATTAACTTTGATTGGATAACGGTTGGTTGTACAGGTATAAAGGAATCGAGATAGATATAGACTTACATATGTATATCAAAATCATCAGTCTCGAAAAAAAATTTGATTGAACCATGTCCATCCGTCCGTCCGTTAACAAGATAACTTGAGTAAATTTTGAGGTACCTTGATGAAATTTGGTATGTAGGTTCCTGGGCACTCGTCTCAGATCGCTATTTAAAATGAACGATATCGGACTATAACTACGCCCACTTTTTCGATACGAAAATTTCGAAAAATCGAAAAAGTGCAATAATTCATTACCAAAGACGGATAAAGCGATGAAACTTGGTTGGTGAGTTGAACTTATGGCGCAGAATAGAAACTTAGTAAAATTTTGGACTCCGCCCACTTTTAAAAGAAGATAATTTAGAAGTTTTGCAAGCTGTAATTTGGCAGTCGTTGAAGATATCATGATGAAATTTTGCAGGAACGTTTCTCCTATTACCATATGTATGCTTAATAAAAATTTGCAAAATCGGAGAACGACCACGCCCACTTTTACAAAAAAAATTTTTAACAATTGTTTTTGTTTTTGTCGGCCTATTTATAAATGATTGAAGGTTCGATTCGAGTTCAAGGCCAGAACAATAATTTTACAAATTTAGAAAAATTAAAAAATAGCATGATTTTCATTAGAAAAAAAATTATTGTTCTGGCCTTGAGCTCGAATCGAACTTTGAATCATTTATACAAAAACAATTGTTAGTAAACCATGAGCACTTGGGAATGTCAAAGAAAGTAATTGACAATAAACAAAAATCCAGCATTATCAGTGATTTGCACCAGATGGCGCAACACTGAATGAATATAGTTGGTAAAAGGAATAGAAGTAGCAAGTTTGCCAGTCAAACAAACCACCGCTGTATAGCTAAATGGTTAGCGCAGCCTGCCTAAAGCGTACTGATGATGAAGGCTTAGCACACTTCGAAATGGATCAATCTGCGCAGCTATGGCAGGTTGTCTGAAAAATTTTCTACTTACTATTCAAAAAACAAAATACAAGTTTTCCAATTTAGAAAAATTAAAAAATAACAATAATTATCATTAGAAAAAAATTATTGTTCTGGCCTTGAGCTCGAATCGAACCTTGAATCAAAAAAATTTTTAAGTCAAATTTAAAAAAAAAGTTAATATCTTTACAGTATATACATAAGTAAATTATGTCAACATTCAACTCCAGTAATGATATGGTGCACCAAAATACAAAAATAAAAGAAAATTTCAAAATGGGCGTGGCTCCGCCCGTTTTCATTTAATTTGTCTAGGATACTTTTAATGCCATAAGTCGAACAAAAATTTACCAATCTTTGTGAAATTTGGTAGGGGCTTAGATTCTAGGACGATAACTGTTTTCTGTGAAAAAGCGCGAAATCGGTTGAAGCCGCGCCCAGTTTTTATACACAGTCCACCGTCTGTCCTTCCGCTCGGCCGTTAACACGATAACTTGAGAAAAAATCGTTATATCTTTACTAAACTTAGTTCACGTATTTATCTGAACTCACTTTATCTTGGAATAAGAAATCGCCGAAATCCGACTATGACCTCGCCCACTTTTTCGATACCGAAAATTACGAAAAATGAAAAAAATGCCAAAATTCTATACCAAATACGAAAAAAGGGATGAAACATGGTAATTGGATTGGTTTATTGACTCAAAATATAAGTTTAGAAAAAAACTTTGTAAAATGGGTGTGACACCTGCCATATTTAGTAGAAGAAAGTGAAAAGTTCTGCAGGGTGAAATCGAAAGCCCTTGGAATTTTGGCAAGAATACTGTTCGTGGTATTACATATATAAATAAATTAGCGGTAACCGACAGATGATGTTCTGGGTCACCCTGATCCACATTTTGGTCGATATCTCGAAAAAGCCTTCACATATACAACTACCACCACTCCCTTTTAAAACCCTCATTAATACCTTTAATTTGATACCCATATTGTACAAACGCATTCTAGAGTCAACCCTGGTCCACCATTATAACGATATCCCGAAAAGGCGTCCACCTATAGAACTAAGGCCCACTTCCTTTTTAAATACTCATTAACACCTTTCGTTTGATACCCATATTCTACAAACGCATTCTAGAGTCAACCCTGGTCCACCTTTATAACGATATCTCGAAAAGGCGTCCACCTATAGAACTAAGGCTCACCCCCTTTTAAAATACTCATTAACACCTTTCGTTTGATACCCATATTCTACAAACGCATTCTAGAGTCAACCCTGGTGCACCGTTATAACGATATCTTGAAAAGGCGTCCACCTATAGAACTAAGGCCCACTCCCTTTTAAAATACTCATTAACACCTTTCATTTGATACCCATATTGTACAAACGCATTCTGGAGTCACCCCCGGTCCACCTTTATGGCGATATCTCGAAAAGGCGTCCACCTATAGAACTAAGGCCCACCCCCTTTTAAAATACTCATTAACACCTTTCGTTTGATACCCATATTCTACAAACGCATTCTAGAGTCAACCCTGGTGCACCGTTATAACGATATCTCGAAAAGGCGTCCACCTATATAACTAAGGCCCACTCCCTTTTAAAATACTCATTAAAACCTTTCATTTGATACCCATATTGTACAAACGCATTCTGGAGTCACCCCCGGTCCACCTTTATGCCGATATCTCGAAAAGGCGTCCACCTATTGAACTAAGGCCCACCCCCTTTTAAAATACTCATTAACACTTTTCATTTGATACCCATATTGTACAAACGCATTCTAGAGTCAACCCTGGTCCACCATTATAACGATATCTCGAAAAGGCGTCCACCTATAGAACTAAGGCCCACTCCCTTTTAAAATACTCATTAACACCTTTCGTTTGATACCCATATTCTACAAACGCATTCTAGAGTCAACCCTGGTGCACCGTTATAACGATATATCGAAAAGGCGTCCACCTATAGAACTAAGCCCCACTTCTTTTTAAAAATACTCATTAACACTTTTCATTTGATACCCATATTCTACAAACGCATTCTGGAGTCACCCCCGGTCCACCTTTATGGCGATATCTCGAAAAGGCGTCCACCTATAGAACTAAGGCCCACTCCCTTTTAAAATACTCATTAACACCTTTCGTTTGATACCCATATTCTACAAACGCATTCTAGAGTCAACCCTGGTCCACCTTTATAACGATATCTCGAAAAGGCGTCCACCTATAGAACTAAGGCCCACTACCTTTTAAAATACTCATTAACACCTTTCGTTTGATACTCATATTGTACAAATGCATTCTGGAGTCACCCTCGGTCCACCTTTATGGCGATATCTCGAAAAGGCGTCCACCTATAGAACTAAGGCCCACCCCTTTTAAAATACTCATTAATACCTTTCGTTTGGTACCCATATTGTACAAACGCATTCTGGAGTCACCCCCGGTCCACCTTTATGGCGATATCTCGAAAAGGCTTCCACCTATAGAACTAAGGCCCACTCCCTTTTAAAATACTCATTAACATCTTTCGTTTGATACCCATATTCTACAAACGCATTCTAGAGTCAACACTGGTCCACCTTTATAACGATATCTCGAGAAGACGTCCACCTATAGAACTAAGGCCCACTCCCTTTTAAAATACTCATTAACACTTTTTATTTGATACCCATATTCTACAGACGCTTTCTAGAGTCAACCCTGGTCCACATTTATAACGATATACGGAAAAGGCGTCCACCTATAGATCTAAGGCCCACTCCCTTTTAAAATACTCATTAACACCTTTCGTTTGATACCCATATTGTACAAACGCATTCTGGAGTCCACCTTTATGGCGATATCTAGAAAAGGCGTCCACCTATAGAACTAGGGCCCACCCCCTTTTAAAATACTCATTAACACTTTTCATTTGATACCCATATTGTACCAACGCACTCTAGAGTCAACCCTGATCCACCTTTATGGCGATATCTCGAAAAGGCGTCCACCTATAGAACTAAGGCCCACCCCCTTTTAAAATACTCATTAACACCTTTCGTTTGGTACCCATATTGTACAAACGTCCACCTATAGAACTAAGGCCCACTCCCTTTTAAAATACTCATTAACACCTTTCGTTTGATACCCATATTCTACAAACGCATTGTAGAGTCAACCCTGGTCCACCTTTATAACGATATCTCGAAAAGGCGTCCACCTATAGAACTAAGGCCCACTCCCTTTTAAAATACTCATTAACACCTTTCATTTGATACTCATATTGTACAAACGCATTCTGGAGTCACCCCCGGTCCACCTTTATGGCGATATCTCGAAAAGGCTTCCACCTATAGAACTAAGGCCCACTCCCTTTTAAAATACTCATTAACACCTTTCGTTTGATACCCATATTCTACAAACGCATTCTAGAGTCAACACTGGTCCACCTTTATAACGATATCTCGAGAAGACGTCCACCTATAGAACTAAGGCCCACTCCCTTTTAAAATACTCATTAACACTTTTCATTTGATACCCATATTCTACAGACGCTTTCTAGAGTCAACCCTGGTCCACATTTATAACGATATACGGAAAAGGCGTCCACCTATAGAACTAAGGCCCACTCCCTTTTAAAATACTCATTAACACCTTTCGTTTGATACCCATATTGTACAAAGGCATTCTGGAGTCCACCTTTATGGCGATATCTAGAAAAGGCGTCCACCTATAGAACTAAGGCCCACCCCCTTTTAAAATACTCATTAACACTTTTCATTTGATACCCATATTGTACCAACGCATTCTAGAGTCAACCCTGATCCACCTTTATGGCGATATCTCGAAAAGGCGTCCACCTATAGAACTAAGGCCCACCCCCTTTTAAAATACTCATTAGCACCTTTCGTTTGGTACCCATATTGTACAAACGCATTCTGGAGTCACCCCCGGTCCAACTTTATGGCGATATCTCGAAAAGGCGTCCACCTATAGAACTAAGGCCCACTCCATTTTAAAATACTCATTAACACTTTTCGTTTGATACCCATATTGTACAAACGCATTCTGGAGTCACCCCCGGTCCACCTTTATGGCGATATCACGAAAAGGCGTCCACCTATAGAACTAAGGCAAACTCCCTTTTAAAATACTCATTAACACCTTTCGTTTGATACTCATGTTCTACAAACGCATTCTAGAGTCAACACTGGTCCACCTTTATAACGATATCTCGAGAAGGCGTCCACCTATAGAACTAAGCCCACTCGCTTTTAAAATACTCATTAACACTTTTCATTTGATACCCATATTCTACAGACGCTTTCTAGAGTCAACCCTGGTCCACATTTATAACGTTTTACGGAAAAGGCGTCCACCTATAGAACTAAGGCCCACTCCCTTTTAAAATACTCATTAACACCTTTCGTTTGATACCCATATTGTACAAACACATTCTGGAGTCCACCTTTATGGCGATATCTCGAAAGGGCGTCCACCTATAGAACTAAGGCCCACCCCCTTTTAAAATACTCATTAACACTTTTCATTTGATACCCATATTGTACCAACCAACGGTCCACCTTTATGGCGATATCTCGAAAAGGCGTCCACCTATAGAACAAAGGCCCACCCCCTTTTAAAATACTCATTAACACCTTTCGTTTGGTACCCATATTGTACAAACGCATTTTGGAGTCACCCCCGGTCCACCTCTATGGCGATATCTCGAAAAGGCGCCCTCCTATAGAACTAAGGCCCACTCCCTTTTAAAATACTCATTAACACCTTTCGTTTGATACCCATATTCTACAAACGCATTCTAGAGTCAACCCTGGTCCACATTTATAACGATATACGGAAAAGGCGTCCACCTATAGAACTAAGGCCCACTCCCTTTTAAAATACTCATTAACACCTTTCGTTTGATACCCATATTATACAAACGCATTCTGGAGTCCCCCCGGTCCACCTTTATGGCGATATCACGAAAAGGCGTCCTCCTATAGAACTAAGGCCACTCTATTTTAAAATACTCATTAACACCTTTCGTTTGATACCCATATTGTACAAACGCATTGTGGAGTCACCCCCGGTCCACCTTTATGGCGATATCTCGAAAAATCGTCCACCTATAGAACTAAGGCCCACTCCCTTTTAAAATACTCATTAACACTTTTCATTTGATACCCATATTCTACAGACGCATTCTAGAGTCAACCCTGGTCCACATTTATAACGATATACGGAAAAGGCGTCCACCTATAGAACTAAGGCCCACTCCCTTTTAAAATACTCATTAACACCTTTCGTTTGATACCCATATTGTACAAACGCATTCTGGAGTCACCCCCGGTCCACCTTTATGGCGATATCTCGAAAAGGCGTCCACCTATAGAACTAAGGCCCACCCCCCTTTAAAATACTCATTAATACCTTTCGTTTAATACCCATATTGTACAAACGCATTCTAGAGTCACCCCCGGTCCACCTTTATGGCGATATCTCGAAAAGGCGTCCACCTATAGAACTAAGGCCCACCCCCTTTTAAAATACTCATTAATACCTTTCGTTTGATACCCATATTGTACAAACGCATTCTGGAGTCACCTCCGGTCCACCTTTATGGCGATATCTCGAAAAGGCGTCCACCTATAGAACTAAGGCCCACCCCCCTTTAAAATACTCATTAATACCTTTCGTTTGATACCCATATTGTACAAACGCATTCTAGAGTCACCCCCGGTCCACCTTTATGGCGATATCTCGAAAAGGCGTCCACCTATAGAACTAAGGCCCACTCCCTTTTAAAATACCCATTAATACCTTTCGTTTGATACCCATATTGTACAAACGCATTCTGGAGTCACCCCCGGTCCACCTTTATGGCGATATCTCGAAAAGGCGTCCACCTATAGAACTAAGGCCCACCCCCTTTTAAAATACTCATTTACACTTTTAATTTGATACCCATATTGTACAAACTCATTCTAGAGTCAACCCTGGTCCACCTTTATAACGATATCTCGAAAAGGCGTCCACCTATAGAACTAAGGCCCACTCCCTTTTAAAATACTCATTAACACTTTTCGTTTGATACCCATATTGTACATTCTGGAGTCACCCCCGGTCCACCTTTATGGCGATATCTCGAAAAGGCGTCCACCTATAGAACTAAGGCCCACTCCCTTTTAAAATACTCATTAACACCTTTCGTTTGATACCCATATACTACAAACGCGTTCTAGAGTCAACCCTGGTCCACCTTTATAACGATATCTCGAAAAGGCGTCCACCTATAGAACTAAGGCCCACTCTCTTTTAAAATACTCATTAACACCTTTCATTTGATACCCATATTGTACAAACGCATTCTAGAGTCAACCCTGGTCCACCTTTATAACGATATCTCGAAAAGGCGTCCACCTATAGAACTAAGGCCCACTCCCTTTTAAAATACTCATTAACACTTTTCATTTGATACCCATATTCTACAGACGCATTCTAGAGTCAACCCTGGTCCACATTTATAACGATATACGGAAAAGGCGTCCACCTTTAGAACTAAGGCCCACTCCCTTTTAAAATACTCATTAACACTTTTCATTTGATACCCATATTCTACACACGCATTCTAGAGTCAACCCTGGTCCACATTTATAACGATATACGGAAAAGGCGTCCACCTATAGAACTAAGGCCCACTCCCTTTTAAAATACTCATTAACACTTTTCATTTGATACCCATATTCTACAGACGCATTCTAGAGTCAACCCTGGTCCACATTTATAACGATATACGGAAAAGGCGTCCACCTATAGAACTAAGGCCCACTCCCTTTTAAAATACTCATTAACACCTTTCGTTTGATACCCATATTGTACAAACGCATTCTGGAGTCACCCCCGGTCCACCTTTATGGCGATATCTCGAAAAGGCGTCCACCTATAGAACTAAGGCCCACCCCCCTTTAAAATACTCATTAATACCTTTCGTTTGATACCCATATTGTACAAACGCTTTCTAGAGTCACCCCCGGTCCACCTTTATGGCGATATCTCGAAAAGGCGTCCACCTATAGAACTAAGGCCAACCCCCTTTTAAAATACTCATTAATACCTTTCGTTTGATACCCATATTGTACAAACGCATTCTGGAGTCACCCCCGGTCCACCTTTATGGCGATATCTCGAAAAGGCGTCCACCTATAGAACTAAGGCCCACCCCCCTTTAAAATACTCATTAACACCTTTGTTTGATACCCATATTGTACAAACGCATTCTGGAGTCACCCCCGGTCCACCTTTATGGCGATATCTCGAAAAGGCGTCCACCTATAGAACTAAGGCCCACCCCCTTTTAAAATACCCATTAATACCTTTCGTTTGATACCCATATTGTACAAACGCATTCTGGAGTCACCCCCGGTCCACCTTTATGGCGATATCTCGAAAAGGCGTCCACCTATAGAACTAAGGCCCACTCCCTTTTAAAATACTCATTAACACCTTTCGTTTGATACCCATATTGTACAAACGCATTCTGGAGTCACCCCCGGTCCACCTTTATGGCGATATCTCGAAAAGGCGTCCACCTATAGAACTAAGGCCCACCCCCTTTTAAAATACTCATTTACACTTTTAATTTGATACCCATATTGTACAAACGCATTCTAGAGTCACCCACGGTCCACCTTTATGGCGATATCTCGAAAAGGCGTCCACCTATAGAACTAAGGCCCACCCCCTTTTAAAATACTCATTAACACCTTTCGTTTGATACCCATATTCTACAAACGCATTCTAGAGTCAACCCTGGTGCACCGTTATAACGATATCTCGAAAAGGCGTCCACCTATATAACTAAGGCCCACTCCCTTTTAAAATACTCATTAAAACCTTTCATTTGATACCCATATTGTACAAACGCATTCTGGAGTCACCCCCGGTCCACCTTTATGCCGATATCTCGAAAAGGCGTCCACCTATAGAACTAAGGCCCACCCCCTTTTAAAATACTCATTAACACTTTTCATTTGATACCCATATTGTACAAACGCATTCTAGAGTCAACCCTGGTCCACCATTATAACGATATCTCGAAAAGGCGTCCACCTATAGAACTAAGGCCCACTCCCTTTTAAAATACTCATTAACACCTTTCGTTTGATACCCATATTCTACAAACGCATTCTAGAGTCAACCCTGGTGCACCGTTATAACGATATATCGAAAAGGCGTCCACCTATAGAACTAAGCCCCACTTCTTTTTAAAAATACTCATTAACACTTTTCATTTGATACCCATATTCTACAAACGCATTCTGGAGTCACCCCCGGTCCACCTTTATGGCGATATCTCGAAAAGGCGTCCACCTATAGAACTAAGGCCCACTCCCTTTTAAAATACTCATTAACACCTTTCGTTTGATACCCATATTCTACAAACGCATTCTAGAGTCAACACTGGTCCACCTTTATAACGATATCTAGAGAAGACGTCCACCTATAGAACTAAGGCCCACTCCCTTTTAAAATACTCATTAACACTTTTTATTTGATACCCATATTCTACAGACGCTTTCTAGAGTCAACCCTGGTCCACATTTATAACGATATACGGAAAGGCGTCCACCTATAGATCTAAGGCCCACTCCCTTTTAAAATACTCATTAACACCTTTCGTTTGATACCCATATTGTACAAACGCATTCTGGAGTCCACCTTTATGGCGATATCTAGAAAAGGCGTCCACCTATAGAACTAAGGCCCACCCCCTTTTAAAATACTCTTTAACACTTTTCATTTGATACCCATATTGTACCAACGCACTCTAGAGTCAACCCTGATCCACCTTTATGGCGATATCTCGAAAAGGCGTCCACCTATAGAACTAAGGCCCACCCCCTTTTAAAATACTCATTAACACCTTTCGTTTGGTACCCATATTGTACAAACGTCCACCTATAGAACTAAGGCCCACTCCCTTTTAAAATACTCATTAACACCTTTCATTTGATACTCATATTGTACAAACGCATTCTGGAGTCACCCCCGGTCCACCTTTATGGCGATATCTCGAAAAGGCTTCCACCTATAGAACTAAGGCCCACTCCCTTTTAAAATACTCATTAACACCTTTCGTTTGATACCCATATTCTACAAACGCATTCTAGAGTCAACACTGGTCCACCTTTATAACGATATCTCGAGAAGACGTCCACCTATAGAACTAAGGCCCACTCCCTTTTAAAATACTCATTAACACTTTTCATTTGATACCCATATTCTACAGACGCTTTCTAGAGTCAACCCTGGTCCACATTTATAACGATATACGGAAAAAGCGTCCACCTATAGAACTAAGGCCCACTCCCTTTTAAAATACTCATTAACACCTTTCGTTTGATACCCATATTGTACAAACGCATTCTGGAGTCCACCTTTATGGCGATATCTAGAAAAGGCGTCCACCTATAGAACTAAGGCCCACCCCCTTTTAAAATACTCATTAACACTTTTCATTTGATACCCATAATGTACCAACGCATTCTAGAGTCAACCCTGATCCACCTTTATGGCGATATCTCGAAAAGGCGTCCACCTATAGAACTAAGGCCCACCCCCTTTTAAAATACTCATTAGCACCTTTCGTTTGGTACCCATATTGTACAAACGCATTCTGGAGTCACCCCCGGTCCAACTTTATGGCGATATCTCGAAAAGGCGTCCACCTATAGAACTAAGGCCCACTCCATTTTAAAATACTCATTAACACTTTTCGTTTGATACCCATATTGTACAAACGCATTCTGGAGTCACCCCCGGTCCACCTTTATGGCGATATCACGAAAAGGCGTCCACCTATAGAACTAAGGCAAACTCCCTTTTAAAATACTCATTAACACCTTTCGTTTGATACTCATGTTCTACAAACGCATTCTAGAGTCAACACTTGTCCACCTTTATAACGATATCTCGAGAAGGCGTCCACCTATAGAACTAAGCCCACTCGCTTTTAAAATACTCATTAACACTTTTCATTTGATACCCATATTCTACAGACGCTTTCTAGAGTCAACCCTGGTCCACATTTATAACGTTTTACGGAAAAGGCGTCCACCTATAGAACTAAGGCCCACTCCCTTTTAAAATACTCATTAATACCTTTCGTTTGATACCCATATTGTACAAACACATTCTGGAGTCCACCTTTATGGCGATATCTCGAAACGGCGTCCACCTATAGAACTAAGGCCCACCCCCTTTTAAAATACTCATTAACACTTTTCATTTGATACCCATATTGTACCAACCAACGGTCCACCTTTATGGCGATATCTCGAAAAGGCGTCCACCTATAGAAGAAAGGCCCACCCCCTTTTAAAATACTCATTAACACCTTTCGTTTGGTACCCATATTGTACAAACGCATTTTGGAGTCACCCCCGGTCCACCTCTATGGCGATATCTCGAAAAGACGCCCTCCTATAGAACTAAGGCCCACTCCCTTTTAAAATACTCATTAACACCTTTCGTTTGATACCCATATTCTACAAACGCATTCTAGAGTCAACCCTGGTCCACATTTATAACGATATACGGAAAAGGCGTCCACCTATAGAACTAAGGCCCACTCCCTTTTAAAATACTCATTAACACCTTTCGTTTGATACCCATATTATACAAACGCATTCTAGAGTCCCCCCGGTCCACCTTTATGGCGATATCACGAAAAGGCGTCCTCCTATAGAACTAAGGCCACTCTATTTTAAAATACTCATTAACACCTTTCGTTTGATACCCATATTGTACAAACGCATTCTGGAGTCACCCCCGGTCCACCTTTATGGCGATATCTCGAAAAGGCGTCCACCTATAGAACTAAGGCCCACCCCCTTTTAAAATACTCATTAACACTTTTCATTTGATACCCATATTGTACAAACGCATTCTAAAGTCAACCCTGGTCCACATTTATAACGATATACGGAAAAGGCGTCCACCTATAGAACTAAGGCCCACTCCCTTTTAAAATACTCATTAACACTTTTCATTTGATACCCATATTCTACAGACGCATTCTAGAGTCAACCCTGGTCCACATTTATAACGATATACGGAAAAGGCGTCCACCTATAGAACTAAGGCCCACTCCCTTTTAAGATACTCATTAGCACCTTTCGTTTGATACCCATATTGTACAAACGCATTCTCGAGTCACCCCCGGTCCACCTTTATGGCGATATCTCGAAAAGGCGTCCACCTATAGAACTAAGGCCCACCCCCCTTTAAAATACTCATTAATACCTTTCGTTTGATACCCATATTGTACAAACGCATTCTAGAGTCACCCCCGGTCCACCTTTATGGCGATATCTCGAAAAGGCGTCCACCTATAGAACTAAGGCCCACCCCCTTTTAAAATACTCATTAATACCTTTCGTTTGATACCCATATTGTACAAACGCATTCTGGAGTCACCCCCGGTCCACCTTTATGGCGATATCTCGAAAAGGCGTCCACCTATAGAACTAAGGCCCACCCCCCTTTAAAATACTCATTAATACCTTTCGTTTGATACCCATATTGTACAAACGCATTCTAGAGTCAACCCTGGTCCACATTTATAACGATATACGGAAAAGGCGTCCACCTATAGAACTAAGGCCCACTCCCTTTTAAAATACTCATTAACACTTTTCATTTGATACCCATATTCTACAGACGCATTCTAGAGTCAACCCTGGTCCACATTTATAACGATATACGGAAAAGGCGTCCACCTATAGAACTAAGGCCCACTCCCTTTTAAAATACTCATTAACACCTTTCGTTTGATACCCATATTGTACAAACGCATTCTGGAGTCACCCCCGGTCCACCTTTATGGCGATATCTCGAAAAGGCGTCCACCTATAGAACTAAGGCCCACCCCCCTTTAAAATACTCATTAATACCTTTCGTTTGATACCCATATTGTACAAACGCATTCTAGAGTCACCCCCGGTCCACCTTTATGGCGATATCTCGAAAAGGCGTCCACCTATAGAACTAAGGCCCACCCCCTTTTAAAATACTCATTAATACCTTTCGTTTGATACCCATATTGTACAAACGCATTCTGGAGTCACCCCCGGTCCACCTTTATGGCGATATCTCGAAAAGGCGTCCACCTATAGAACTAAGGCCCACCCCCCTTTAAAATACTCATTAACACCTTTGTTTGATACCCATATTGTACAAACGCATTCCGGAGTCACCCCCAGTCCACCTTTATGGCGATATCTCGAAAAGGCGTCCACCTATAGAACTAAGGCCCACCCCCTTTTAAAATACCCATTAATACCTTTCGTTTGATACCCATATTGTACAAACGCATTCTGGAGTCACCCCCGGTCCACCTTTATGGCGATATCTCGAAAAGGCGTCCACCTATAGAACTAAGGCCCACTCCCTTTTAAAATACTCATTAACACCTTTCGTTTGATACCCATATTGTACAAACGCATTCTGGAGTCACCCCCGGTCCACCTTTATGGCGATATCTCGAAAAGGCGTCCACCTATAGAACTAAGGCCCACCCCCTTTTAAAATACTCATTTACACTTTTAATTTGATACCCATATTGTACAAACGCATTCTAGAGTCAACCCTGGTCCACCTTTATAACGATATCTCGAAAAGGCGTCCACCTATAGAACTAAGGCCCACTCCCTTTTAAAATACTCATTAACACTTTTCGTTTGATACCCATATTGTACATTCTGGAGTCACCCCCGGTCCACCTTTATGGCGATATCTCGAAAAGGCGTCCACCTATAGAACTAAGGCCCACTCCCTTTTAAAATACTCATTAACACCTTTCGTTTGATACCCATATTCTACAAACGCGTTCTAGAGTCAACCCTGGTCCACCTTTATAACGATATCTCGAAAAGGCGTCCACCTATAGAACTAAGGCCCACTCTCTTTTAAAATACTCATTAACACCTTTCATTTGATACCCATATTGTACAAACGCATTCTGGAGTCACCCCCGGTCCACCTTTATGGCGATATCTCGAAAAGGCGACCACCTATAGAACTAAGGCCCACCCCCATTTAAAATACTCATTAACACCTTTCGTTTGGTACCCATATTGTACAAACGCATTCTGGAGTCAGCCCCGGTCCACCTTTATGGCGATATCTCGAAAAGGCGTCCACCTATAGAACTAAGGCCCACTCCCTTTTAAAATACCCATTAACACCTTTCATTTGATACCCATATTGTACAAACGCATTCTGGAGTCACGCCCGGTCCACCTTTATGGCGATATCTCGAAAAGGCGTCCACCTATAGAACTAAGGCCCACCCCCTTTTAAAATACTCATTGGCGATATCTCGAAAAGGCGCCCTCCTATAGAACTAAGGCCCACTCCCTTTTAAAATACTCATTAACACCTTTCGTTTGATACCCATATTCTACAAACGCATTCTAGAGTCAACCCTGGTCCACCTTATAAACGAATTTATGGCGATATCTCGAAAAGGCGTCCATCTATAGAACTAAGGCCCACCCCCTTTTAAAATACTCATTAACACTTTTCAATTGATACCCATATTGTACAAACGCATTCTAGAGTCAACCCTGGTCCACCTCTATAACGATATCTCGAAAAGGCGTCCACCTATAGAACTAAGGCCCAATCCCTTTTAAAATACTCATTAACACCTTTCGTTTGATACCCATATTGTACAAACTCATTCTGGAGTCACCCCCGGTCCACCTTTATGGCGATATCTCGAAAAGGCGTCCACCTATAGAACTAAGGCCCACCCCCTTTTAAAATACTCATTGGCGATATCTCGAAAAGGCGCCCTCCTATAGAACTAAGGCCCACTCCCTTTTAAAATACTCATTAACACCTTTCGTTTGATACCCATATTCTACAAACGCGTTCTAGAGTCAACCCTGGTCCACCTTTATAACGATATCTCGAAAAGGCGTCCACCTATAGAACTAAGGCCCACTCTCTTTTAAAATACTCATTAACACCTTTCATTTGATACCCATATTGTACAAACGCATTCTGGAGTCACCCCCGGTCCACCTTTATGGCGATATCTCGAAAAGGCGACCACCTATAGAACTAAGGCCCACCCCCATTTAAAATACTCATTAACACCTTTCGTTTGGTACCCATATTGTACAAACGCATTCTGGAGTCAGCCCCGGTCCACCTTTATGGCGATATCTCGAAAAGGCGTCCACCTATAGAACTAAGGCCCACCCCCTTTTAAAATACTCATTAACACCTTTCGTTTGATACCCATATTGTACAAACGCATTCTGAAGTCACCCCCTGTCCACCTTTATGGCGATATCTCGAAAAGGCGTCCACCTATAGAACTAAGGCCCACCCCCTTTTAAAATACTCATTAACACTTTTCATTTGATACCCATATTGTACAAACGCATTCTAAAGTCAACCCTGGTCCACCTTTATAACGATATCTCGAAAAGGCGTCCACCTATAGAACTAAGGCCCACTCCCTTTTAAAATACTCATTAACACTTTTCGTTTGATACCCATATTGTACAAACGCATTCTGGAGTCACCCCCGGTCCACCTTTATGGCGATATCTCGAAAAGGCGTCCACCTATAGAACTAAGGCCCACTCCCTTTTAAAATACTCACTAACACCTTTCGTTTGATACCCATATTCTACAAACGCATTCTAGAGTCAACCCTGGTCCACCTTTATAACGATATCTCGAAAAGGCGTCCACCTATAGAACTAAGGCCCACTCCCTTTTAAAATACTCATTAACACCTTTCATTTGATACCCATATTGTACAAACGCATTCTGGAGTCACCCCCGGTCCACCTTTATGGCGATATCTCGAAAAGGCGACCACCTATAGAACTAAGGCCCACCCCCTTTTAAAATACTCATTAACACCTTTCGTTTGGTACCCATATTGTACAAACGCATTCTGGAGTCACCCCCGGTCCACCTTTATGTCGATATCTCGAAAAGGCAACCACCTGTAGAACTAAGGCCCACTCCCTTTTAAAATACTCATTAACACCTTTCGTTTGATACCCATATTCTACAAACGCATTCTAGAGTCAACCCTGGTCCACCTTTATAACGATATCTCGAAAAGGCGTCCACCTATAGAACTAAGGCCCACTCCCTTTTAAAATACTCATTAACACTTTTCATTTGATACCCATATTCTACAGACGCATTCTAGAGTCAACTCTGGTCCACCTTTATAACGATATCTCGAAAAGGCGTCCACCTATAGAACTAAGGCCCACTCCCTTTTAAAATACTCATTAACACTTTTCATTTGATACTCATATTCTACAGACGCATTCTAGAGTCAACCCTGGTCCACATTTATAACGATATACGGAAAAGGCGTCCACCTATAGAACTAAGGCCCACTCCCTTTTAAAATACTCATTAATACCTTTCGTTTGATACCCATATTGTACAAACGCATTCTGGAGTCACCTCCGGTCCACCTTTATGGCGATATCACGAAAAGGCGTCCTCCTATAGAACTAAGGCCACTCCATTTTAAAATACTCATTAACACCTTTCGTTTGATACCCATATTGTACAAACGCATTCTGGAGTCACCCCCGGTCCACCTTTATGGCGATATCTCGAAAAGGCATCCACCTATAGAACTAAGGCCCACCGCCTTTTAAAATACTCATTAACACTTTTCATTTGATACCCATATTGTACAAACGCATTCTAGAGTCAACCCTGGTCCACATTTATAACGATATACGGAAAAGGCGTCCACCTATAGAACTAAGGTCCACTCCCTGTTAAAATACTCATTAAAACTTTTCATTTGATACCCATATTCTACAGACGCATTCTAGTGTCAACCCTGGTCCACATTTATAACGATATACGGAAAAGGCGTCCACCTATAGAACTAAGGCCCACTCCCTTTTAAAATACTCATTAACACCTTTCGTTTGATACCAATATTGTACAAACGCATTCTGGAGTCACCCCCGGTCCACCTTTATGGCGATATCACGAAAAGGCGTCCTCCTATAAAACTAAGGCCACTCCATTTTAAAATACTCATTAACACCTTTCGTTTGATACCCATATTGTACAAACGCATTCTGGAGTCACCCCCGGTCCACCTTTATGGCGATATCTCGAAAAGGCGTCCACCTATAGAACTAAGGCCCACCCCTTTTAAAATACTCATTAATACCTTTCGTTTGATACCCATATTGTACAAACGCATTCTAGAGTCACCCCCGGTCCACCTTTATGGCGATATCTCGAAAAGGCGTCCACCTATAGAACTAAGGCCCACTCCCTTTTAAAATACTCATTAACACTTTTCATTTGATACCCATATTGTACCAACGCATTCTAGAGTCAACCCTGGTCCACCTTTATAACGATATCTCGAAAAGGCGTCCACCTATAGAACTAAGGCCACTCCATTTTAAAATACTCATTAACACCTTTGTTTGATACCCATATTGTACAAACGCATTCTGGAGTCACCCCCGGTCCACCTTTATGGCGATATCTCGAAAAGGCGTCCACCTATAGAACTAAGGCCCACTCCCTTTTAAAATACTCATTAACACTTTTCGTTTGATACCCATATTGTACAAACGCATTCTAGAGTCACCCCCGGTCCACCTTTATGGCGATATCTCGAAAAGGCGTCCACCTATAGAACTAAGGCCCACCCCCTTTTAAAATACTCATTAACACTTTTAATTTGATACCCATATTGTACAAACGCATTCTAGAGTCACCCCCGGTCCACCTTTATGGCGATATCTCGAAAAGGCGTCCACCTATAGAACTAAGGCCCACTCTCTTTTAAAATACTCATTAACACTTTTAATTTGATACCCATATTGTACAAACGCATTCTGGAGTCACCCCCGGTCCACCTTTATGGCGATATCTCGAAAAGGCGACCACCTATAGAACTAAGGCCCACCCCCTTTTAAAATACTCATTAACACCTTTCGTTTGGTACCCATATTGTACAAACGCATTCTGGAGTCACCCCCGGTCCACCTTTATGGCGATATCTCGAAAAGGCGTCCACCTATAGAACTAAGGCCCACTCCCTTTTAAAATACTCATTAACACCTTTCATTTGGTACCCATATTGTACAAACGCATTCTGGAGTCACCCCCGGTCCACCTTTATGGCGATATCTCGAAAAGGCGACCACCTATAGAACTAAGGCCCACCCCCTTTTAAAATACTCATTAACACCTTTCGTTTGGTACCCATATTGTACAAACGCATTCTGGAGTCACCCCCGGTCCACCTTTATGGCGATATCTCGAAAAGGCGACCACCTATAGAACTAAGGCCCACCCCCTTTTAAAATACTCATTAACACTTTTCGTTTGGTACCCATATTGTACAAACGCATTCTGGAGTCACGCCCGGTCCACCTTTATGGCGATATCTCGAAAAGGCGTCCACCTATAGAACTAAGGCCCACCCCCTTTTAAAATACTCATTGGCGATATCTCGAAAAGGCGCCCTCCTATAGAACTAAGGCCCACTCCCTTTTAAAATACTCATTAACACTTTTCGTTTGATACCCATATTCTACAAACGCATTCTAGAGTCAACCCTGGTCCACCTTATAAACGAATTTATGCCGATATCTCGAAAAGGCGTCCATCTATAGAACTAAGGCCCAATCCCTTTTAAAATACTCATTAGCACCTTTCGTTTGATACCCATATTTTACAAACGCATTCTGGAGTCACCCCCGGTCCACCTTTATGGCGATATATCGAAAAGGCGTCCACCTATAGAACTAAGGCCCACCCCCTTTTAAAATACTCATTAACACCTTTCGTTTGATACCCATATTGTACAAACGCATTCTGGAGTCACCCCCTGTCCACCTTTATGGCGATATCTCGAAAAGGCGTCCACCTATAGAACTAAGGCCCACCCCCTTTTAAAATACTCATTAACACTTTTCATTTGATACCCATATTGTACAAACGCATTCTAGAGTCAACCCTGGTCCACCTTTGTAACGATATCTCGAAAAGGCGTCCACCTATAGAACTAAGGCCCACTCCCTTTTAAAATACTCATTAACACTTTTCGTTTGATACCCATATTGTACAAACGCATTCTGGAGTCATCCCCGGTCCACCTTTATGGCGATATCTCGAAAAGGGGTCCACCTATAGAACTAAGGCCCACCCCCTTTTAAAATACTCATTAACACCTTTCGTTTGATACCCATATTGTACAAACGCATTCTGGAGTCACCCCCGGTCCACCTTTATGGCGATATATCGAAAAGGCGTCCACCTATAGAACTAAGGCCCACCCCCTTTTAAAATACTCATTAACACCTTTCGTTTGATACCCATATTGTACAAACGCATTCTGGAGTCACCCCCTGTCCACCTTTATGGCGATATCTCGAAAAGGCGTCCACCTATAGAACTAAGGCCCACCCCCTTTTAAAATACTCATTAACACTTTTCATTTGATACCCATATTGTACAAACGCATTCTAGAGTCAACCCTGGTCCACCTTTATAACGATATCTCGAAAAGGCGTCCACCTATAGAACTAAGGCCCACTCCCTTTTAAAATACTTATTAACACTTTTCATTTGATACCCATATTCTACAGACGCATTCTAGAGTCAACCCTGGTCCACATTTATAACGATATACGGAAAAGGCGCCCACCTATAGAACTAAGGCCCACTCCCTTTTTGAAATACTCATTAACACCTTTCGTTTGATACCCATATTGTACAAACGCATTCTGGAGTCACCCCCGGTCCACCTTTATGCCGATATCACGAAAAGGCGTCCACCTATAGAACTAAGGCCACTCCATTTTAAAATACTCATTAACACCTTTCGTTTGATACCCATATTGTACAAACGCATTCTGGAGTCAACCCTGGTCCACCTTTATGGCGATATCTCGAAAAGGCGTCCACCTATAGAACTAAGGCCCACCCCTTTTAAAATACTCATTAACACTTTTCATTTGATACCCATATTGTACAAACGCATTCTAGAGTCAACCCTGGTCCACCTTTATTACGATATCTCGAAAAGGCGTCCACCTATAGAACTAAGGCCCACCCCTTTTAAAATACTCATTAACACCTTTCGTTTGATACCCATATTGTACAAACGCATTCTGCAGTCACCCCCGGTCCACCTTTATGGCGATATATCGAAAAGGCGTCCACCTATAGAACTAAGGCCCACCCCCTTTTAAAATACTCATTAACACTTTTCATTTGATACCCATATTGTACCAACGCATTCTAGAGTCAACCCTAGTCCACCTTTATAACGATATCTCGAAAAGGCGTCCACCTATAGAACTAAGGCCCACCCCTTTTAAAATACTCATTAACACCTTTCGTTTGATACCCATATTGTACAAACGCATTCTGCAGTCAACCCTGGTCCACCTTTATTACGATATCTCGAAAAGGCGTCCACCTATAGAACTAAGGCCACTCCATTTTAAAATACTCATTAACACCTTTCGTTTGATACCCATATTGTACAAACGCATTCTGGAGTCAACCCTGGTCCACCTTTATGGCGATATCTCGAAAAGGCGTCCACCTATAGAACTAAGGCCCACCCCCTTTTAAAATACTCATTAACACTTTTCATTTGATACCCATATTGTACCAACGCATTCTAGAGTCAACCCTAGTCCACCTTTATAACGATATCTCGAAAAGGCGTCCACCTATAGAACTAAGGCCCACCCCTTTTAAAATACTCATTAACACCTTTCGTTTGATACCCATATTGTACAAACGCATTCTGCAGTCACCCCCGGTCCACCTTTATGGCGATATATCGAAAAGGCGTCCACCTATAGAACTAAGGCCCACCCCCTTTTAAAATACTCATTAACACTTTTCATTTGATACCCGTATTGTACAAACCCATTCTAGAGTCAACCCTGGTCCACCTTTATGGCGATATCTCGAAAAGGCGTCCACCTATAGAACTAAGGCCCACCCCTTTTAAAATACTCATTAACACTTTTCATTTGATACCCATATTGTACAAACGCATTCTAGAGTCAACCCTGGTCCACCTTTATTACGATATCTCGAAAAGGCGTCCACCTATAGAACTAAGGCCCACTCCCTTTTAAAATACTCATTAACACTTCTCATTTGATACCCATATTGTACAAACGCATTCTAGAGTCAACCCTGGTCCACCTTTATAACGATATCTCGAAAAGGCGTCCACCTATAGAACTAAGGCCCACTCCCTTTTAAAATACTCATTAACACCTTTCATTTGATACCCATATTGTACAAACGCATTCTGGAGTCACCCCCGGTCCACCTTTATGGCGATATCTCGAAAAGGCGACCACCTATAGAACTAAGGCCCACCCCCTTTTAAAATACTCATTAACACCTTTCGTTTGGTACCCATATTGTACAAACGCATTCTGGAGTCACCCCCGGTCCACCTTTATGTCGATATCTCGAAAAGGCAACCACCTGTAGAACTAAGGCCCACTCCCTTTTAAAATACTCATTAACACCTTTCGTTTGATACCCATATTCTACAAACGCATTCTAGAGTCAACCCTGGTCCACCTTTATAACGATATCTCGAAAAGGCGTCCACCTATAGAACTAAGGCCCACTCCCTTTTAAAATACTCATTAACACTTTTCATTTGATACCCATATTCTACAGACGCATTCTAGAGTCAACTCTGGTCCACCTTTATAACGATATCTCGAAAAGGCGTCCACCTATAGAACTAAGGCCCACTCCCTTTTAAAATACTCATTAACACTTTTCATTTGATACCCATATTCTACAGACGCATTCTAGAGTCAACCCTGGTCCACATTTATAACGATATACGGAAAAGGCGTCCACCTATAGAACTAAGGCCCACTCCCTTTTAAAATACTCATTAATACCTTTCGTTTGATACCCATATTGTACAAACGCATTCTGGAGTCACCTCCGGTCCACCTTTATGGCGATATCACGAAAAGGCGTCCTCCTATAGAACTAAGGCCACTCCATTTTAAAATACTCATTAACACCTTTCGTTTGATACCCATATTGTACAAACGCATTCTGGAGTCACCCCCGGTCCACCTTTATGGCGATATCTCGAAAAGGCATCCACCTATAGAACTAAGGCCCACCGCCTTTTAAAATACTCATTAACACTTTTCATTTGATACCCATATTGTACAAACGCATTCTAGAGTCAACCCTGGTCCACATTTATAACGATATACGGAAAAGGCGTCCACCTATAGAACTAAGGTCCACTCCCTGTTAAAATACTCATTAAAACTTTTCATTTGATACCCATATTCTACAGACGCATTCTAGTGTCAACCCTGGTCCACATTTATAACGATATACGGAAAAGGCGCCCACCTATAGAACTAAGGCCCACTCCCTTTTAAAATACTCATTAACACCTTTCGTTTGATACCAATATTGTACAAACGCATTCTGGAGTCACCCCCGGTCCACCTTTATGGCGATATCACGAAAAGGCGTCCTCCTATAAAACTAAGGCCACTCCATTTTAAAATACTCATTAACACCTTTCGTTTGATACCCATATTGTACAAACGCATTCTGGAGTCACCCCCGGTCCACCTTTATGGCGATATCTCGAAAAGGCGTCCACCTATAGAACTAAGGCCCACCCCTTTTAAAATACTCATTAATACCTTTCGTTTGATACCCATATTGTACAAACGCATTCTAGAGTCACCCCCGGTCCACCTTTATGGCGATATCTCGAAAAGGCGTCCACCTATAGAACTAAGGCCCACTCCCTTTTAAAATACTCATTAACACTTTTCATTTGATACCCATATTGTACCAACGCATTCTAGAGTCAACCCTGGTCCACCTTTATAACGATATCTCGAAAAGGCGTCCACCTATAGAACTAAGGCCACTCCATTTTAAAATACTCATTAACACCTTTGTTTGATACCCATATTGTACAAACGCATTCTGGAGTCACCCCCGGTCCACCTTTATGGCGATATCTCGAAAAGGCGTCCACCTATAGAACTAAGGCCCACTCCCTTTTAAAATACTCATTAACACTTTTCGTTTGATACCCATATTGTACAAACGCATTCTAGAGTCAACCCTGGTCCACCTTTATAACGATATCTCGAAAAGGCGTCCACCTATAGAACTAAGGCCACTCCATTTTAAAATACTCATTAACACCTTTGTTTGATACCCATATTGTACAAACGCATTCTGGAGTCACCCCCGGTCCACCTTTATGGCGATATCTCGAAAAGGCGTCCACCTATAGAACTAAGGCCCACTCCCTTTTAAAATACTCATTAACACTTTTCATTTGATACCCATATTGTACCAACGCATTCTAGAGTCAACCCTGGTCCACCTTTATAACGATATCTCGAAAAGGCGTCCACCTATAGAACTAAGGCCACTCCATTTTAAAATACTCATTAACACCTTTGTTTGATACCCATATTGTACAAACGCATTCTGGAGTCACCCCCGGTCCACCTTTATGGCGATATCTCGAAAAGGCGTCCACCTATAGAACTAAGGCCCACCCCCTTTTAAAATACTCATTAACACTTTTAATTTGATACCCATATTGTACAAACGCATTCTAGAGTCACCCCCGGTCCACCTTTATGGCGATATCTCGAAAAGGCGTCCACCTATAGAACTAAGGCCCACTCTCTTTTAAAATACTCATTAACACTTTTAATTTGATACCCATATTGTACAAACGCATTCTGGAGTCACCCCCGGTCCACCTTTATGGCGATATCTCGAAAAGGCGACCACCTATAGAACTAAGGCCCACCCCCTTTTAAAATACTCATTAACACCTTTCGTTTGGTACCCATATTGTACAAACGCATTCTGGAGTCACCCCCGGTCCACCTTTATGGCGATATCTCGAAAAGGCGTCCACCTATAGAACTAAGGCCCACTCCCTTTTAAAATACTCATTAACACCTTTCATTTGGTACCCATATTGTACAAACGCATTCTGGAGTCACCCCCGGTCCACCTTTATGGCGATATCTCGAAAAGGCGACCACCTATAGAACTAAGGCCCACCCCCTTTTAAAATACTCATTAACACCTTTCGTTTGGTACCCATATTGTACAAACGCATTCTGGAGTCACCCCCGGTCCACCTTTATGGCGATATCTCGAAAAGGCGACCACCTATAGAACTAAGGCCCACCCCCTTTTAAAATACTCATTAACACTTTTCGTTTGGTACCCATATTGTACAAACGCATTCTGGAGTCACGCCCGGTCCACCTTTATGGCGATATCTCGAAAAGGCGTCCACCTATAGAACTAAGGCCCACCCCCTTTTAAAATACTCATTGGCGATATCTCGAAAAGGCGCCCTCCTATAGAACTAAGGCCCACTCCCTTTTAAAATACTCATTAACACTTTTCGTTTGATACCCATATTCTACAAACGCATTCTAGAGTCAACCCTGGTCCACCTTATAAACGAATTTATGCCGATATCTCGAAAAGGCGTCCATCTATAGAACTAAGGCCCAATCCCTTTTAAAATACTCATTAGCACCTTTCGTTTGATACCCATATTTTACAAACGCATTCTGGAGTCACCCCCGGTCCACCTTTATGGCGATATATCGAAAAGGCGTCCACCTATAGAACTAAGGCCCACCCCCTTTTAAAATACTCATTAACACCTTTCGTTTGATACCCATATTGTACAAACGCATTCTGGAGTCACCCCCTGTCCACCTTTATGGCGATATCTCGAAAAGGCGTCCACCTATAGAACTAAGGCCCACCCCCTTTTAAAATACTCATTAACACTTTTCATTTGATACCCATATTGTACAAACGCATTCTAGAGTCAACCCTGGTCCACCTTTGTAACGATATCTCGAAAAGGCGTCCACCTATAGAACTAAGGCCCACTCCCTTTTAAAATACTCATTAACACTTTTCGTTTGATACCCATATTGTACAAACGCATTCTGGAGTCATCCCCGGTCCACCTTTATGGCGATATCTCGAAAAGGGGTCCACCTATAGAACTAAGGCCCACCCCCTTTTAAAATACTCATTAACACCTTTCGTTTGATACCCATATTGTACAAACGCATTCTGGAGTCACCCCCGGTCCACCTTTATGGCGATATATCGAAAAGGCGTCCACCTATAGAACTAAGGCCCACCCCCTTTTAAAATACTCATTAACACCTTTCGTTTGATACCCATATTGTACAAACGCATTCTGGAGTCACCCCCTGTCCACCTTTATGGCGATATCTCGAAAAGGCGTCCACCTATAGAACTAAGGCCCACCCCCTTTTAAAATACTCATTAACACTTTTCATTTGATACCCATATTGTACAAACGCATTCTAGAGTCAACCCTGGTCCACCTTTATAACGATATCTCGAAAAGGCGTCCACCTATAGAACTAAGGCCCACTCCCTTTTAAAATACTTATTAACACTTTTCATTTGATACCCATATTCTACAGACGCATTCTAGAGTCAACCCTGGTCCACATTTATAACGATATACGGAAAAGGCGCCCACCTATAGAACTAAGGCCCACTCCCTTTTTGAAATACTCATTAACACCTTTCGTTTGATATCCATATTGTACAAACGCATTCTGGAGTCACCCCCGGTCCACCTTTATGCCGATATCACGAAAAGGCGTCCACCTATAGAACTAAGGCCACTCCATTTTAAAATACTCATTAACACCTTTCGTTTGATACCCATATTGTACAAACGCATTCTGGAGTCAACCCTGGTCCACCTTTATGGCGATATCTCGAAAAGGCGTCCACCTATAGAACTAAGGCCCACCCCTTTTAAAATACTCATTAACACTTTTCATTTGATACCCATATTGTACAAACGCATTCTAGAGTCAACCCTGGTCCACCTTTATTACGATATCTCGAAAAGGCGTCCACCTATAGAACTAAGGCCCACCCCTTTTAAAATACTCATTAACACCTTTCGTTTGATACCCATATTGTACAAACGCATTCTGCAGTCACCCCCGGTCCACCTTTATGGCGATATATCGAAAAGGCGTCCACCTATAGAACTAAGGCCCACCCCCTTTTAAAATACTCATTAACACTTTTCATTTGATACCCATATTGTACCAACGCATTCTAGAGTCAACCCTAGTCCACCTTTATAACGATATCTCGAAAAGGCGTCCACCTATAGAACTAAGGCCCACCCCTTTTAAAATACTCATTAACACCTTTCGTTTGATACCCATATTGTACAAACGCATTCTGCAGTCAACCCTGGTCCACCTTTATTACGATATCTCGAAAAGGCGTCCACCTATAGAACTAAGGCCACTCCATTTTAAAATACTCATTAACACCTTTCGTTTGATACCCATATTGTACAAACGCATTCTGGAGTCAACCCTGGTCCACCTTTATGGCGATATCTCGAAAAGGCGTCCACCTATAGAACTAAGGCCCACCCCCTTTTAAAATACTCATTAACACTTTTCATTTGATACCCATATTGTACCAACGCATTCTAGAGTCAACCCTAGTCCACCTTTATAACGATATCTCGAAAAGGCGTCCACCTATAGAACTAAGGCCCACCCCTTTTAAAATACTCATTAACACCTTTCGTTTGATACCCATATTGTACAAACGCATTCTGCAGTCACCCCCGGTCCACCTTTATGGCGATATATCGAAAAGGCGTCCACCTATAGAACTAAGGCCCACCCCCTTTTAAAATACTCATTAACACTTTTCATTTGATACCCGTATTGTACAAACCCATTCTAGAGTCAACCCTGGTCCACCTTTATGGCGATATCTCGAAAAGGCGTCCACCTATAGAACTAAGGCCCACCCCTTTTAAAATACTCATTAACACTTTTCATTTGATACCCATATTGTACAAACGCATTCTAGAGTCAACCCTGGTCCACCTTTATTACGATATCTCGAAAAGGCGTCCACCTATAGAACTAAGGCCCACTCCCTTTTAAAATACTCATTAACACTTCTCATTTGATACCCATATTGTACAAACGCATTCTAGAGTCAACCCTGGTCCACCTTTATAACGATATCTCGAAAAGGCCTCCACCTATAGAACTAAGGCCCACTCCCTTTTAAAATACTCATTAACACCTTTCGTTTGATACCCATATTGTACAAACGCATTCTGGAGTCACCCCCGGTCCACCTTTATGGCGATATCTCGAAAAGGCGTCCACCTATAGAACTAAGGCCCACCCCCTTTTAAAATACTCATTAACACCTTTCGTTTGATATCCATATTGTACAAACGAATTCTGGAGTCACCCCCGGGCCACCTTTATGGCGATATCTCGAAAAGGCGTCCACCTATAGAACTAAGGCCCACCCCCTTTTAAAATAGTCATTAATACCTTTCGTTTGGTACCCATATTGTACAAACGCATTCTAGAGTCAACCATGGTCCACCATTATAACGATATCTCGAAAAGGCGTCCACCTATAGAACTAAGGCCCACTCCCTTTTAAAATACTCATTAACACCTTTCATTTGATACACATGTCATACAAACACATTTCAGGGTTACCCTAGGTTCATTTTCCTACATGTTGATTTTCCCTTATTTTGTCTCCATAGCTCTCAACTGAGTATGTAATGTTCGGTTACACCAGAACTTAGCCTTCCTTATTTGTTTTTAATTATTTTATTTTTATTAAGACTAAAGAAAATGGGGTTAAGTATTGCAATCGAAATGCATGCACCGGAAAAGTCTTTTAAGGTAATAACGGGGTTCTAATTTCATTTTATTTATATCCTCGTGAGATGTCATAAGCCATGAAATAACGACTCTTGACCCTAACTGTATGCCTGCAAGAAGATGCTAGGATGCCAATGGAGCCTATAACCCAAACTCGATCTTTGGGTATTTACGGCATCTGTGAAACCCATACTTTACTATGGAGTTTTTGTTTGATGGACAGTCACACAAAAAAGTACGTATACCAAAAAATTTGGGGGGTATCAATTATTAGCATAACGGGGAGCCATAAAAAATACACCGACAGCAGCATTGCACGCCATTGTACGCGCCATCTAATATCGGGCAAACAGAACATATGTTCGCGCGCCTGAGCTTCGAAAGAGATTTTGTGGCCACAATTGAGGCGGAGGATTGGTGCTAAGGTGCAAATATGACAAAAATTACTATGCATGTGTATATGGATGATTCCAATTTAATGTAAACGGTGCGGTCTGCTGTTTACTGCGTCGATCCAGAAAGTAGATCCTACGGGCCGCCAGGTTATTGCAGCGTCTTTCAGGCGGAAATTAAAGCCGCAACGATGCAGCAGAAATTCTGGAGGAAACGTGCTTAAGCTGCAGTCGCGTCAATATACATATATAGACGTGGACAAAGTGGCTCATATCTCATACCTATGCATCTCTGAGACCCGGAACGTGTTTCAATCCGAGATCTTCGCTATCCGGGAGACGTTAAAGCATTATTCTCGAATAATCAAGGATAATATATGGTCCAGTTTTTCAGTTTAGAGAGTGGGCAATTGAGCTGTCTAGTCGACGTAGAATTTCCCTAATTTGAGTGACGAGGCATCATAACATACGGCACTAATCAAGAGACGTACATACGAAATACGACTTTCAGCCATTCTCAAAATTAAAAGAAGAATAAAATCAGATTTTGGTTAATACAAAATGTATGAGAATGTAAGCCAATTCCTTAGGTCGCTGCTAAAATTTTGGTAGAATGGTGGAATTCTTGTGGGACGACCAAGTGTAAGTAAAATGAAAACAAGTAAGGAAGGTTAAGTTCGGGTGTAACCGAACATTACATACTCAGTTGAGAGCTATGGTGACAACATACGGGAAAATAACGATGTAGGAAAATGAACCGAGAGCAACTCTGGAATGTGTTTGTATGACATGTGTATCAAATGAAAGGCATTAAAGAGTATTTTATGAGGGAGTGGGCCATAGTTCTATAGGTGGACGCCATTTAGGGATATAGCCATAAAGGTGGATCAGGTTGACTCTAGAATGCGTTTGTACGATATGGGTATCAAATGAAAGGTGTTAATGAGTATTTTAAAAGGGAGTAAGCCTTAGTTCCATAGGTGGACGCCGTTTCGAGATATCGCCATAAAGGTGGACCAGGGGTGACCCTAGAATTTGTTTGTACAATATGGGTATCAAAAGAAAGGTGCTAATGAGTATTTTAAAAGGGAGTGATGCTTAGTTCCACAGGTGGACGCCGTTTCGAGATATCGCCATAAAGGTGGACAAGGTGTGACCCTAGAATTTGTTTGTACGATATGGGTATCAAATTAAAGGTATTAAGGAGGGTTTTAAAAGGGAGTGGTGGTAGTTGTATAAGTGGTCGAATTTTTGAGATATAGCCATAAAGGTGGATCAGGTTGACTCTAGAATGCGTTTGTACGATATGGGTATCAAACGAAAGGTGTTAATGAGTATTTTAAAAGGGAGTAATCCCTAGTTCCATAGGTGGACGCCGTTTCGAGATACCGCCATAAAGGTGGACCAGGGTGACCCTAGAATTTATTTGTACAATACGGGTATCAAAAGAAAGGTGTTAACGAGTATTTTAAAAGGGAGTAATCCTTAGTTCCATAGGTGGACGCCGTTTCGAGATATCGCCATAAAGGTGGACCAGGGGTGACCCTAGAATTTGTTTGTACAATATGGGTATCAAAAAAAGGTGTTAATGAGTATTTTAAAAGCGAGTGATGCTTAGTTCCACAGGTGGACGCCGTTTCGAGATATCGCCATAAAGGTGGACCAGGAGTGACCCTAGAATTTGTTTGTACAATATTGGTATCAAAAGAAAGGTGTTAATGAGTATTTTAAAAGGGAGTGATGCTTAGTTCCACAGGTGGACGCCGTTTCGAGATATCGCCATAAAGGTGGACCAGTTGTGACCCTAGAATGCGTTTGTACAATATGGGTATCAAACGAAAGATGTTAATGAGTATTTTAAAAGGGAGTAATCCTTAGTTCCATAGGTGGACGCCGTTTCGAGATATCGCCATAAAGGTGGACCAGGGGTGACCCTAGAATTTGTTTGTACAATATGGGTATCAAAAGAAAGGTGTTAATGAGTATTTTAAAAGGGAGTGATGCTTAGTTCCAGAGGTGGACACCGTTTCGAGATATCGCCATAAAGGTGGACCAGGTGTGACCCTAGAATTTGTTTGTACGATATGGGTATCAAATTAAAGGTATTAATGAGGGTTTTAAAAGGGAGAGATGGTAGTTATATATGTGAAGGCGTTTTCCAGTTCGCGACCAAAATGTGGACCAGGGTGACACAGAACATCATCTGTTGGATACTGCTAATATATTTATATATGTAATACCTGCTAAGATTTTAAGGGTTTTTTATTTCGCCCTGCGGAACTTTTTAATTTTCTTCTACTTAATATGGTAGGTGTCACAACCATTTTATAAAGTTTTTTCTGAAGTTATATTTCGTGTCAATAAACCAATCCAATTACCTCACCATGTTTCATCCCTTTTTTCGTATTTGGTATAGAATTATGGCATTTTTTTCATTTTTCGTAATTTTCGATATCGAAAAAGTGGGCGTGGTCATTGTCGGATTTCGTTCATTTTTCATACCAAAATAAATTGAGTTCAAGTAAGTATGTGAACTAAGTTCATTAAAGATATGTCGATTTTTGCTCAAGTTATCGTGTTAACGGCCATGCGGAAGGACAGACGAACGACTGTGTATAAAAACTGGGCGTGGCATAAACCGATTTCGCCCGTTTTCACAGAAAACAGTTAACATCATAAAATCTATGCCCCTACCAAATTTCAAAAGGATTGGTTAATTTTTGTTCGACTTATGGCGACAAATTAAATGAAAAAGGGCGGAGCCACGCCCATTTTGAAAATTTCTTTTATTTTTGTATTTTTTTGCACCATGTCATTACTGGAGTTGAATGTTGACATAATTTACTTATATACTGTAAAGATATTAAATTTTTTGTTAAAATTTTACTTTAAAAAAATTTTTTTTTAAAGTGGGCGTGGTCCTTCTCCGATTTTGCTAATTTTTATTAGGCGTACATATAGTAACAGGAGTAACGTCCCTGCCAAATTTCATCATGATATCTTCAACGACTGACAAATTACAGCCTGCAAAAATTTTAAATTACCTTCTTTTAAAAGTGGGCGGTGCCACTCCCATTGTCCAAAATTTTACTAATTTTCTATTCTGCGTCATAAATTCAACTCATCTACCAAGTTTTGTCGCTTTATCTGTCTTTGGTAATGAATTATCGCACTTTTTCGGTTTTACGAAATTTTCGATATCGAAAAAGTGGGCGTGGTTATAGTCCGATATTGTTCATTTTAAATAGTGATCTGAGATGAGTGCTCAGGAACCTACGTACCAAATTTCATCAAGTTACCTCAAAATTTACTCAAGTTATCGTGTTAACGGCCATGCGGAAGGACAGACGGACGACTGTGTATAAAAACTGGGCGTGGCATCAACCGATTTCGCCCGTTTTCAGAGAAAACAGTTAGCATCATAAAGTCTATGCCCCTACCAAATTTGAAAAGGATTGGTTAATTTTTGTTCGACTTATGGCGTTAAAAGTATCCTAGACAAATTAAATGAAAAAGGGCGGAGCCACGTCCATTTTGAAATTTTCTTTTATTTTTGTGTTTTGTTGCACCATGTCATTACTGGAGTTGAATGTTGACATAATTTACTTATATACTGTAAAGATATTAAATTTTTTGTTAAAATTTTACTTTAAACAAAATTTTTTTTTAAAAGTGGGCGTGGTCCTTCTCCGATTTTGCTACTTTTTATTAGGCGTACATACAGTAACAGGAGTAACGTCCCTGCCAAATTTCATCATGATATCTTCAACGACTGACAAATTACAGCTTGCAAAAATTATAAATTACCTTCTTTTAAAAGTGGGCGGTGCCACGCCCGTTGTCCAAAATTTTACTAGTTTTCTATTCTGCGTCATAAATTCAACTCATCTACCAAGTTTCGTCGCTTTATCTGTCTTTGGTAATGAATTATCGCACTTTTTCCGTTTTACGAAATTTTCGATATCGAAAAAGTGGGCGTGGTTATAGTCCGATATCGTTCATTTTAAATAGCGATATGAGATGAGTGCTCAGGAACCTACGTACCAAATTTCATCAAGTTACCTCAAAATTTACTCAAGTTATCGTGTTAACGGACGGACGGACGGACGGACATGGCTCAATCAAATTTTTTTTCGATCCTGATTATTTTGATATATGGAAGTCTATATCTATCTCGATTCCTTTATATATGTACAACCAACCGTTATCAAATCAAAGTTAATATACTCTGTGAGCTCGAAGTTTTAACGATTTGTTGCCGATGAGTTTGTTGTGGGTGTACTATCGACGACGATTCGTTGTCGACGAATAATCCGTTTGCTATCGAAAATTTATCAATTTACTTCCAAAGTTGCATCTATTAAGTTTTGAAATATTATTGGTATGTTATCAAAAAGTTATTTACAAATTATCGATTTGTTATCGGAGTATTACCAATTTGTTTACGCCGTTTTATCAATCTGTTATCGGAAAGTTATTGATTTATTTTAGACAAATTTTCGATTTGTCATCAAAAAAATATCGATATGCTATTGATAAATTATCGAAAAGTTGTCTCTTATTTATTTAAAAGTTATCGATATACTATGATCTTGGATTTAATTACCCCTTCATCTATTACATTCGTAAAATTAAATATGTGATATAAAATGGGAAGATTATCAACTTATCATCGAAGTTGTGTCGGCGTTTTTTCGAACTGTTATCTTAAAATAATAGATTTGCAATCGAATAACTATAGATTTGTTCTAATGTATCGACTTGTTATCAAAAAATGTCCATATGTTATCGAAAAATTACCGATTTCTATCGAAAAGTTATCTAAAATTTTTAGAAAGGTAATCGATGGGTTATCTAAAAGTCATCGATTTGTTATCGAAGATTAGCGATTTGCAACCAATTTTTTTATCAAAAGGTAAATTATTTCTTATGTATTTAATTAGCGAGCTTTGCTCATATTGCTTTATACAATGGTTTTTGTAATTGATATTAGAGAAAAATTGTAAGTTTACAGACGGCGATGGTTGTTACTAAGCTTTCAAAAGCGCGCCTAAAAATCATATCCACACCATTAGGAATATACTACATACAAAGTGTATGTGCCTACATGGTGATCAAAAGGAATATCAACAAAAAGGCAACTCTTAGAGACCAATTGTACAGCGAACAACGGGATATTCATATGGCTTAGCAGCTAAAGGCTTGCACTGATATGAATGTTGGAGATTCGAGTTCAATGCTCAGCTCCCGAAAAGCTAGCTGATGAAGAAGGTAAATTATTTCTTATGAAAAAGGTGTACATATATTCAATATCGAAAACTTATCGGTTTCTAACAGGTGTTTTTCTTTTGAAAAACTAATGCAAGTGTTTTGTTTAAGCTGGCTGGCAAAATTCCTTGGGCTGAACCCTCCCAGAGGGTGCCGGCTGGTAATATGCACAGAAGTTGCTCGTCCATGCTAGTAAAGAACTGGCCCGCAAACTCAGATACCGAGAGTGTATCGCTCTCGGCATTCGGAGTGCTGCGTGCCAGTTCGATATCGGTCCCATGTTCACTTAAGATGTTGCATGGGTCCTTGGGATTCGTTGTGGCGGTTGCGGATTCGCTCGGGCTGTGTCCGCAATCACCAGATTTTCAGGCGTGGTGGTGGTTCCTTTCACCTAAGGGGCAGGGGCAGCAGATCCACTCAGGGTGTTTCTGCCTATCTCCTCGCCCTGAAGTACAGGCTCACCACCGTCCGGTGCTTCTACTTGCGTACAATCCCTTCGAACCTTCAACGTGATGGAGTAGAAGCCATAGCTTAAAACTCCATCACATTCGTCAAGGCAAGGGGAGAAGCCTCGTTTAAGATGAAACCAACACAGCGCCGCTTCTCCCTTGTCCCGCCGACCCGGACTATCCTCCAATCACTCGAAGGTAGCCCCTTATTTGATTCCGCGATGGTATCCAAAGTCTCAGCAGGATCCGCTACGACGTCTGGGACCCAGGCCCAAGCTCTCGGTCTGTTCGGAATTTCTTCCAAACCGACCGCATCCAAGCTGGCCCAGGCAACAGCTGTCCTAGCGAAGCTATGGCGAGTTTGTAAAGCTTGCACGAGCACTCGGCGGCGCAGGAAACGAGTTTGACCCTGGTACCAGCCGGCATCACGGATAGTGGGAGCCGCCCCGGATACTTGGTCATAGTGGAGATAGCTTTACAGCGGTAGAGGCAGTACTTTTGTCCGTGTAGGACTTAGTGCTGTTTCCAGCCACCCGCTGGCGAGAGGTGACCGGTACGGGCGTGGGACGGGCCTCCTGTGCTTGCTCAGTCGGACGCTGCTTTCCCTCTTTTGGGCTAGCTTTGCCGGCTGCCGCGGGATTGGACTTGCCCTCAAGGGGTTTAGCCCTTCCGCTAGCTTGCACAGGTGGCCGAAAAGTATTTTGCCGTCTGTGCGGTTCCCGACGAATTGGGTACTTTTTTAATGCCTAGTCCAAGGGTGGCATCTTTACCAGTGCAGGGATTCGAGGCTTGGTTTTTTTGCTGACTCATATTTCTAGATCTTTGACTGCCTACTAAGGTGAGACCGTTCGGCAGCCTGAAAAAAAGAGAAAGGGGAAACCATACGGTCGACTGCGGTAGAGCCTCATACCGCAGCAAGTCGCCGTTACTCCCGGAGCAGGACCGGTATCCGGGTGGCTCCGTAAAAATACAGTCGGATGCCCCTGACTGCAAACGCATAACACTCTGAATTAGGGGTGGACCACCTTTTCAACTGGGCGTGGTCCGATTCCCACATGGAGGTCACGTTTAAAAACCATTTGCATATGCCTGAGCTATTAAGGAGCTGGGGCAAAAATGGAAAGGATTCCCAAACTTAGCTTGAGTATTGGAGAAGCTTCCTCATCCTTAGAGTTATTGCTCGTCTTCGAAATGCTGATATACCTTATGAAGAGAAGCATCCAGCTCTTCTTCTGAAAACTCACCATATCACACATTTGTATATTTCATTTTTGCATAAATCAAATCTACACCCAGGAGAAAAGGTTTTACTTAGCCTTCTTCAGCAGCGCATATGGGTGATCAATGCCCGCGAACTTGTGCGTAAAACAGTACGCAATTGCGTACATTGCTTCCATTATAAACCCAAACTCATAAGACAAATCATGAGGCAGATCGCGCAACTGCTCAGATTCTCTTTGCCGTATGTGGAGTAGACTTTTGCGGCCCATTTCTTATTTCGTTTCGTATTCGAGGCAAGCCTCCATATAAGACGTATGCAGCCATTTTCGTATGTTTTTTTTTCAAAGGCCACTAACATTGACCTTTTCTCCGATTTGTCAACGAATGCCTTTTTGCTGTGTTTAACCCGCCGTTGCTCGCGCGGGGTGTACATTACACCCCAACACTATTAATTACTGTCATACATTTTTTTCGGGTTGTACCAGGGCCGCACTTTTTCTAATAGCTGAGTATATTTGTACACTTTATTAGTAGGTTCATGCTGGTTAGTTTCAGTTTTACCGTTTAGCTAAACGGTGCGTCTAAATTTCGGGTAGGATGTCTGTTGCACCCCGCGAGTAACCGCGTAAAAAAAGTGTTCAATAGTCGAGATCGAAATTGCCATCTTTACCTAAATTTGAAAAGGTTATTAGATGCTTCCACGTCTCATACTAACTCAGATTCGGAAAACAATCAAAAAAGGATGAGGTGTTCTGTGTGCGCCCGCTCAAAGGACATAAAATTTAAAACTAAATGTGATTTTTGCCAAAAATATGTGTGTAAAAACCATATGTGCAATATCTGCAATGATTTTACCACCTTGGAGTGAGTTACCGTAACTTTTTTTATTAATAAATAATTTATGTTCACTATTATTACTTGCTAAGAAGGCGAAAATCAGTTAATGTTTCACTCAATTGAGTGTTTTTTTTTTAAATGAAGTATTATTTCTTAATTTTTTGTACCTTGTTTTATGTCTAAAATTGTTCAATAAAAATTAATACTTATTTATTAAAAAAATATTAATTAGCATTTTCGTGATCTTATGTACAACATATATTAGTTATAATCTCTAAATTTTCACCTTTCCAAGAAATAATACATTTTAGATTGGGGTGTATATGACACCCCGCGAGTAACGACGTCCTAAAATAAGTGCGCGAGTAACGGCGGGTTAAAACGATTCGTATCTCGGCGTGGCACACCATCGCATTTATATTGCGACAATGCAACAAACTTTGTGGGTATGCCCTCAAAGAATTTCAAACTAATCACTTTAATGAAAAGTCTCTGAATGCAGTGTTGCATTAAGCAACGAAATTGGCCTAGAGTTTCGATTCATACCTCCTAGAGCTCCGCACTTCGGTGGCCTCTGGGAGGCAGCAGTGAAATCTGCAAAAACACTTTTAGTAAAAAACATGGGGCAGGCAAAATTAACATACGACGAACTTCAAGCGCTTCTGGTAGAAATTGAAGCAATTCTAAATTCTCGTCCCATAATTCCACTTTCGATAGACCTCAACGATGGGCCAGCGTTAACGCCAGGGCACCTTTTAATAGGGATACCATTTGAAAAAGTCGATATTAACAGAAACATGGCTTACCTTTATAAAAAATCAATTTTGGCAACAATGGAAACGCGACTACTTGCGAGAGCTTCAGCAGCGTATGAAGTGGAACAAAGAAGAAGCAGATAATAAGCTGGGACAAGTTGTCATTGTTCAAGAAGATAACTTGCCACCGTAGCAGTGGCTTCTTACTCGTGTCACAAGTGCAAGCCCGGGTTCTGATGGAAAAATTCGAGTAGTTGACTTACAAACAAAAAAGGGAATTATTAGAAGAGCCATTCATAAGCTCGCTCCTCTACCTTCAATGGAAAACGTTTGAAGGTTTAAGACCCTACAGTGGGGGGAGTATGTTGGGTGAGAGTGCCCATCTATGCATTTAATTTCTATTGTGTATAAATTCTCTGATATCGCTATATAAGAATTTGCAACATACCGAATTTTTCTGCTGCAACAGAAAACGAATTCAACTTTATGCTACAAAATCGACGCCAAAAGCCAACAAAATCTGCAGACACGTTAAGAGATTGATAAAATTTGTTGAAAATTAAAATGATTGCTATCTACGAAAGGTGAAAATCTGTAAGCAAAAAGCTTGGATAACATTTTGAGATTCCCGGGCCCCCCCGAAGGCCGGACCCGGGGTAAATTACCCATGAGTACTTTAAAAAATCTGTTTATTCAATTAATTAAAAAAAAAGTTTTTTTTGTACTATTCCTGAAATCTATAAGAACAAGTTTTTGTTTATTTTTTATTCACAAGACCCAATTAGGTATAGGTTAGGTTGAACTGGCCGGTCCGTGAGGACCTCACATAGACTGATTGAGTCCGTAGTGATACCAGAGGTTTGTTTTAACGACCAAACTGAAAAACCCTATCAAAAACCAGGACCTATGTATGTTATAAAATAACTCCGTCCTCTTGGCAAATACAAGAAGCTTCCTAGGACTTAAGCCACTTGCTGCTTCTAGATCTGACAGCTGTATCACTCCTAATAGCTGGAGTCTTAGCCTGGCAAGTGCAGGGCACGAGCACAGAATGTGCTCGATTGTTTCCTCCTCCAAACCGCACTTCCTACATCTGCTATCACTGACCAAGCCTAATTTAAAGGCATGTGACGCCAGAAGACAGTGTCCAGTCAGAATACCCGTCATGAGTCTACAGTGATCTCTTTTTAATGATAGAAGCAACTTTGTTAGTCTAAGGTTGTAAGACCTACTCATAATCTTCGACACTTTACAGCCCCACGCTTTTCCCGCTTGGTCGATCATGTGCACCTCTCGCCTTCGCTTAATCTCGGAGCAAGCTTCAGGGATGCGCCCTTTTCAGCTAGTTCATCCGCTTTTTCATTCCCATATGCCCTGGGACCCAATATAGATATATGCTTCTCCATTACCCGATTCTGTCGAGAGACTGCTTACACTCTAACACGCATTTAGATGCTGTGCTATGCGAGATTATTGCCCTAATTGCTGCTTGACTGTCAATATAAATGTTAACACGGTCGCAGCTTAAGCTATTCTCTTCCAGGGTTTCTACTGCTTTTGCTACGGCTAATAATTCCGCTTGGAAAACGCTACAGTAATCCGGCAGTCTGTAGGATATGCTTATTTCCGGATCAGCACAGTATACCGCAGACCCTACTCCTTCCACTACTTTGGAACCATCTGTGTACACATGTATCGCCTCGTCCGCCATTTGCGCGCCCTTGTCCCAACCGTCCACCTCTATTGTGGCCTTAAGATCTCCCTCGAAGCGCAGATAGGGAATCAGGTAGTCTGTTCGTTTTGTGATTGATGACGCTATACTATTATGGCCATATGGTCGGCGCTCAAGCTGCCCCTAGGCACCGAGCCTGGTTGCGGTTGTTAATGCTTTGTTCTTTGCTACCAGGTCTACAGGTGGAATGTGCAGAATGGCATAGATAGTCTGCATACCCCCTCTAATTTTTTGAGGTATGTTGTTTTTTGTGTGGCTTTCCACCAAACAACAACTCCATAGTATAAAATAGGGCTTACAATCGCTGTAAAAACCCAATGAGAAACAGAGGGCGATAAGCCCCACGTACACCCCAGCATTCTTTTAAATGCATAGAGTGCCGTTGAGGCCTTCTTGACCCTCTCCTCCACGTTGAGCTTCCAGGACAGCTTACTGTCTAGGATGATTCCTAGATGTTTTGTGCAAGGTTTCTCCTGTATGGTCACCCCTCCTAACTTAGGCCTGGTCCAATTTGGGACCTTGTACCTCTTTGTAAACAAGACCATATCCGTCTTCTCCGCATTGACTTTCAACCTGACATTAGATGCCCAGGTATGAATATCCCGAAGCGCCCGATCCATCAAAGAGCTAATCGTTGGAGGGCACTTTCCACTTATGACAATTGCAACGTCATCTGCGTAAGCCGTAAGTTTTACGGGTCCCTCATCGAATCGCCTGCGCAGTTGGTTGATGACCAGCGTCCACAGCAGAGGTGATAGCACCCTCCCTGTGGTGTGCCCCTCTCCACTGATTTCGTAGCCTCGCACAATCCCCATTGTGATGTAATCTTCCTGAAATTGAAAGCCCGGCAATGTCCAAGAAGACTCCTAGAGCATATTCCTTATATTCCAGGGATTTCTCTATGCTTATTACCACCCTATGCAATGCGGTGTCTACCGACTTGCCTTTGGTGTACGCATTCTGTGTTGTGCTTTTCATCCACGTTGGTCTTTATGTACATATCTATCAGCCTCTCAAAGGTTTTGAGCAGAAATGATGTTAAGCTAATGGGTCTATAGTCTTTGGGATACACGTGACCGATCTTCCCCGCCTTTAGTAGGAAAGCTACATGAGCAGTTCTCCAAGAGGGCGGTACATGATTCAGCCTTATGCACTCATCGAATATTATTTTAAGCCATACTTGAAACTTGTAGCATGGCCGGGAATATACCGTCTGGGCCCGGCGATTTAAACTTAGAAAACGTTTCATATCTAAGTAATAACACAATTCAACTCTGCGAATACATATTTGTATAAACAACTCATTACCAGGAAATTTTCATTTGAAAAACTAAAGCAAGTGTTTTGTTAAAGCGGAGCTCATTTTATTTCGCAGAAATATGCATGAGTGCTTTAAAAAATCTGTTTATTCAACTAACTAAAAAAAAAAAACAATTTTTTTTCTACTATTTATGAAATCTATAAGAAAAAGTTTTTGTTTATTTTTAAACGGTTTTATTTAGCTTGACTTGACAGGCTGGCTGGCACGAATTTTGTAATTGAAATTTAAATAACTTCCCGATAAGCTACAAGCTTGAAACTTGGAATGTAGTTCAGAGCCCCATGACAATGCATTAATAAGAAAAAAATCGCCGCTATGTGGAGCAAGGATTGAGACATTCAGAAAAAACCTATTTGTGGTCCGATTTGGTCCATATTTGGAACACCTAATACATACATGAATAGAAAGCGACCTATGATGTCCGATTTGGCTCATATTTGGAACAAATATTATATACAGTCCGGTAGAAGTGACATCAAAATATTTTGTAGTTGGAGGAGGGACAAGCATACGTGGCGTACAGTCGAGTAAAGTCTTTGGAAGGATTATGTATTGAGGACTTAGATTGTAGCAAATGGTCCGGAAAGTATTCTTGTAATAATGAGTCACTAAATGCACTAAATAGAATGAGAAATAATAGGCAATTAAATAAAGGCTAAAAACTTGAAAATAGAGTAATTAAAAAAAATTTAATGTTAAACGGTTTTATTGGCAAACAATACTTGGGTTAGGTGGTAGCTGCCCTGATAACGATAGCTCACTTGGACAACACGAATGTCCGTTGTGATACCACATAAACCAAAAATAGCGGTGACTTAGATCTAGCTACTTAGAGAATCGTTGGGTAGCAACGATAAAGCTCCGAATGATACCGATCTCAACTTTGGATAAATCCTCGGGAGATCCAAGTGAGTCGCGACCGAAGTACTTTCGCCAGTTTCTTGTCCAAAACAATCCCCAAATATTTAACCCTATCAGAAAGTACCAACGGTACCCCTCCAATCGAGGGAGTTCTGAAATCGGGAATCTTATATCTCCTTGTAAAAAGAACAAATTCCGTTTCACCCGGGTTGACCGGCAATCCACATGAATCCGCCCACCTAGCCACAATATCCAGGTACTCCTGCAGAACATTGGGCAGGGTGCCCAGAAATTTGCCTCTGACTAGGATAGCGAGGTCATCTGCATAGGCAACCACCCGACAACCATTGGCTTCCAGCTCCACAAGAAGCTCGTTGACTACCACAACCCAGAGCAGAGGAGATAGGACACCTCCCTGTGGCGTGCCCCTGCACACCTTCCTCATAATTATGGCCCCTCACCACTCCGCTGCGACAATTCTGACGCATAGAAGTTTGCTAATAAATTCAACCAGAGTCGCTTCGACTCCCAAACCCACCAGAGCTCTTTCGATTGCCCCTGGTAAGACATTGTTAAAAGCCCCCTCAATGTCTAGAAAGGCACCCAGAGCATATTCTTTATGTTCTAGGGACCACTCTATTTGCTTTACAATCGAATGGAAAGCCGTTTCCGTCGATCTACCCTTGCAGTACACTGTAACCCCCAGGTATCCTTTCCCGTAGGTACAGGTCAATCAGCCGCTCAAACGTCTTAAGAAGAAACGACGAGAGACTGATTGGCCTGAAATCCTTAGGTGATACATGAGAGCTCCTGCCCGCCTTCGGAATGAAGATGATCCTAACCGTGTGCCACGACTTAGGGATATAGTTAAGCCTGAGGCAGTTAGTGCAGATGATGGCCAACCAGCGGCAGGAAATCCCTAAAGACTTTTGAAGTTGCGCAGGAATGATGCCATCCGGGCCGGGTTACTTATAGGGCTTGAACGAATTTATAGCCCAGGATATTTGACTTTCCCGTAGTGGAATGGCAGGCATTTCTGCATGGCCAGCAACCGCCGACCACGTAAGCGAAGATCCCTGTGCAACTGGGACATCGGGAAAATGATTGTCCAGTAAAAGTCTCAGGAACTCCTCGCTACTCGTCGCCCAGTCCCCACCATCATCTCTCAGATACCCCGAGGGGCGGGATTCCTAGAGAGTATTTTATAAAGCCTCGCGGATTCATTGCAGCCCTCTACGTTTTCGCAGAAGCTTCGCCATGAATCTCGCTTGGCTATCCTTATTTCATATTTATAAATCCCCAGACTCACCTTATAGAACTCCCAGTCCGAGGGTAATTTAGTTCTCCTGGCTCTGTTAAAGAGGCCGCCTACTGGACGCTCTTAGGTCGTCAAGGGAATCAGACCACCAGGGCGGCTTGCCCTTCCCCCTGTAAGTTTTCAGTGGGGAGGATTGTTGAAAGGCGCTATTGCTTGCCGAGGTGAAGGTTTCCACCAGACCGTCTATTTCAGATTCGGACAGGTCCGAACCAATGAGAGGCGCCTCAGGCAATAGCTCTCCCAACTTCCTACAATACAAGCCCCAATTGGTACTTTTAGGGTTCCTAAAACATATTTTACCGGGACGTTCTTCGTTCAGCGATAACTGAATATATAGGTGATCAGAGAAGGAGTGCTCGTTGAGAACCCTCCAGTCAGATATCCGATCTTCCAATTCTCTGCTAACCAGGGTGAGTTCCAGGACCTCCTCCCTTACCGCAGTAATAAAAGTCGGGTCATTCCCCCTATTACATATACAAAGTCCCTCATCTACAATAAAAGTATATAAAGACTCACCTCTGGTGTTCGTATTCGAGCTCCCCCATATGCTAAGGTGTGCATTAGCATCGGTACCTATGATTACGCCAACGCCTCTCCGCCTTGCTTCAGCGGTGATTTCGCCCAGTATCACAGGTGGTGGTCCCGTTACCATGGGGCATATCGCTGAAACCACCCACAATTCGTTACTGCCTCGTTCGATGCAGACCGTGGTTACGCCAGCATTGCTGAAATTAGAGAGAATAAAAGCTATAAATTCCTTTTAAATAAGCACACAGGATCTAGGCCTACCTGCCTCCCCATGCACCAAAGTGTTGAATTTTCCCGTCCTTAATCCAGAAAAATTTCCGCCGTTACTACTCAACCACGGCTCGTGGACAAGGACTATATCCACTCCGCCTTTCTCAAGACAGAGCAGCAAGTTTGCGGAAGCCGCATTAGAATGCTGTAGATTGATTTGACGGATTTCTATCAGCACCACTCTTCTTCTTCTGCACCCCATCCTTGGCGGCTTCGCCCTCGGAGACTAGGAGATCCTCCTCCCCTCAAACAGACGATTTACACTGATGACGGATCCCGCCATCGATGATTCGCCCTCGGAAGCTAGGAGCTCCTCCTCTGCCCTATCAGCCAGACGACTAGCACTGATGACAAATCCCGCTATTGACGGGACGTCAACAGTGCTTTCGCTGTCCAAATTAGCGGGGTCGGCATCCACAACCATGGGTACTGGCTCCCCTGCGGACGCCTCCATCTTCAGAAAAGTCTCTGGGGGAGAGGAACCATCTCCCCTGGAATCGGCGTGGTAGATTTTGAGAACCACACGCTCGAGGCCATAAGAGATAACCCCCGTCGTGTCAGAGAGAACCGGTGGACTCTGCGTTAAGCAGAATCAGCACTTGCCGACGTGGCCCAACAGCCTCCTCTACTCTGAGGACCCTCCAGTTATGCGTCGGAAGGTTCGGGTTTGCAGTAACGCATTAAATTTAGTATTTTCTCCGGCTGAGAGGGCCCGGCAGGCAACCACACTCGAGCCCTCGGTCAAAGGGGGAGATCCCTCCATTCCGCGGCCTCTAGTCTGGCTCTCATCCAGACCTCCCCAACCAAAGAAATTATTTTCTTAAAGATACAGGCCGACCGCTCGTCAGCACAAGTAATCAGTCTAAATCCATGATACCACCCCGAGTATTCGAAGCATGGCCGCGGACCTGGGCTCTCCTTAACAGCGGTTATATAGGCCGCTGATATGGCGCTGGCGACCCACGGCCACTCCTCTAGGGAGATGGCAATGGTGCCATCCCTACTCCTATCCAGGACCCCGAGGGTGATGGAGCCCGCTCGTTGAGCGATTTCGCTAAACGCAATTGCGTCCCCACCTCCTAGCCCCTAAACCCTGCTGCTCACCCGCATCGTTCGACACCGGTGTGTGGTCGTCGCAACCTACGACGCTCCTGGCCCACTCCAGCGTCCGGGAATGCTTCTCAGAAATCTGAGCTGCATCCCTTCCGCCGTAGCGCTCCAAGATCTTCTCAGCTAGGCGCCTATCACTCAGAGCTTTCCTATGCGCCGTCGATCGACTACCTTTCCCAGCAGGCTTCGACCCCAGGGCTCCTGTAGGGAAAGCTCCTCGCGACAGGGCTTCCTTAATAGTACTGGGCGGTCTGTCGCATTCGCCGGACCTCTACCTTTCCCTGTCACAGCCCCATATGGGCCTATATTAGGTGTCGGTTTCGACACCCCCGCTACCCGAACTACCCGTACCTACGGGGTTTGAAACCAAACCCCTTCGCTGATCTATCTGATCAGACCTTTTGACACGCTGGGAGCTTTGCCGGCTGCCGGCGAACTGCTTCGGAGCGCTCTCCACACCCGTCGCGTCCCTCGCACCATGACGACCTTCGCCGTTACTCCTACCCTCCTTTTTGTTTGTTTTCGTGTCCATTCTAAGAAGTCCCCCCTCAAGGCCGCTATCCGAAGCCGATTGTGTAGTCGCCCTTCAACGGTCTCGTGGTTATCTATGCTGCGCAGGGAGGCCACGCGAGGGTTCATGCAATACCTTATGGGTAATGCGTTCAGAGCCAGACCGGACGCAAAGCGGGAAAATCTTCAACCGCACCTACACCACCAACTTAACGGCGACGGAGCCGGAACGTACCTTGAGGCCCGCCACGGTTTTAACGGGACGTGGCAGGTGCAGCATTAGCCTACCAGCCGTTTCGATAGGGTTTCACCCCGATCTACTAAGGTGGCAGAATACCGCACCTACCAGCCCAAAGTCATCAATTCCTAAACATAGTCAAAATCAAAGTCCCTAACAATCCAGTTCGTCACCGTTGAGTACCGATCTTGACCCTTAACAGGGTCCTCCCTCCCCTGAGCTCGGCACAATAACTCAGGGGTTCGGGTTTTATCGAGTTGTCCTCTCTAGATCCGCCATTATCAGTAGAAGCAGGGGCACTTCGTGCAGGACGTGATAACCAATCACGTGTGACAATTCGTCACTATGGCCGGTCTAAGACTGATACCAGTCCCTAATACAGAGCTTGGAATCACATATGACATCCAAGCCAAGCATCTTAGCCCCCTGGGGGAACAGAACTTTTTATCGAAATATGTGGGTGCAAAATATTACTTCGCAGTAGAAAAGAAATTGAACCTAAAACTCCGTTAGAAATGCTTACATTTGTTATCTCGTATGGAGAAGATGTTTTTCCAAACCTGCGAGTGGCACTTCGAATACTCTTGACTATCTCAGTATCAATTGCTAGCTGCGAACGTTCATTCAGCAAATTAAAACTGATTTTGACATATTTACGAGCAAGGTCGCCTTAGTAACCTAACATTCTTAAGTGTGGAAAAAGAAAAATTTTAAATGATAAATTTTTTCCCCGGGCGCAAGAAACCCTCACTACGGCACTGTACTCAGCTGAGCAGAGCTCACAGAGTATATTAATTTTGTTCGCATAACGGTAAACCGTAACGGCATAAACTAATCGAGATAGATATAGGCGAAAAAAGAAATTCATTTAGCCATGGCCGTCCGTCCGTCCGTCTGTCTGTGAACACGATAACTTGAGTAAATTTTTAGGTTAGGGTAGGTTAGGTTAGTTGGTAGCTGCCCTGATAAGGATAGCTCACTTGGACAACACGAAGGTCCGTTGTGATACCACATACACCAAAAATAACGGTGACTTAGATCTAGCTACTTAGAGATTCTTTGAGCAGCAACGATAAAGCTCCGAATGATACCGATCTCAACTTTGGATAAATCCTCGGGAGATCCAAGTGAGTCGCGACCGAATTACTTTCGCCTTGTTCTGGCAAAAGCTGGGCAATCAAGCATAAAGTGATTTGGTGATTCCACCTCATCGTCCTCCATACAGCTGCAGCAGGATGGAGTTTCCAGTATATTGAGACGTACCGCATGGATACCCATCGGACAGTGCCCTGTCAAAACCCCAATGACCATTGATAGGTGAGCCTTAGTGAACCCAATTATTTCAGCAGACTTCCCGCCATCCACTTTCGGCCAGAAAGCTCTTGCTACCCTGAAATACGTGGTGTCCACCCAACGTGTGCTGAGCTGACTCGAGGCCCAGCTATGGAGGAGCAATCCACAGGTGGCCAGCGGAATCCCGAAATCCCTACAGCCATCTTCATCCGGTTCAATTGTACCGATGCGGGCTAAGCGATCCGCTTTACAGTTACCCGTGATATCACTATGGCCCGGGACCCAGATAATCGTAATTGTAAAATAATTCGATGCAATCGCAAGCGAGGTCAGGCACTCCCAGACCACTCTCGATCGCACTGTAGTTGAGCTCAAGGCCTTGATAGCCCTAATCGTAGTAGCACCGGATAGCATTCCATTCACCGCATCCTTAATCGCAGCAACTTTCGCTTGGAATACACTGCAGTGGTCAGCCAAACTAAACTAGCGGCTTACATTTAGCTCTTGACAAAAGACCCCTCGCCAACCTTTCCGTCCAACTTCGACCCATCCGTGAACATGTTAACCGGTCCCATGCCCCAGATAATTCCTCTTCCCCACTCCTCCCTCGGGGGAAAGACTGGAGTGAAGGTTGCATAGGGAGCGATTATCGGCATAAAATAGTCCGTCCTGTCCGGGATAAAGTCGAAATTAGTAATAAGGCTAGAGTGTCCGAAGTCAGAAAGCCCATAACCCATATCACGAAGCTTGACCAACGACCGGGCCGGGGCTGCCTTTCCCGCATATCTACTGGATGTATGTTCAGCATGACATTCAGTGCCAAGGTAGGTGTTGTTCTCAGAGCGCCACTGATACCAATCAGCGCCGTCCATTGCACTGACACTAACATTTTTGAGGTACTCGCCGTAGCCAGTGCTTTCCACCAGATCAGAACCCCATATAGCAGAATCGGTTTGACCACCATCTCATAAAGCCAGTGTACTACTCCTGGCGCGAGTCCCCATCTCTTTCCGATAGCCCCTCTGCAGCAGTACAAGGCAACGGTGGCCTTCCTGGCCCGATCTTCCACATTGGGTCTCCAGGACCCAACAAAACAATCCCCAAATATTTAACCCTATCAGAAAGTACCAACGGTGCCCCTCCTCCCTGAAATCGGGCATCTTATATCTCCTTGTAAAAAGAACCAATTCCGTTGTTCCCGGGTTGACCGCCAATCCACATAATTCAGCCCACCTAGCCATAGTATCCAAGTAGCCCTGCACAACATCGCGCAGGGTGCCCAGAAATTTGCCTCTGACTAGGATAGCCAGGTCATATGCATAGGCAACCACCCTACAACCATTGGTCTCTAGCTCCACAAGAAGCTCGTTGACTACCACAACCCAGACCAGAGGATAGGACACCCCCTTGCGGCGCGCCCCTGCTCACCTTCCTTTTAATTATGGCCCCACCCACTCCGCTGCGATAATTCTGCCGCATAGAAGTTTGTTAATAAATTCACCAGAGCCGCCTCGACTACTAGACTCACCAGAGCTCTTTCGATTGCCCCCGGGTAAGACATTGTTAAAAGCCCCCTCGATGTCTAGAAAGGCACCCAGAGCATACTCTTTGTGTTCTAGGGACCCCTCTATTTGCTCTACAATCGAATGGAGAGCCATTTCCGTCGATCTTCCCTTGCAGTATGCATGCTGTGAAGCCGACACTAACCCCCGAGGTATCCTTTCCCGTAGGTACAGGTCAATCAACCGCTCAAACGTCTTAAGAAGAAACGACGAGAGACTGATTGGCCTGAAATCCTTAGGTGATACATGAGATCTTCTCCCGGCCTTCGGAATGAAACTAACCCTAACCGTGTGCCAAAACTTCGGGATATAGTTAAGCTTGAGGCAGTTTGTGTAGATGATGGCCAACCAGCGGCAGGAAGTCCCCAAAGACTTTTGAAGTTGCGCAGAAATGATCCATCTGGGCCCGGAGACTTATAGGGCTTGAACAACCCTATATCCCAGGTTATTTGACTTTCCCGTATTGGAATGGCAGGCACTTCTGCATGGCCAACGCCCGCCGACCATGCCGGCGAAGATACCTGCGCAATTGGGACATCGGAAAATGATTATCCAGTAAAAGATTTAGGGACTCCTCGCTACTCATCGACCAGTCCCCACCATCATCTCTCAGATAACCCAAAGGAGCGGGATTCTTGGAGAGTATTTTTCTAAACCTCGCCGATTCATTGCAGCCTTCTACGCTTCGCCATGAATCTCGCTTGACTATCCTTATTTCATATTTATAATCCCCAGACTCACCTTATAGAGCTCCCAGTCCGAGGGTAGTTTACTCCTCCTGGCTCTGTTGAAGAACCGCCGACTAGACGCTCTTAGGTCGTCAAGAGAATCTGACCACCAGGTCGGCTTGCCCTTCCCCCTATAAGTTTTCAACGGACAGGACAGTTGAAAGGCGCTATTGCTTGCCGAGGTGAAGTTTTCCACCAGAACGTCTATCTCAGACTCGGACAGGTCCGAACTAACGGTAGGCGCCGCAGGCAACAGCTCTCCCAGCTTCCTACAATACAAGTCCCAGTTGGTACTTTTAGGGTTCCTAAAAGATATTTTACCGGGACGTTCTTCGTTCAGCGAGAATTGAATATATCGGTGATCAGAGAAGGAGTGCTCGTTTATAACCCTCCAGACAGATATCTGACCTTCCAGCTCTCTACTAACCAGGGTGAGGTCCAGGACCTCCTCCGTTACCGCAGTAATAAAAGTCGGGTCATTCCCCCTATTACATATACAAAGTCCCTCATCTACAGTAAAAGTAAATAAAGACTCACCTCTAGTGTTGGTATCCGAGCTTCCCCAGATGCTATGATGGGCATTAGCATCGGCACCAATGATCACGCCAACACCTCTCCGCCTTGCTTCAGCGGTGATTTCGCCCAGTGTCGCAGGTGGTGGTCCCGCTACGTCCCCATGGGGCATGTACGCTGAGACGACCCACATTTCATTACTGCCTCGCTCGAGGCAGACCGTGGTTACGTCAGCATTGCTGAAATTAGAGAGAATAAAAATTTTAATCTCTTTTTTAATAAGCACACAGGATCTAGGCCTATCTGCCTCCCCATGCACCAAGGTGTTGAATTTTCCAGTCCTTAATCCAGAAATCTTTCTGCCGTTACTACTCAGCCACGGCTCCTGGACAAGGACTATATCCACTCGGCATTTTTCAAAGCAGAGCAACAAATTCGCGGAAGCCGCCTTAGAGTGCTGAAGATTGATTTGACGGATTTCCATCAAAACTGCTCTTCTTCCGCACACCACACTTGGAGGATTCGTGTTAGTCTTGTCCATTCTAAAAAGTCCCCCCTCATGACCGCTATCCAGAGCCGGTTGTGTAGTCGCCCTTCAACGGTCTCGTGGTTATATATGCTACGCAGGGAGGCCACGCGAGTGTCGACGCAGTACAATATGGGTAATGAGTTCCGAGCCAGACCGGACGCAAAGCGGGAAATTTTTCAACCGCACCTACACCACCAACTTAACGGCGACGGAGCCGAAACGTTCCTTGAGGTCCGCCACGGTTTTAACGGGACATGGGCAGGTGCAGCATTAGCCTACCAGGCATTTCAGTAAGGTTTCAGCCCGACCTACTGAGGTGGAAGAATACTGCACCTACCAGCCCAAAGTCATCAAGTCGAAAACAGAGTCAAAACCAAAATCCCTAACAATCCAGTTCGTCACCGTTGAGTACCGATCTTGACCCTTAACAGGGTCCTCCCTCCCCTGAGCTCGGCACAATGGCTCAGGGGTGCGGGTTTTATCGAGTTGTCCTCTCTAGATCCGCCATTATCAGTAGAAGCAGGGGCACTTCGTGCAGGACGTGATAACTAATCACGTGTGACAATTCGTCACTATGACCGGTCTAAGACTGATACCAGTCCCTGATACAGAGCTTGGAATCACGTATGATATGCAAGCCAAGCATCTTAGCCCCCTGGGGGAACAGAACTTTTTATCGAAATATGTGGGTGCAAAATATTACTTCGCAGTAGAAAAGAAATTTAACCTAAAACTCCGTTAGAAATGCTTACATTTATTATCTCGTATGGAGAAGATGTTTTTCCAAACCTGCGAGTGGCACTTCGAATACTCTTGACTATCTCAGTATCAATTGCTAGCTGCGAACGTTCATTCAGCAAATTAAAACTGATTTTGACATATGTGTTTACGAGCAAGGTCGCCTTAGTAACCTAACATTCTTAAGTATGGAAAAAGAAAAATTTTAAATGATACATTTTTTCCCCGGGCGCAAGAAACCCTCACTACGCCACTGGACTCAGCTGAGCAGAGCTCACAGAGTATATTAATTTTGTTCGCATAACGGTAAACCGTAACGGCATAAACTAATCGAGATAGATATAAGCGAAAAAAGAAATTCATTTAGCCATGGCCGTCCGTCCGTCCGTCTGTCCGTGAACACGATAACTTGAGTAAATTTTTAGGTTAGTTTAGGTTAGGTTAGTTGGTAGCTGCCCTGATAACGATAGCTCACTTGGACAACACGAAGGTCCGTTGTGATACCACATACACCAAAAATAACGGTGACTTAGATCTAGCTACTTAGAGAATCTTTGAGCAGCAACGATAAAGCTCCGAATGATACCGATCTCAACTTTGGATAAATCCTCGGGAGATCCAAGTGAGTCGCGACCGAAGTACTTTCGCCTAGTTCTGGCAAAGGCTGGGCAATCAAGCATAAAGTGATTTGGTGATTCCACCTCATCGTCCTCGATACAGCTGCAGCAGGATGGAGTTTCCAGTATATTGAGACGTACAGCATGGATACCCATCGGACAGTGCCCTATCAAAACCCCAAAGACCATTGATAGGTGAGCCTTAGTGAACCCAATTATTTCAGCAGACCTCCTGCCATCCACTTTCGGCCAGAAAGATCTTGCTACCCTGCAATACGTGGTGTCCACCCAACGTGTGATGAGCTGACTCGAGGCCCAGCTATGGAGGAGCAATCCAGCCATCTTCATCCGGTTCAGTTGTACCGATGCGGGCTAAGAGATCCGCTTTACAGTTACCCGGGATATCAATATGGCCCGGGACCCAGATAATCTTAATTGTAAAATAATTCGATGCAATCGCAAGCGATGTCAGGTACTCCCAGACCACCCTCGATCGCACTGTAGTTGAGCTCAAGGCCTTGATAGCCCTAATCGTAGTAGCACCGGATAGCATTCCATTCACCGCATCCTTAATCGCAGCAACTTCCGCTTGGAATACACTGCAGTGGTCAGCCAACTTAAACTTGCGCCTTACATTTAGCTCTTGACAAAAGACCCCATGCCAACCTTTCCGTCCAACTTCGACCCATCCGTGAACATGTTAATCGGTCCCATGCCTCACATAATTCCTCTTCCCCACTCCTCCCTCGGGGGAAAGACTGGAGTGAAGGTTGCATAGGGAGCGATTATCGGCATACAATAGTCCGTCCTGTCCAGGATAAAGTCGAAATTAGTAATAAGGCTAGAGTGTCCGAAATCAGAAAGCCCATAACCCTGATCCAGAGCCTGGAACAACGTATGATATCCAAGCCAAGGGTCTTAACCCCTTGCTTCGGCAGAACATATACTAAAATTGGAACAAATTTTGAAGTATGTTAATGAAATTTGGTATGTAAGTTCCTGAGCACTCATCTCAGATCGCTATTTAAAATGAACGAAATCGCACTTTAACCACGCCCACTTTTTCGAATTCGAAAATTTCGAAAAACCGAAAAAGTGCGATAATTCATTACCAAAGATGGTTAAATCGATGAAACTTGGTATGACGCAGAATAGAAAATGAGTGAAATTTTGGACAATGGGCGTGTCACCGCCCACGTTTAAAAGAACGTAATTTAAAAGTTTTGTTAACTGTAATTTGCCAGTCCTTGAAGATATTATGATACAATTTGACAGGAACATTACTCCTATTACTATATGTGTTCTAAAAAAAATTAGCAAAATCGGATGACGAAAAAAAAAAAATAAAAATTTAAAAGTCAAATTTTAACAAAAAATTGAACATCTTTACAGCATATAAATAAATTATGTCAACATTCAACTCCAGTAATGATATGGTGCAACAAATGCAAAAATAAAGGAAAATTTCAAAATGGGCTTGGCTCCGCGCTTTTTATTTAATTTGTCTAGACAACTTTTAATGTCATAAGTCGAACAAAAATTAACCAATCCTTGTGAAATTTGGTAAGGGCGTAGCTTCTGTGACGGTAACTGTTTTCTGTGAAGAAGGACGAAATCGATTAAAGCCGCGCCCAGTTTTATACACAGTCGACCGTCTGTCCTTCCGCTCGGCCGTTAACACGATAACTTCACCACAAATCGATATATCTTTACTAAACCTAGTTCACGTACTTATCTGAACTCACTTTATCATGGTATCACCAATGGGTAAAATCCGACTATGACCACGCCCACTTTTTGATATCGAAAATTTCCAAAAATGACAAAAAAAATAAATCCATAATTCTACACCAAATACGAAGAAAGGGATGAAACACGTTGATTGGATTGGTTTTTGACGCAAAATATAACTTTAGAGAAAACTTTGTAAATAGGTGTGACACCTACCATATTAACTAGAAGAAACTGAAAAAGTTCTATAGCGTGAAATCAAAAGCCCTTGGAATCATGGCAGGGATACTGTTCGTGGTATTACATATATAAATAAATTTGCGGTGCCCGACAGATGATATTCTGGGTCACCCTGGTCCACATTTTGGTCGATGTTTCGAAAACGCCTTCACACATACAACTAAGGGCCATTCCCTTCCAAACCCCTCATTAATACCATTAATTTGATACCCATATCGTACAAACACATTATAGAGTCACCCCTGGTCCACCTTTATGGCGATATCTCGAATAGGCGTCCACCTATAAAACTAAGGCTCACTCCCTTTTAAAATACTCTTTAGCATCATTCATTTGATGCCCATATCATACAAGCACATTCCAGGGCAAAGGATGGAGGAAAATCGTTCCAAAAAACGTCAACCTTCGTCAACGTCAATTTGGTCGATATTTCCCAAACGTATGTGATAAGGAATTAAAAATCACTTATAAACCATTAACGAAACCCTACGAAACCAACGCAGCTAAGCTCTGAGCTGAGTGTGTAATGTTCTGTTACACCCGAACTTAGCCTTCCTTACTTGTTATTGGTGAGAATTTTCCAATAATCTTAAGATTCTTCGAAATAGGTTTGGAAAATCATTAGATTTGGACAGTGTCTTATGAGGCGCTGTGATTTTTATCAGTAGATGTGGCTGAAAAGTGACAGAACTGCCCTTTAAATAAAATCGTAGTTCACAACACGCTTACCTCTTACGCCAATTGTAGGGCCAAAAATAGTTCTGCGTATTGCAGAACAATCATCTAAATTAATAAGAGTCAGTTAATCCGTGACTTATACTAATATCTACTGCTGGATTTCGCATTAAACCTCTACATAGCGACTGCTTGACAATGCGACTGCAGCAGTAGATGGAAGAACAAATCACGGATTAAGTTGATTACTTATTAATTTTCGCTTAACTGTTTACACGTCTACGATACTGCAGTCCCGCACTTAGGTCCATGCTTTTCCCGCTTGGTCGATCATGTGCACCTCTCGCCTTCTCTTAAAATCACGCAATCTTATTCAGACGTCTACGGAGGAAGGATCGAGGGATGCACTCTTTTTAGCTAGCTCATCCGCTTTTTGATTCCCATCTATTTCCATATGCTCCGGCACACAATATAGATGTATGCTTCTCCCTGCCCCGATTCTTTCCAGGGATTGCTTCTTTTTTAACACACTTTTGGATGCTTTGCTATGCGAGATTGTTGCCTAAATTGCCGCTTGTCTGTCAATATAAAAGTTGACGCGGCTGCAGTTTAAGCTTTTTTTTTCCAGTGTTTCTACTGCGTTGGCTACTGCTACTACTTCGGCTGAAAAACGATAGAGTGATCTCGCAGGTTGTAGGACCGGTTTATTTCCGGATCAGCACAATATACCACATACCCTATTCCTTCCACTACTTTTGAACCATCGCTGTATGCTGTGCAGAAAATCATGTTGTGTTGTCGAGAGCAGTTTTGATATTAAGCTAATGGCCTTGCAGTCTTTGCGATACATATGACCGATTTTCCCGCCTTTGGTAGGAAAGCTAAACGAGCAGTTCTAAAAGAATTAGGTCCATGATATTGTCTTACGCAGACTTTTACAACTGTTTTTTGCGACACGGTCTAAGGCTCCGTCAAGGTACTGGGCTGAAGTCCTGCGCAAAGCAACATTAACAACTTCGCAAAAAGTTATGTCATTTAGAAAACAGGTTACTCTAAGCGTGGTCACCCCTCGGCAGCGGTTTTGCAAACATTGCATTTCTGTCGGAAATAAACATGTAGGTCCCGTCCATCCAATTACTAGGAAAAACCTAAAAGAAGCACAACGCAAATTGGAAAGGGAGTTTAAGCTTAAATCTCCACGGAGACAAATCGGGCCAAGTATTTTTTTTAAACAGCGGCACCGGTTTCCGTGGGTTTTCCAAATAGTTCAATCAGTACGACAGCTATTACCAAAAAAGTTAAATCCTATTCGGTCTCAGAACTAAAGGCATTTACACGGCTCACACTTTTATTGCAAACAATCAAAAATATTTATTGACTCGTAATCATAAAAATTTATTTGTACATTAAAAAAAGAAAATATATCGCTTGTTCGACTGCTGAGTGGAATATCACCATATCTCAACAACTTTTTGAAAATTCCCCATCTCAAAATGGGTGATATTCCAGTCAACAGTTAATTTATAAGAACACCCTTCAATTATCACCCATCCAGTATTTTAAATAGTCGTAAACTAGTGGATGTGTTACATCTGTATATAAGTTCGGACGAAAGATGTCTTCAAAACCACCGTGTACCACTCCACAAAGTTTTCCATTCACAGTGGCCCCTGCTCCACGGTCTCCATAACTCGGATTAGTTCCTTCACCTTCAGCGCAAATGAGTGTTAGGAATTCTATATTGTTATAAATTGACTCGCATTTTTCTAAGTTTACTATATTTACTTCAGTAGTATGGAGACGAGAATTTGGATAATCTATGTCTAACGGACCCCATCCACTAATTTTCAGTGGTGTGCCCTCTCTTAATTCCTCTCCACAAAGAGGTATTGGTTTTACTTGATCTGTCTCAATAAAGCATCCATCCACTTTGACTACACCTATATCTATATATGCCGTATCATAGGCCGAATGATGATGTGTAAACAGCACATGTTTTTTTTGCGCTTCTTCTGACTCCATTTCACTTAAATCTCCTACTCCAGCTATAAGGAGAAATTTACTCGCATCTAGCATGCACTCGCGTTCTATTATGCAACACGCAGCTGTTACCACCAAATCACTTTTGACTAAGGAGCCAACGCATTTATAGTAGTTATCATAAAGAATAGCTATCGAATGTCGGCTGTTTTCTATTCTTATAACTTTGCCATTTAAAACGCGAGATTGCACATTCGCGGCAGTCAAATACGAGCTAAGTACGAGAGACAGGATCGCGATATGAACACTTGAATTCATTTTAGGTTCACACCTTTAAGTATAAAGTACTACGTGATACATTTTGTGGGCGCTATTTATACCTGAGTCGGGTGAATAAAAAATAAATAAACTTTTTCGTATATATTTCAGGAATAGCAAAACAAAAATCTTGCTTTTGTTAATTAGTTGAACAAACAGAGTTTTTAAGGTACTTACGCATATTTCTGCGAAATGAAATGAGCTCAGCTTTAACAAAACACTTGCTTTACTTTTTCAAAACAACATTTCCTAGTAATGAGTTGTTTATATATGTATTCGCAGAGTTGAATTGTGTTATTAATTAAATATGTGTACAATATCCGTATTTTTAATGAATAAATACAGAAAAGAACAAAGGGTCCACTTAGTTAGTTTTATCTGTTTTCAAACTGCTTTTAAGTATACCGTACTACGTGATAAATTTTTTGGACGCGGCCTAATTGAGTCGCGTGAATAAAAAATAAACAAAAAATTTTTCGTATAGATTTCAAGAACAGTACAAAAAAATCTTGTTTTTGTTAATGAGTTTTTAAGGTACTTATGCATATTTCTGCGAAATTAAATGAGCTCAGCTTTAACAAAACACTTGCTTTAGTTTTTCAAAACAAAATTAAATTAATTCACATGACAGGGGTGAAGGAATTGCTATTCATAGAACAAAGGAGTGAAACTACAATTAGCTAAAACCAAAGAGAATTTTTTACATGAACATAGTGTTGTTTTTCGGGTATTTATTTGGTTAAAATATTACAGAAAGTGTTATTATAGTTATAACAGATCGTTATAGGATTCATTTAAAAAAACTCGAAAACAGAACGAAAAAGCTTTGTTAGATATTAAAGATAAAACATAACGAATTTTAATTACGAATAATTTGCAGCAAATCCATTGCCATAAAAGTTCATAATTTAAAAAGGCATGTGTGCTGAACTACCGGTTTTGAAGGGTCCTTAAATGATCCCGGAAGGGTTCCAAAATGATACCAAAATGGTCCCGGAAAAGTCCCGAAAACCATACAGAAATTATCCCTAAGGGTTGCCAAATGATCGCGAAAAAGTCCCGAAATGACCCGCACGGATCCCGACAACCATCCAGAAATTATCCCCGAAGCGTCCTCAAATGATCCCGAAATAATCCAGAAAAAGTCATGAAATTACCCCGACTGATTCCCGGCGGATCCCAAAATCATCCAGAATGATCCCGGAAGGGTCTCCGAAAGATTCCGACATAGTCCCGAAAGCTATCCAGAAATGATGCCGGAAGGGTCCTCAGTTTATCCAAAAAATAGTCCCGAAATTACCCAGACGGGGTCCAGAAAACTAATGAGGGAGGGTCCCAAAAAGATCCCGAAA